>NC_091064.1:33487423-34087423 GCF_000393655.2 Nicotiana sylvestris
TAAAGTCACAACAATGGTTTGGCCGGGAACTACACTAGTGGATCTTGAGGGGTGCATAATACCTTCCCCTTGGGATAATTTCAAGCCCTTACCCAATCTCTGGTTGTTCAAATCAAATCTCTCTTGGTGCCCTAATGCACCCTAATCATTAGGTGGCGACTCTTCAAACCTAGTTCCCAAAGGGAATGAGTTGTCCTCCCAAAAATCATAAATCCGATTTCGCGAGAAAAAGGGGGCGCGACAAGGACGACAAGGACTACCGTCAAGCTAACCTGAATATTGTATAAATGTATACGAACAAAATGCCCATAGTTTCCTTTTTTGACTATGGAATTAGTTTCTTTTTGTATGTATTACTACTACTAGTATTAGTAGATAATTAAAAAAAATGGTTTATACCGTAAAGTTTAATATATTAGTGTTAATACCATCTTTACAACCAAATATTAAAAATATTTTAAGGCTTTAGTAAAACTTTCATTCCATCTCCTAATAAATATTCCATAAAAAATAATGATACTATACAATTTGTTTGATATGAATGTTCCAGGAAAAATAATGATGTTATACAATTTGCTTGATATGAAGCATGTGCTTAAGGGAACATTATTGTAGCAAATGCTCATGACATATTGTTGTGCATTTTCTAGAAGTTGTCCTCTGTATTGAGGTTTATCACTATAAAAAAGCATGAGTAAAAATTCAAGAATTTATGGTGAACCCCCGTCACTAACATTTTGGAAAATTGAAAACCTAATTATGCTTAAGACGCCTTACATTTCCTAATGCTTTTATTCAAAGTACGAAAATTCCAAGATCTTTATTTTCTCACAACATTGTAGCTTAAGTATCTTCAAAGTGCAAAACCTATGTTACATTTATTAAGGCTTTTACCAATGAACAAACGTATGGAAATTAGGGGTGGCAAACGGGCGGGTCGGGTCGGATACAATTCGAATAAAAACAGGTAAAATATCCGACCTGAACCATATTTAATACGGATAAAAAATAGATTAATCGGCGGATAAAACGGTTAACTGTATTATCGTTCATGGCTTCACATTAGCCTCAACTGTTCAGTGACCCAGTTGATCATCAAGCAAAATAGAGGAAGATATAAGTTACAGCTAGCAAACATGATAATGTTGTGATTTGTAATATCCTGTTTGTAATATTAAAATTAATAATTTCTCATGACTTAGTACTTATAATTTGTTTAACGTATTGCATTAAATTAAAAATGACGTGTATATTCTGGAACGTGCATTTAGTCTTAAACTAGATAAATTATAATTTCTAATTTAAATCTTAATCTTTTATGAAAAAAACTAGAAAGGGCTTTTGGCATATGAACAATTTTACTTATTTCACTTATTTTTCTCTTTAATTAATCGTGATTGTTATCACACGTCGTATGTGATACAAATTTTAATAGAAAAAATTATATTGGATCTACCAAATTTTATAGTGGAATTATTACGTTTTATAATCACGGTAACCAATGTCTATTTTCCTTTTCAATTCAAAAGTTGCCTACCTCCCCTCTGTATAGCGCGTAGGACTTAGTGATGTTTTTGGATTCAGTGATGCTTTGGGGGTAAAAGGGGGCGAAAATGCTTTTTGGGGGAGGTTTTGATTTTATTACCTATGAATAACTGGTGGTTACCCATTTAAAATATGGATAAAATGGGTAATATACGTATTTAATCCGTTTTTAAAATGTTCATTATCCAACTGATGTTTAACTTAAAGCATATATATTTCTATGTATATCGCCTCATATTTTACTTTTGTTTCGTGAATTTGGGATGTTAAATGCTATGATTTATATTAATTTGAAGTATTTTTACTTGTAGGAATGATTCGGGAGCAAGTAGGGGCGAAACGTGCAAGATTTGAGCTAAAACGAACAAAATTGGAAAAAGAAGCCATTTGGGTGCCATAGGCAGCGTCTGGCGCCACCTGTGGCGCTGAAAACAGTATGCACAATTTGGGCAGCGCCCTGGTGGGCGCCTGGCGCCTGTGACGTGATTTTGTCCAATTTCGTCCGGGACAAGGTTATTTCGGCCCTAGACCTACCCAACACGTATAAAAGCAAGACTAAACCTATTTTTGGAGGAGAGGACGCCACTTTTGAGGATATCTAACACACTTTGGAGGGGAATTCACGTGGAGGAACACATACCACGCTTGGAGAAGGCTTCTAACTAGTTTTTCTTTTCTTCTCTTGTTTTAATCTCATAGTTTATTAGTTCTAGAGTTCTGGGTGCTACATGAACGTTGTAGTTTGAAGCTTGAATTGTTCTTATTATTTTATCATATTGGTTTATTTATTCAATCTTGCGCTTAATTATTTGATTGTTTTATCACCAATTGAATACTATCTACGAATCTAGGATTGAACTCGGGAGAGAGAATTCTAGATTGCATATAAGATTGAGTAGATCAAGATCTTAACTTTGAGGGGGAGCGGATTTGCGGTTAGGATAAGAATATACCTAATCGCCTTGCTTGATTACTATATGGGAATTATTAGTGCGTTCTTATTAATCCTAATTCCATGGGAATATAGGCGTTAGGTTAGCTTGAATAGGTGAGTTGTACTTCGGGAGAAGGCTACGAGAAATATTAATCCCGTCAATCAATAAACTAGATAAATTAATTAGACGTTTTAAGTGAAAAACTCAACGGGATTGTTAGCTAACCCATAACTCTAGAATATTCACTCACATTGAATTCGTTTCTATAATTTTCCAACTTGTTTTGTTTAATCTCTTAGTTTGTTACGTTAGATTAGTTTTAGCTAAATATTCATACGTTAGGATTCGCTTGAATAGATTAATTGTTTGATTTAATTTAGTTGATAGTTTATCACAAGTCCCTGTGGGTACGATATATGGACCTATAATCCTATATTACTTGTCGACCACGTATACTTGTGTGTGCGTTTGGGAGCAACAAGTTTTTGGCGTCGTTACCGGGGACTTAGAAATTAACTAGTCTACTAGATTAGATTTTTACTTTTTGTCTACTCAAGTTTTTTTTATCTTAGTTTAATATTTACTATCTTTGTTTATATGGCATCTTGGAATGATAATTGGTCGAATATTGGTTATTCTTATTATGGTGGTCCTTGTCCATATTGTGGAGGACCACACTTAGGGCAAAATTGTGCGTCTCAATCTGATGCATGGAATTTTTGTAATGTGTATGGTTGTCAAGGTGGCCATTGGGATGGTTATCCTAATTCTTATTATCCTTCTTAGAGTTCTTATTATAATGTTTCTAATAATGTTTATGAGTTTGATAGGAGCAATGAAGTGGAGGATATGGAAAGCATGGCTCGTATTATGGACATGATGAAGCAAATAGTCGAGCAACAAAGTCTTGATGCCTTAACGATCAAAAGACTCTAGGCTAGAATGGATGAATTAATGGCCAATTTCCAAGAAGAGCCTCAATTCAATGAAGAGAGCGAGTTCCCACAAGAAGATTATTTTGAAGAAGCAGATATAGTGAGCCAATCTTGGTTTGAGGAACAAGCTCAACTGATAAAATCTCATGAGTTTCTCTGTGATGGTCTTTCAAATATGACAGAACAACTAGTAGAAGGAAGAACTGAGCTCAGGCAAGAAATAGACCAATTTGGCTTAGATATCCATGACATTCATGATCAATTGAATAAAAAGGTTGAGACGTCTGATGCCCTACAACCAATTTTTGTGGATACTGGCCAGCTTGAGGAGCGGAAAGAGGAATTACAATTATTCGACCAAAATACCCTACCCCCTCAGACCTTCTTCCTCCCATCCTTGTCTCTGAACTCTGAAACCCTAGAAACGCCGCATTGAAACCCTACGCCGGTGGCGCCATTGCAAACCACTCCAATCACCCTCATCTTAACACCATAGAACCCTCACAACCCCCTTTTCCCCAATCTCTACTTTGTTTCCTTCGAATCACCCTAGATTCCATCGAATCTTGATTCGAAGCGATGAACCCTAAAACCCCGAATCGCTTTACCCTCAATTCTGCGGCATGCATCAGCCTATGATTTCGATTTTCACGTTTCGAAGCTTGATTCAATGCAAAATCGATGTTGTTCATTTGTTCTTGACAAAGAACAAGTGGTTAGCATCAATTTCGTTAAATCGAGGGTTCCAGTGTTGGTTTCGAGTTTTACTTGGTGAGTTTTCTTTCATTTTATGTCTGTTATCGTTCATTTCATCTCTTGTTCTTCTTCTTTTCTTCTACGTCTGTTTGAGTGGCCTGTCCTCCATCTGAAATTGTTCAAGAGTTTTGAACCTAGTCTTTCCCTTTAGATTAACTTGGGGTTCATTTTTGTTCCGTTGGATTTTCAGTTTTCTTTTTAAGTTCTTAATTGTTGTTATCCGTTTTTTATGACATTTTCTGATAATTAGCTTAAGTTAGATTTTTGTTAATTTGGTAACTTAGCTCCGGCAAATCAATTGCTTAGTTAGATTTTGATATTTAAAGTCAATTAATTGTTTCTCTTTTATGTTTCTCATCGGTTTAGCTAAATGGGTTTTTTTCGGGCCTTAGGTTCAATTCTAGCCTATTCATTTGGGGCTTAAACCATTGGGTCAATTTGACCCATGGCCCATTTGGTTGCTTGAAAGTAAAAAAGCAGGGGTTTAAGGGGTATTCTAGGTAATTGGCTTAGGGAATCTTGATGTAACTGCCCAAGGAAGCTTCCTAGAAGCTGGGGTGCGGGCTTGTGTGAAAATTTGAACTTTACACTATAGGTGTCTAAGCAAAAATGAGAATTCTAAAAGGATTTAAGTGCAAAAACTGATTCCTCTAGGCTGCCCTAGTAGCTTGCCTATAAAGGCATCATTACTTGAGTTTCAAGGGGGATGTGGAAGAAAAAAAATCCTGAAAAGCTGAAACGACTGAATCTTTTTAGAGGCTCTGAAATTCCAGTATTCCCTTGTGGAAGAACTATCAAAATTCTGCTCGTTTGTATTTTTGATTTCTCTTTATTAGCTAAAACACTAAAAAAAATCCTAGCTACACTTCTGGTTGAGAAATGGCTTGAGCTTTGGTTTGAAGTTGGTTTTGCATTTGTTATTCCTCTACTGTTCCATCGATTGTTCTTGAGCTGATTTCACTGTTTCATTGACTGAATCTGGGTTGTTTTTTTGTTGTTGCTGTGACCTTTTCCCAGCTCATTTCATTTGTTCTGTTTGCTGTAACCAGGTACTCATCCAACCTCAAGTGGCATATTTAAAGTGGGAATGAAATGAAGATGATATCATGTTTCATATCATTTTATTTTAGAGTTTTTGGTTTTATGTTCATTAAAGGCTTGTTATATGTCTATATGTCCATTTAATCTATTATCATGGAGGTATATGTAAAGCTATTAAGTTCATTTGGTAATTGTGTTTTGAGTTGTGGGTTGATATAGGTATGTCAAATATATTTGACCTTTGCTTTGGTCCTGTTGGTCACATGGGGAGTGTGGTATTCAGAATCTGAGCATGAGGCTTTTGTTAAGTGAAATGATAGTTGTCTTTCTTTGTTGGATATTAAGTTTAGGCCTTTGAACAAACTCAGCATAAAGGATTGTATTTTGATATGTAGACTCGAATGGTTGTAGTATTCTGTTGAAACCACTAAAGATGCTACTTCAAAATGATAGTTAATGTTGAGATATCCATGCAGTAACTACATATTTGTTTTCAGCTTTTTCTTTCTGTCTTCATGTGTTAAAGGAACAAGTCCATGTGATTGAGAATTTGAATGTGATTTTGAGCTCTAAGTAATTTGTATTCTAGTTTTCTGGGGGTTCTGATAGTACTGAAAAGATGCTTGTTTAAGTTTAAGTTTATTAAGTAGTAGATAGTGTAAGAAATACATGTGAAAAGAAAAGGGAAAATGGTCGAGATTACTTTTTAAGGTCAAGGCACGCAGTAATTTACTTTGGTTGGCATATGAACATGTTTTAAATTAAAATTGGTATCCGAATTTCAAAATGCTTGGTCAGTCTATTTTGGGATTCAATTAGTTAGAAATGCAGAAGTAAAATGTCATGCCCAGTAGCATGTTTCATATATTCTTGTTGGGTTTACATTCCAAGTGGTTTTGTATCATTGTTTGGTTCTGAACATTGGGCTTAGTGCTGGCCCAATTGTTAAAAGTTCCACTTCAGGCACATGTGTCATGCCATGGGCGCCCCTTGCTTCTATAAAAAATTTGGTTCATTTGAGCCCAAACCTGAATGTATTTGCAAATGCATTATTTTACCTTTTGGACTTGTTTCGTTTCAACAAAAATGCAGTTCTTTCATTTATTTGGGCTTTGACGTAAGTGCAATTAGAGTACCTTTAGTTCTTTCTTTTCCTTAATTAACTAGTTTCTTAAAATGAATCTGAGGCGAGCCATTAGATGAGTTATAATTTATGGCCCTCGAAAACTAAGTTAGAAATACTTTGATAGAACAATTTGAGGTGTGTCATGCGAAATAAAACCTCAAAATGCATGGCCCTCATTTAATTATTTCTTTTAAATCCTTAGAATTCGAGGCGTGCCATTTAGCAAATTTTTCATGGCCCTCGCAAATTTGAAAGAGCGTAGTTTCTTTAGGCGCGTAATTTTAAATTAATTTCCTTAAACTTGGGTGTGCATTTCATGTGGCCCAAATCCAAATCTCAACAACGTTAAATAAAATGTGTCGCGGACGGCGGGTGTATTTCATGTGACGTGGTTCAAGGCATGTTTTAAATAATGTTGAATCTTCCTAATAATTAATTAAAGCGGTTATAAAGTTAAAGTTGAACCATAGGTTAAAACATGTATTAAAATCAGATAATAAGCCAATTATAACAGTTGAGCGACTGTGCTAGAACCACGGAACCCGGGACTGCCTAACACCTTCTCCCGGGTTAACAGAATTCCTTACCCGAATTTCTGTGTTCGCGACTCTAAAACAGAGTCAATCTTTTCCTCGATTCGGGATTCCAAACTGGTGACCTTTGACACCATAAATTATCCCAAGTGGCGACTCTGAATTTAATAAGTAAATAATCTCGTTTCGATTGTCACTTTAATTAGAAAAACTCCCTTATATACCCTTCCTGGGGGTACAGGTAAAAAGGAGGTGTGACAGCTCTGGCGACTCTGCTGGGGATCGAACCCAGAATCTTTGGTTCAGGGTTCAGAACACGAGCTTAGATGAATTGTTATATTTGGCTTTATTTATTATCTGATTTTGTTACATGTTTGGGCCTAATGTGCTAAGTGTTGCTTTTACCGCTTTGATATTCTGTGAACTGTATATAAACTGCTACGAAACCCTTCTTCTCTCTGAGTCTTCTAAATAATTTGAGAAGGGTACACTTCGTGTGACTTCCCTTCCGTTAGAGTCATATCCCAAATTTAGAACGAGGTTCGGACAAGTTGCAAAGCTGGTGAAGCTTCTATATTCCCGGTACGCTGCTCCCCCCCCCCCCGGCTCGAGCCGTCCGCTCGGATAAGCCGGGTCTAGAACAACAAACCTAGGTTTTCCAACCTAGTATAACAAGACCTCACACCAGATCCCTAGTAGGAACATTTGTTTGTATCTCATGTATTTGACTTTGGAGACTCAACACAGGGGTTGGGTCTGTCTAGGGCAGGTGTACCAAAAATGAAAAAGACCATCCTGATGCATCTTACTTGCTACTTGTGCATTTATTTGCTTCGAATTTGCATGCTGACCGACTTCTGAATAATAGGAGAAAGTTGGAAAAAGAAAATAGCAGTGTGAGGGTTAAGAACTCTCTTGTTCCTTCTTTTAGGATACTATGCGCATGTAGCAAGATTTGTTTCTAAGTATAAAATACCCTCTGCTGATACAACATGACCTAGGAATGCAACTGAACTCAACCAGAACTTACACTTCGAGAACTTAGCATATAACTGACTATCCCTCAAAGTCTTAAGAACCACTTTGAGATGCTGCTCGTGCTCCTCCTGGCTACGGGAATATATCAAAATATCATCAACGAAAACTATT
This sequence comes from Nicotiana sylvestris, assembly GCF_000393655.2. NCBI lineage: Eukaryota > Viridiplantae > Streptophyta > Magnoliopsida > Solanales > Solanaceae > Nicotiana > Nicotiana sylvestris. The sequence continues at coordinate 33,495,444 of NC_091064.1, forward strand.
ACAAATGAGTCCAAATAAGGTCTGAACACTCGGTTCATCAAATCTATAAAAGTTGCTGGGGCATTTGTCAACCCGAATGACATCACCAGGAACTCATAATGTCCGTACTGAGTGTGGAAAGCTGTCTTAGGGACATCAGATTCCCTAATCCTCAACTGATGGCAGCCAGATCTCAAATAAATCTTTGAAAATACCTTGGCACCCTGAAGGTGATCAAACAAATCATCAATCCTCGGTAATGGATACTTATTCTTGATTATAACCTTGTTCAATTGCCAGTAATCAATACATATTCTCATCGATCCGTCCTTCTTCTTAACAAACAACACCGGTGCACCCCAAGGCGAGACACTCGACCTAACGAAACCCCTCTCATGCAAGTCCTGCAACTGCTCCTTCAACTCTTTCAACTCAAGCGTGGCCATATGATACGGTAGAATAGAAATGGGCTGAGTGCCCGGAGCCAAATAAATATAGAAATCAATGTCCCTGTCGGGTGGCATAACCGGCAGGTCTAAAGGGAATACCTTAGGGAACTCACGAACAATGGGCACAGAATCAATAAAAGGAACCACAACACTAGAATCACGAACATATGCCAAATGGGCCAAACACCCTTTCTCGACCCTACGCCGAGCCTTCACATAATAGATAACACTACGGGTAGAATGACCAGGAGTTCCTTTCTACTCTAAATGACGCAAACCCGGTAAAGCTAAGGTCACAGTCTTGGCATGATAGTCCAAGATAGCGTGGTAAGGTGATAACCAGTCCATCCCAAATATAACAACGAAATCGACCATGTCTAGAAGCAACAAATCTATACGAGTTTCAAGACCCCCAATCACAACTATACAAGAGCGATGGACTCGACCTACCACAATAGAATCACCAAATGTGTAGACACATAAATAGGAGCACTCAATGAATCACTAGGCATGACCAGATACAGTGCAAAATAAAATCGAAGCTTCCCTACCACAAACCAGAATAGTACCTGCACCTCTACCTCTAGCATCTCTACCTCCACCTCTAATACCTCTACCTCCACCTCCAGCTAACTGAGCGAGCTGGATGAGTCCCTCAATGAACCTCCTCACTCTCTCTCACAGTGGGAAGTATGATAAGAGCATGACAAGCCAAGTCAATGAATTTGATCTCGTACTAAGTAACAGTCATAGAACCCTACTGCAGATGCTCAAACTGCCTCTGATAGACCTCTCTCTGAGTGATGTAGAGAAAGTCTTCCAGAAATAGCTGTGTGAACTGTTCTCAAGTCAAAACCGATTACCTAACTGGTATATCCAATCAATAATCCCTCCGACAGGTCTTTGCAGATCCAGACAAGCAAAAAGTAGAAAGATTTAACCCTATTGGTCTCCTCGATCCTGCCATGTCCTGACACGTCCTGACACGTGCCATGGCCATGTCCTGACACGTCCTGACTCGTGCCATCACACATCCTGCGACGTCCTGACACGTGCCATGGCCACGTCCTGACACGTCCTGACACGTCCTGACACGTGCCATGGCCTTGTCGTGCCATGTCCTGCCATGTCCTGACACGTCCTGACACGTGCCATGGCCATGTCCTGCCATGTCCTGACACGTCCTGACACGTCCTGACACGTCCTGACTCGTGCCATGGCCATGTCCTGCGACGTCCTGACACGTGCCATGGCCATGTCCTGACACATCCTGACTCGTGCCATTGCCATGTCCTGCCATGTCCTGACACGTCCTGACTCGTGCCATGGCCATGTCCTGCCATGTCCTGACACGTCCTGACTCGTGCCATGGCCATGTCCTGCCATGTCCTGACACGTCCTGACACGTCCTGACTCGTGCCATGGCCATGTCCTGCGACGTCCTGACACGTGCCATGGCCATGTCCTGCGACGTCCTGACACGTGCCATGGCCACGTCCTGACACGTGCCATGGCAATGTCCTGCCATTTCCTGCCATTTCCTGCCATGTCCTGACACGTCCTGACTCGTGCCATGGCCATGTCCTACGACGTCCTGGCACGTCCTGACACGTGCCATGGCCATGTCCTGCCATGTCCTGACACGTCCTGACTCGTGCCATGGCCATGTCCTGACACGTCCTGACACGTGCCATGGCCATGTCCTGCCATGTCCTGACACGTCCTGACACGTGCCATGGCCATGTCCTGCCATTTCCTGCCATGTCCTGACACGTCCTGACTCGTGCCATGGCCACGTCCTACGACGTCCTGGCACGTCCTGACACGTGCCATGGCCATGTCATGCCATGTCCTGACACGTCCTGACTCGTGCCATGGCCATCATGAGATGTCCTGACACGTCCTGACACGTGCCATGGCCATGTCCTGCCATTTCCTGCCATGTCCTGACTCGTGCCATCACACATCCTGCGACGTCCTGACTCGTGCCATGGCCACGTCCTGACACGTGCCATGGCCTTGTCGTGCCATGTCCTGACACGTCCTGACACGTCCTGACTCGTGCCATGGCCATGTCCTGACACGTCCTGACACGTGCCATGGCCATGTCATGCCATGTCCTGACACGTCCTGACTCGTGCCATGGCCATGTCCTGCCATGTCCTGACACGTCCTGACTCGTGCCATGGCCATGTCCTGCCCCGTGCCATGGCCACGCCGGCATAGGCCTTGGCCTCTCAAGCGACACCCTGAAAAACCTCTACTTGCGACATAGAATTGGCACAACTCTTGGCTTGTGCCTTGGCCTCGCACCGCGACGCCTCAAAAAACCTCTACTTGATAACTTGTATTATCACATCACCATTGGCATAGGCCTCGCAAGCGACACAACGAAAATCCTCTACTTGCGGCATTGTATTGGCACATCGCCCTTGGCATAGGCCTCGGCCTCGCAAGCGACACAACGAAAATCCTCTACTTGCGGCATTGTATTGGCACATCGCCCTTGGCATAGGCCTCGGCCTCGCAAGCGATACAACGAAAAACCTCTAGTAGTGAAATTTGGTTTAACCTTTCCCTCGACATGACTAAGTGTCAAGTCACATTGGCTACTTAATACACAAATAGCATACGTTACAAAGTCTTGAGGACTTGTTCGATTTTCCAACACTTAGTATAATATAGCATCAAGGATACACCATTGTGAAACTGCCAATGAGAAGAACTCCATCCACTTTAGGATACTATGTCATTCGAACAAGTCCTAAGATGAAGAATGATCATGTCCACTTAAAGGATATTCTAAGTGTTGTTGAGGTCCTGTTATATCGTATGGATCCGGAGTTTCTGTATCCTAAAATGGAGTATGCTGTCCATTACACTATTTTCTGACACAATTATTTTAATAATTTCAGGTCATACAGGTTGATATTCGATAATTTAGCAGGTGGAAGATTTCAATACCATCATTCTGGTTAAGGAATTCTGTTAACCCGGGAGAAGGTGTTAGGCATTTCCGGGTTCCGTAGTTCTAGCACGGTCACTTAACTATCATATTTGATTTTATCTGATTTCAAAACATGTTCTAGCTTATGTGCTTTTTAAATGTAAACCTCTTTTATATTTATTTTTAATGAGAATTGCAACGTCGTGAAAACGCGTCTCGAACCATGTCACATCAATGCACCTGTGGTTGTTGACACATGTCGACTCCGTTGAGATTTGGATTTGGGTCACATAAATGTGCACCCGTGTTTAGGAAGGTAATGTTATTAAAATACGCGCCTAAAGAGGCTATCGCGTTATTATCTTTGGGGAAGGTCGTGAAATTCGCTAAACGGCCCATTCCGAATTCTAAAGATTTTATGATTCGAAGTTGTTCAACGGGTTACATGAAATGTATCCCCGAATTGAGATTCACATATCGTGACCATACCACGGGAACAGTACCCACATCCAATTAACAAATCAAGCCACTCTTAAACCCAACTTCTATTAATTCAGATTTAAAAAAAAAACAAGGCATGGCACTAGTACATCACTGATTTTTAATTCAACCTTAAAAAACAAAAATCAATAACAATAGATTAATGCCACATGCTCATAATTCAGAGGCGAAATATACGTTCTATAAAATCAATAAAACCAAATTCATCTATAAGACTTACATAACGTTGTGAGAACGAAACATTCCCGAGTTCCGTGGTTCTAGCACGGTCGCTCAACTGTTATATTTGGCTTGATTATCTGATTTTATACATGTTGGACCTATGCGCAAATTTTAAACTCTTGACCGCTTTTATTATTATTTTTTACGAGAATTGCAACGTCGTGAAAATATATCTCGAACCACGTTACATCAATGCACCCGTGGTTATTGACATATCTCGACTCGGTTGAGATTTGAATTTGGGTCATATAAATGTGCACCCAAATTACAGAAGATAAATTATTAAAGACGTGCCTAACGCAACTAGCGTATTGTTATTTTGGGGAAGGCCGTAAAATTCGCTATACAGGCCAGCGCGGGATGTAGCATACCTGTTTCTCCAAGAGGGTCTCCTGGGCACAGCTTCGATCCGCCCCACGCCGTAAAGATATGAGCTCATTTTCCTTTGCCGAACAAAGAAGTTTGGGGGATTTTTCCCTTTCTCGAGCCTCCCGCAATGGGGCCTCGCAATGAAGCAGCACAACTTTGAGCCTATCAAAAGCCTGAAGAAGGAAAGCCGGGTGAGTAAAGGGAAGAGAAAGGATCATGGGGCTAGAACATCCCCACCACAGCTGAAAACTCACCACAAGGCCAAGACTATGAGCCTCGCCAAGGGCCAAAACAACATCCGATAATGCATCAATCCCGGAAGTTTGCCGGCCGACCAAATTGCTACCCATCAACCACTGCGAAGGAGGCGCCTCACTGCAAGCCTTCTCGCGCCATGAGACGCCTTTCCTTTTGCCAGCGCTCCTCGATCCTTGGGCCAATAATCTCTCCTCCTCTTTCGGGGAATCCAGTCCTCGCCTTGAATTAACTCCCGGCACCTGCGCTAGAGGAATCAGGTGAATCAGCCAAAAGGAAGTCGTCCCTAGAAAATGAGGGGGAACGCCAGACACCTACCATGATGCTTCGCCTCCTATATCCCTTTTGAAAGATCTCACCACCGGCGCCTATCATGATCCCAGCAAGCTGCCAGCCTACAAGACCATTCGGCTAAATCAGGGACCTCCCCGGGCGACCAATAGGTTGCTGTAAACAAAGGACAGAAAAACATCGTTATGGGGCCAGCTTCATATGAAGAGAAAGGTGGTTCAAATAGAATGCTTACGTGCGGAGTTCCTTTTCTCAGGGAACGGTAAAAATTCACCGGGAATAATGTCGGTCGTCTGGATTCGGATGAACTGACTCATCCACCCACGGTCCTCGTCCTCTTCACTGCCAAATGTGGAAGCTCGAGTGGACCTACGCTGAAAAGCAATTAGGCCCCGGTAACGTAATGTCCAGTACAACCTTATGAGGTGATTGAGGGTATACTCTATCTCGGCCTTATCAACAAAAAAATCTCATCGACTGCACTATCCTCTAGAGAAAGGGATGAATCTGCACCAAAGTTACTTGGTACATTCTACAGAAATCAAGCATGACCCGATCCGGGAACCCTGGCGCGAGGACATGGGTATATATGCTCAAAAAGCCCTCAACATGCGTCATAACACTTTCCTTGGGGGAAGGTACATGTAGAATCACACATTCCTCCCATTCGCACTTTCTCCTGATCGTCCCGAGGTTCTCCTCCCTTACCGATGAAGAAATCCTCGACACATGGTCCCGATGGCTCGGAACATTGGGGGCTTCCCTTGCGTGGCAACCCTCTTCATGATAGCATTCTCCGGGCCTCGCTCCCCCGACATCGGGAGAAGACTGCAGGCACCAATCAAAGGTGGAACGCAGGAAGGAATCCCACTCATCCGGAGATCAGGTGTCGAAGCAGCGGCCATGGACACGACGGAATACGGAGAAGAAGAGGAGGGTTTAGGAAAAAACTCCCTAAAGCAAAGAAATGGAGAAACTCGCACAAAGCGCCAGGCTCTACAAAGGAGATAGGCTTACCAAACAACTACAAAATCGCTGCTTGAAGGGCGGATAGATAAATATATAGGGGCCAGACAACAACTGCTTAATTACCCAAAATGGCCAATTAATTCTGGTCGTGTTAAACGTCCCCTTCTCCTTGGGGAGTGCACCGGCAAAATCATCTCAGGCTCCCACATGACTCATAAAATCAAGGTACCTTGAGAGACCCCCGATGTCACATGTATCAGTTCGGAGGAGCCATTGACTCAACCTCGGGACATGGCTGGTCTCGGGGCCCCCGACCCGTCCTATGAAAAGGCTCTGAGGGGGGAAGGAGAAAGGGAAAGCAGCAAGAAGGACTAGCAGAATAAAAGCTCCTTTCGTGCATTAACAAAAAGGAAAAACGCCTTTTTACACTATTAGTCTCCCGGGAGGGAGAGCGCATAAAATAAAAAAGAGGCATACACAAAAAAGGGGGGCTCGGAGACTACTCCTCGCCACTATCATCTTCACCCCCATCGGGGACAATCAAAATCGCCAACGTTCCCTCCATCATGAGAGCCTCCTTCAAGTCGGCAGATAGCTCAAAGCCCCTGGCCTCGAGTTCTTCCAGGACCTCCCTCTTCGCCTTCGCCTTCGCCTTGGCATGCTCGACAGCTCATGCCAGTTTCTTCCCAGCCGCAAGGAATATGTCACGAACCATTGTATGCGCTGTAGCTGCATCCTCCCTATAAGCGACGACGTTTTGCTTGGCCTCAGACTTAGCCGCAGCCAATGTAGCAATCTCCCTGTAGGTGTCCGCGAGAAGGCCCCGGGATGTCACCAATTCCCTGGTTACATTCTTGTTCCACTCCTTCAGCCCGAAGATGTCTGTTTCCAACTGACTAATCTGCGAGCTGCTCTGCTCAACCTACAAGGAAAGGCGAGATGGTGAATATGTGAATAACAAAACACGTATGGATACGGAGTAAAAGGGGGAGGTTTGAGCAAGGCAGAATACCTTGTCAGCAAGAGCGACCTTCTCCCGAAGAGCCGCCTCCAAAGAGGCCTGAAGCTCCCCCAACTCTTTATCTCTCTGTGCGCCACGAGCCTCCGAGTCTTGAAATTTCGAAGCAATGTTATCGCGCTCCTTCTCCTGGCTAGAAAGTTCCTCACGAAGCCGAAGGATGGCATGATCATACACCTCTTTACACTGCGACACAACAAGAAAATTAAGAGAAATGACGAATGATTCTCGAAAACGAAAAGAAACACGCAAGGAAAAATTATCACCTGTTGTAGGGACTTCTCCATCTCTTTAACGGTGCCAGAAACGTTGAGGTTAGCTCCGTCGGTTATGCCATCAAAAATGTTGGCAATGAAGCCTTCCCCTCTGAAAGGAGTACCAACCATGGAGCCAATCATCCCCTCAGCATCTCTCAGCTCTCCTGATGAGACTGGGAAGTTCTGAATAAAATCGTCGGGTCGCTGATGTCTCCGAATAGCAGTCCATGTCCTTGGAAAGTCCCGAATCCCGACTCATCGGGACCAACGGTACTACTAGCAGAAGCCATATCAAAATTCGGCTGCACGATTTGAAGTCACATTAACATTCTCTTTGAGGACCCCCGGCTCTTTAGCCCTGCAGGACCCAGCCGGCCTAGACTCAGCAGCCTCCGACTGAGGCACGTGTAAATCCCTCACACTGGACCTCGTCCTCCTCCTCAACGGACTTCTATCCTCATCCTCCCCCTCAACATCGGGGTTCGACCCGGATGTTAGGCCCGCGGTTTCATCAGGACAAGCAGTGGCCGTCCTGTCTTTCCTTTTCTTGTTCATATCAGGCCCTAAGGCCTCCGCTTTACCATCGGGGGATGGCCTCATATATATACGCCATGTCCTGGTATGCACATCCTCAAGTAGCTTAGAAGCTTCTTTTGCATCGACACACCTTAGCAAACCCAAATCCAGAGTTCTTCTGTACAAGTTCCCTCCATTGTGGAAGAAGTAATTTGACAATCTTCGAAGCGTGCATTTCTAAATATGATTTGCATGCTCCGGGTATTCTCCTTTTGATAAGTACTCCTTGATGTCATAGAACCAAGGCTTTCCATGTGCTTATTCCTTGATATGAGCATAATATGTCGGCTGATTATTGATCCTCACTAGGATGGAATCAATATACTTCTTATCTGGATGTTGTATCATGGATGACAAGGTAGCTAATGCGTCGGCAAACTCATTCTGAATTCTGTGCACATGTCGGAATTCTATCTTTATGAACCTTCTTTTCAATTCCTGCACATGGTGCAGATATGGCCTACTCTCCTTGTACCTGGTGCACAAGAAAATCTGAATCGCCAATCACCAGCAACTCCTGAATGTTCATGTAGACTGTCATGTTGAGCTTCATATTCTGCCATGTTGTTGGTGCAGGGAAATCTGAGTTTAGCAGATACGGGATAATGTTGACCTGTTTTTGACACCAAAACTGCTCTAATGCCTACTCCTTTGAAATTTGTGGCTCCGTCAAAGAACATCCTCCAACCGTCATATGCTTCCGTAATATCTTCTCCCACGAATAATATTTCTTCATCAGGAAAATACATTTTCAAGGGTTTGTATTCTCCTCCCACTGGATTCTCAGAGAGATGATCTACCAATGCTTGTCCCTTGACTGCCTTTTGAGTTACATAGACGATGTCGAACTCACTCGGTAGTATCTGCCATTTAGCCAACTTCCCAGTAGGCATGGGGTTCTGAAATATGTACTTCAGAGGATCCATCCTGGATATGAGGTATGTAGTGTAGGCACAGTAATAATCCCTCAACTTCTGGGTTGTCCAGGTCAAAGCACAGCAAGTGCGTTCAAGCAGAGAATACCGTGTTTCATAAGGTGTGAATTTCTTGCTCAGATAGTATATGGCTTGCTCCTTTCTTCCTGTCTCATCATGTTGTCCCAAAACATATTCGAAGGCTCTATCTAACACGGATAGATAAAGTAGCAATGGTCGTCTTGGTTCTGACGGGACCAAAATTGGCGGTGTGGGCAGGTATTCCTTGATCTGGTCAAAAGCTTTCTGACAATCCTCGGTCCAACTTGTCTCGGCATCTTTCCTCAGCATCTTGAAGATGGGTTCACATATTACTGTGGACTGTGCTATGAATCGGCTGATGTATTTAAGTCATCCCAGGAAGCTCATCACGTCCTTTTTGCTTTTAGATGGTAGTAACTCCTGAATGGCTTTGACTTTAGTCGGATCTATCTCGATCCCTCGGTGATTGACGATGAATCCCAGTAACTTTCCTGCAGGAACCCCGAATGTACACTTTGCGGGGTTCAACTTCAAATTGTACCTCCTGAGCCTGTCGAAGAATTTCCTCAAGTCTGCTATGTGTGTGATCTATGGCCCTTTTGGATTTGTTAATGACGTTGTCCACATATACCTCTATTTTCTTATGTATAATGTCATGGAAGATGGTCGACATGGCCCTCATGTAAGTAGCCCCAGCATTCTTTAGATCGAACGGCATCATCTTGTAACAGTATACACCCTAATGTGTAATAAAAGCTGTCTTCTCGGCATCTTCTTCATCTATCCAAATCTGATGATAACCTGCGAAGCAATCTACAAATGACTGGAGTTCATGCTTGGCGCAGTTATCGATCAGGATGTGTATATTTGGTAGTGAGAAGTCGTCTTTAGGACTTGCTATGTTTAAATCCCGATAATCAACACATACCCTGACCTTCCCGTCCTTCTTCAGAACTGGCACGATGTTAGCTAACCAGGTTGGGTATTCAACCACCCTGAGAACTTTGGCTTTGATCTGCTTGGTAACTTCCTCCTTGATTTTCAAACTCATGTCTGGTTTGAATTTTCTGAGTTTCTACTTGATTGGCGAGCACATGGGATTGGTAGGCAACTTGTGAGCTACTATAGATGTGCTCAAACCGGTCATATCATCGTATGACCATGAGAAGATGTCCTCATATTCCTTTAGAAAATGGATGTATTCTTCCTTCTCTGCTGGTGACAACTGAATGCTGATGTAGGTCTCTTTGACGGTCTTGGTGTCTCCCAAATTTACTGCTTCTGTTTCGTCCAAGTTGGATTTAGGCTTGTTCTCAAAATTCTCAACTTCCCTGACAATTTCCTCGGGCATCTCATCTTCTTCCTCTGAGTCACTATCTTCATGTTGCGTTGCCTCATTACATGTCACAGTCACTGGTTCATTAGAAAAAGTAATAATAACACTGTAAAAGGGAAAAAGTATAAAAATAGTAATGAATAATGATAAAGGATAAATGCATTTGATTAAAATTGAGAAAATTGATCAAACAAAGCTTGGCTTGGTGAATCGGGCCAAGCTTGATATTGGGAATATCTAGGAGATGAAGGTTGATATGTAGGTAGCGATGCTTGATATGTGGGTGGAGGTGTTTGATATATGGGTGGAGGTGTTTGATATGTGAGTGGAGTTTTTGGGCCCTGGGCTACCATTACTGCCCTAACATCTCTTTTCTTCGATATGCCACCTGATTGGAGCGCCTTATTCATGGCTTGCAGTGCCTCAAAATTTGTTACCATCCCGCTCTTGATTCCTTCCTTGATCCTTTCCCCGAGGTTGATGATATCAGAGAATTTGTGATTTTCGATGACCATCAGTCTCTCATAATATTGTGGGCTCTGACGAATAATTTATTCATCTGTTCTTCATCCAAAGCGAGCTTGACCTTGGCGGCTTCCGAACTCCAACGAGTAGCATATTCGCGGAAATCTCAGTAGGTTTCTTCTTGAGATTCTGAATGTAGAAAACATCAGGTGCATTTTCTGTGTTGAACTTGAACCGGTCCATGAAATCTAACGCCATGCTTGCCCAATTGGACCATTTCTTGGGATTTTGGCTGATATACCAAGACAATGCGTCCCTAGTAAGGCTCCTCACAAAGAGCTTCATTCGAATATTTTCATCTTTTCCAACCCCGACAAGCTTATCACAGTAGGTCCTTAGGTGAACCCTAGGATCACCTGTACCATCGAACATTTCGAACTTGGGAGGTTTGTACACCTCTGGCAGTTCCACATCAGGCTGTATGCATAAATATTCGTAGTTCAAACCTTTTATTCCTCTGTCGCCTTCAACACCTTGAACTCGGCTCTTGTATAAAAATAGGGGCTACACGTTGCAGAATGGCCTATTGTGATTCCTTATCTCCCCATGAGTTCATACATATCAAAGACTACCCAAAAATAAATGGAAAGTGGTCTTTATATAGGCATGCCTAAGGCATCCCTTGCCTAGCTAACCATTTCCCCTTTTACCCCTTTAATTCTTAATTATTTTGCCCTTTTAACCCTTCCAAATATCTGAAACCCCGACACTCTTAACAAACCAGCCCCAACCTTATCCTCTAGAAGCTTCCCCCAACCCTCAAATACCTAAAACACCCTTGACACCCTTGCAATTTACATTTAGGAAGTCATTCCTGGGTCAAATTACCCAAGACCCCAAACCAAAAACCCTGGGCTTATCTGGCCCAACAGGGATGAACCAATCAACCCAAAAGAAAGACATATGCATTAGAATCTGAGTAGTAACCTTACGACTTACTGATTTCAATTAACAAACGAGACTAAATTAATTAAAGCAAATTGTGACTGACTTTGAACTAAAACATGCTGAAAATGCATCAATAATTAACTAATTCGAACAAATTGGATAACAGCAACTAATCATGGCAAATAAACCAACCAACCAAATTCAGATGAACGGATTGTTTGGAATTGAAAGAAGAAACCAGAAAGCAACTGAATCAAAAACAAACAATAGAAAACCAAAGAGAAAGGATGAAGCACTGGCTAAGTCCAGAGATTATTCATTATTTTTGGTCGGAAAATAAAGAGCATAACAAAATAGACTAGGGAAAGATGGAAGAAAGGAAATAGAAAGAGATAGAGGGGAAAAGCAAAAGAAACAAAGGAAGTACCTAAAGGTTGACTTAAGAACTCCGGTCGTTCTGATTTAAGCCCAAATTTAATGTTAATCGCATGTTTTTGTTGAGAACACACGACCAACATTAATTTCACACTAAATCAATCCTTGAAACTCGAAAACTTGGAGATTTAAACCTTGCATGCTATAGATCCGAGGTAGGGCGGATTTGGGGCTTTAGTGTTTCGATTTTAGATCTAAAATCCGAGCCAATTGGGAGGGATTCGAAGGATATGGTTTGGACATCGTGAGAGAGGAGGTGACGGGGAATCTAGGGTGCAAATTTGGGGCGGATTGGGTCTGCGCTGCCGGCCGAAGATGATGGGGATTTTGGGGCGGCGGCTAGGGTTTGGGTTATCATAAATTGGGAGATGAAACGAGGAAGACAGAACTAGGGTGGCCAAATTCGGACATATATATATTAACCAAACATCAGTTCCGGGCCGTTGGATTATTAAAATCCAACGGCTGAGATGACACGCACTGAAATGGGGTCGTTCTACTAACGGGGGGAAACTGGACCGGGTTGGGGCCGGGGACTTGGACGGGTTAGTGAGAAATGGGGGTTGGGTTTTGGGTACGAAAGGGACTTGGGCTCAGCAACTAGCCCAATAAACAAACAGCCCTCTAATTTCTTTTTTCCTTTTTCTTTTCATTTGTTCTCTTTTTTAATTAAAACACCTACATTAAATTCCTAAAAACGGTTAATTTACAAAATTAAACTAATTATCTACTATAACATTTACGAAAATTAATTACTCCTAAATTACTAATTCAAAACTAAAAGGCTAAAATTGCAAAAATAAGCCAACTTTTTGTGATTTTCATTTTTTAATAATGCAACTAATTTACTAATTAACCTTTAAAATGTAAGAATAATTCCTAAATGTAATGCATGGTATTTTTGACATTTTCATGATTTTTAACATAAATAAACATGCACAGAAATGCAAACAATTAGCACAAATTCACAAAATCCTATAAAATTGCAAATAATGGAAAAAATTTATTTTGTTGAATTTTATAGGAGTAATTCATATAGGAAAAAAATCACGTGCTCACAACATATTCTGTAACGGATCGGGATTGTTTGTTCTTACGCAGTTGTTACCACATGTATATCATCGGGCGGAATGGATGTTATTCGCGCCTTGGTTTATGTTATATGTTTCTCTCTTATACTATGACGGATTGTGAGGGTTACATGATTTTTCACACGTATATTGTGATTCAGTTTAGGCCTCATGGCATTTTGGGCGAGGTGGCCTTCGTGATGTTGAATTGCTTATTGCACCATAGTTATGCTTGTCCTTCTCAGTATTGTTTGTTCGAAATAATTTTCCCACAGTTATATTTTAGTGCACTGACAACATCCAAGTTGCTGCTTAGGTCTGAACCTGATCCTCAATGGATCCTAACTCCCAACTTTGGCTAACAGGCTGGTCAGGGGTGTGCCAGCACTCCTAATTGCTGGGCATGACCACCTGCATGTCATGGCCTTCCCATAAATCCCATCTATGCACTTTCACTCCCTCTTAGATTCTAAGTTCTGCCTCCTCCTTTGAGCCTTGCTTTGGGATCTTGAGTTCCTTCTAAACTTGGACATTTGAGGGTTGGCTCTTACTCACTGCACTTGCTTAAGTCTGCAATATATTTGGGGTGTAAGCATTGCCCGGAGTCCACTTGAGGCTCTTAGGGAACTTTGACACATCCCAAATGTGAGAAAGGCTTTGGAAATCTGTTCCTGGAAGTTGGTTCATCTCATATTGTTAGACCCTGAGTCTGAATTAGGCTCCTTGGTTATAGCTTAAATTTCTGATGTAATTTTACTTTTCTTGATTCATTCTACTCTGTAATATTTTATAATAACTTATGGGGTTCTAAGTAAAATAGGAGAGGGTCATTTATGTATGCAAAGGGTAGACAACATGCTCATAGGTGTTACTATTTACAAGTTCTACACTTCTGCATATCATATAGATATCCTGCCTACAAGTTTCTGCACTTCTGCATATCATATGGAAATCCTGCCTATAAGTTTCTGCACTTCTGCATATCATATAGAAATCCCGCCTATAAGTTTCTGCACTTTTGCATATCATATAGAAATCCCGCCTATAAGTTTCTACACTTCTGCATATCATATAGAAATCCTGTCTGTAGGTTTTTTCTGCACTTCTGCATATAGAAATCATGATTATAGGTTTTCTGCACTTCCGCATATACCTCCATCATTAGGCAAACAGTTATAGGTTAAAAAATAACAAAAATGCATCCTAGATACCATGTCTATAGGACTCTTGAACTTCATAATTGTTTTAAACCAACGACGCTTAGAAAGCATGCCTATAGGAGTAATTAACCGAATCTGAATCGTTTGCAAGTCTAAAATCAGTAGTAATGTCATTTAATATCTGCAGATCTTATTTTTTATATATATAATCAGTTAAGCCTTCTTTAAAATTAGAGTAAGCATCGTTAGATATCATGCCTATAAGTTTCACCTAGGCAAACCATTAGGTAATTAATTAACTACATCAGGCTTTGATAATTACAACCAGTGGAGGCTTAATTCGGACTTCTCATCTGAGAAATATGTGATAAATCAACCTTCCCTAACGCTTTAAATTTAATTCAGACCATAACCAGTATTTGTAAGTCATGCTAAACAATTTTTTTCTTTAAAAAAGGAGGCCCATTTGAGCCCTTTAAACTGTTATGTGTTCTCCCATACTTTCCTTATATGTTTTGATCATCGCCCTAGAATTTTATCCTTTTAAAACTCTGAAAAGCCAAATCTCCCTTGCCTTTAGGACTAGTAGTCCCAAATGCCTCCGGGACTGATAGTATTGGGGCGAGTACTAGCATGCAATAAGTAACGATACTATTCCGCGCTTAATACCTTAACGGGGTGGGAAAGGGTAGATATGGATATGATGACCGGTGCGCTAATACCACGTGTAACCCCTCTTCTGAGGAGTGATTACCAGGTATTGCATTGATGTGATCCATATTATTTGTAAACCTAGAACCCCCTTTCCTTTATTTGTTTATTTTATTCTCAAACTATTTCTTTAAAATTTCTTTTTCTTTACTTTCGTCAAACTCTCAACTTGCTTGCAATATTATGTGAAACCCCCTTCTACTTGAGACTTCTATTTGCTTACTTGTTATTCAAAGTCACAATTGTAGCATGGTCGGGAACCACACTAGTGGATCTTGGGGGGTGCCTAACACCTTCCCCTCGAGATAATTTCTAGCCCTTACCCGAACACTGGTTTTCCAACTCGAACTCTTCTTTAGTGTCCTAATGCACTTTAATCATTAGGTGGCGACTCTTCAAAAAACCCAATTCCCAAGAGGGAACAAGTTGTCCTCCCAAATGTCATGAACCCGATTACCTTTTTTAGAAAAAAAGGGCGCGACACTTGATCAAACCCACTTGCTTCTTGTGCATAATTCTCCACTCGATTTTGCACTTGAGGGATTTTGGTCCTTCTTTTGTTCACCATCATGCTTACCCCTTCCATGACATTGACTTGCTTAGGACTTTGCACTTGTTGAAGTTGAGCCTTTGCTAATTGATTCATAGTGGTGGTCAATTCGGCAATGACTTGACCATGGTCATGCAACTCTTTATGGAGGTGAATCACATTCGGATCACCCTGGAGAACATTAGCCCGAGATTTCCATGCCGATGAGGTGTCCACCATTTTATCTAAAATCTCACAAGCTTCCACATATGATGTTGTCATGAAATTACTACCGGCAAGTTGATTTACCACGCACTGATTGGTCGTATTAATCCCCCGATAGAAAGTTTGTTGAATTATATTCTCTGTCGTGTCATTATTGGGGCACTCTTAGACCATTGTCCTACACCGCTCCCAAATCTCGTGTAGCGTTTCATTGGGCTCTTACTTGAATGCTAGGATCTCGTCTCTAAGAGTAGCCATACGCCCGGGAGAAAAGAACTTGGCAATAAATTTCTCCGCCAACTCATCCCAAGTACGAATGGAATGGTTTGACAATCTTTCCAACCAATCTAAGGCTTTCCCCCATAGAGAGAATGGAAAAAGCCTTATCCTTCAATCATCTTCGGAGACGTTTTCCCTCCAACAAGTGACCACAAACCCCTTTAAGTATTTTTATGCATTTTGGATTGGATCCCCAGTGAAGAAACCTCGTTGCTCTAGCAAAGTGAGCATTACATTAGTGATTTGAAAGCTGCCTACCCTGATTTAGTTAGGGACTATGGTACTTGCATACCCTTCATTCGGCAACACCCGGTGTGGAGCCGCTCTTGGTGGAGATGGGGGTGGAACTGGGATGTTGTCTTGAGGCACCCGACCTCTTCTATTTGATTGAGGTTCAAGAGGAACCTCTTCGTCTTGGTCAGCCTCAATGTCAACATCCCTCAAAGGCATGTTTCCAAGTTCACTGGCCGCCATAGTTGTACCTACAATTGATTCACACAAATTAGTAACACGGAAGGAAAAGAAGAGAATCCACACACAAACCCAAATATATAGTTAACACCGTTATTTAACTCCCCGGCAACGGCGCCAAAAATTGATCACGTCCAAATGTACGCCTCTAACGAGGTATAACACGGTCGTTTGCAATAATAAAACCAAGCAAGGAGTCGGGATCGAATCCACAAGGAGTTAGTAGTATATATTCGGAGTGAGTACGTGAAATATCTAGATTGCACTTCCACAAATAGGGTTTTGTTTTTTACTTCTAAAATTAACTAAGGATTGCAAATCTAAAGGTATAAAACTAGAGATGATTGTTCTTGATTTTTTTTCAAATATATAAAAAGGCATGGGGCTGTGACCATGACCTAGGTGTTTGCCTAATGGGATAAAAACTTTTATGCTCATTTTATTGACTGGGGGTGTTGATTATAGGCTATAATTACGTATTTTAGTCTCTTATTACACTCTAATTTACGCACTTTAATTGAGTTTGAGCTTTAATCGCTAGTATTTTGCACTAATTGTGTGTTTTATGCCTTGTAGGAGTGATTCCGAGCTATGTAGATGTTATGAAATGAATTCAAGTGATTTGGAGCTTTGAAGTCTGAGTAAAAGACCAAGGAATTAAGTCGAGATCGTGTTCGGGGATCAACAGATGATAGTTAAGAACGAACGAAGAATCGAGTAGGCATATTGCGCGCTGTCTAGTAAAATACAGATAACTTTTCGCTCAGAACTTCATTTGGGCTACACAATATAAGATTAGAAAGCTAATTCAAAGGGCTAAAACTTTTATATTTTACGTTTTTCCAAATTCCAAACAGTCCGCTGTCAGCTCCGCGGTCAAATCCGCAGTCGCGGACAGAACCCTATGCAAAATTCGTGGTTAGGTCTGTGGTTGATCCGTGGCCGCGGACTTCCTGACCTGGAATAGTGTCCTTTTAGTGTAGGAGAAGGTATAATTGTTTGGGCCCGACCCTACTTGGTATATATACATGAAAAAATGGTATTTTGAGCACCTTTGACATACTTTTGGCATAATTTAGACCAAAGGAGGCTCAGGAGAGCGGGGATTCGACCTAAGGAGGTAATAACACATTAGGAACAAGGCGGAGAATTCTTCCACGAGGTTTTCACTTCCTTCTTCCTATTTCCATTATTGGTTATGAATTCTAGTATTGTATTTTTGCATACTATTATGAATAGCTAATTTGTTATCTAGGGTTTCGATGGAATTGTTATGTTTTAATATAATTTAACCTTTGGATTTATCTACTTGTTCAACTACATGCTTATTTCAGGTCGTTGAATGACCATCGATTGACTGTGCCTATTTAATATGTGTTGCTTGAGAAAGGATACATATTTAAGTGGTTGTTGAAAAACTTCACTTCTAACGTATGTGAGAAATCAATACAGTGGGTTTAAAGGTAGGTTTAGAAATAACAAAGCCTAGACGTAATCATAGTGAGCGGTTAGATGAAGCCAACTAGCGTAGTTCGGGAGAATATGTCTAGTAAATTATTGTAGTTGCTTGAGAGAGAATTGCGGCACCTAAAGTGCTCACGATCAGTGTAGAATACATAGGAAAAATTGTAGGGAACATAGAAGGAAGGATTCCGACAATTGGGGAAATCATAACTCTAGACCTCCTTAATTTAGTCTCCAATCCTTTATCTCGTTAGTTGATAATTTTATCACTTTCTAGTATTTGCTAGTTAATTAGTCAGAAATATAAATCTCAATCTTTATAATTTAGAAAATTGTTCAAACTTGTCTTCTTAGTGATATTAAACAGCTATAGCTAAGCCTTAGTTCTCTGTGGGATTCGACTCTGGACTTTTACACCAGATTATATTTGCAGCGACCACTTATCTTTTTTAGGACTAGAGTTGGGTGTGACCAAATTTTGGCGCCGTTGCCGGGGAACTAACGGTGTAGTTGTAGCTGTATATATTGCTAGGTTTCAAGTTTGAACTTTTATTTTGTTTTGTTTTGTATATATTTTTTATTTTATTATAACTGTTGATTTGAGAAACATGACATCTTGGAATTATGGAAATTTAGGTGTTGATAATTCTACTATTGATCCTCATACATATTGTGAAGGAAACCACCAGTATCAAAATTATCAAAATATTCCCGAGAGCGAGTAATGTGCACCAACTCAATCTTATTTGTGGAATATGTGTGATGTGTGTGGTGGTAAAAATGGTCACTTTTATGGTTGTGCTTATATTTCTTATCTTTCTCCAACCCCTTACTATGATGGTTCTACCTTTTCTTGTGAAGTTAATAGGAATAAAGAACATGGGGATACGGGCCTGAAGGAGATCAAGGATCTGTTAAAGTGCCCTCTGGAACAAAATAATGAGAAACAATGCAGATAGAAAGGCAAGAGGCAACTATTCGCAACTTTGAGGCTCAAGTGAGTCAAGTGGTTGAAGCTTTTAAATGCTCAGCAAGACAATTTTGGGGATATGAGCCAAGAAGAGCATGAATTTGAGGTGCTAATAGAGGAGGTTAGAGTAGAACATCAACAACCTAGCCAACTAAAATTTGAGGATGTCGATATTGAAGAAGTGAGACTAGAGTCAGCCAAGGGCATTGAGGTTATAAATTTTGTTGACTCTAGTATCATTGATGTTGAGGTTACTGAAAGTCCTGAAGTTCATGTGTGTGAGCGCATTGGTTCTCACTCCAAATATTTTTCTACATTGTGCTTGGATGACGATATGGAAATAGAGTCATCCGAGCCGATTGAGAAGTCAAGGAATGAGGAACAAGGTGCCTACATTCTTGAATTTTTCTTGCCAGAAAGACAGGACTACATACCTCATCTAAAAGCCAAGAAGTATAGAATATTACAATGGTTACTTGGGCTAATTAGATTTGTTCCACCACCCACGGAGCATAACCAAAAACTTGAAGCTACATTGGAGATTCAATTCATTAGCTCGAGGTGGAGGCAAAAAGTGATTCACGTCGTGCCGCGACGTTAAATCAAGCGCTTGTTGGGAGGCAACCCAGCTTTATTGCTTTTTTTTTTAATTTCTTTTATTGTATTATATTTGTAGTATCGATTTTGATTTTTCAGGAGAATGGAAAGCAAAGCTATTGGAAGGATGCAACAACAAACCAACTGGTTGGAATTAAGTGTGAGGTACTCGTACGAAGGACCAGGCCTGAGAGAAATCTGAGTACCCCATGAGCTACTAGTGCTTCGGCCTTTGGCCTACCAAGGAGTTTTTGGTTCCCTCTTATTAGTTACGGTATGCATTGGGGACAATGCACAATTTGAAGTGTGGGGTGAGGATATTGTTTGGGTGACTTTCCATGCTATTTTAGTTGTATTAGTTTAATTGAATAATTATTTTTACAAAAAATAGAAAAGATTGGACTTTTCCCGACAGTGGATCTATTAGGCAATTTCTTGAGGGATTTAAGTCGAAAGGAAAAAGGCAAAAAGATGTTCTTTGTAGGTTGTACAATAATTTCCCCTTGGTTTTTCTTTGTGCAGTGGTTCTTTTTCAAGGATTTTGTTTGAACCGGGTGTAGTTAGTTTTATTTTTTTAGGAGTAGGAGCCAGTGTGAGATGAATTGAATTGAATCAATATCTCTTGTCTTTGTTATGCCTTGAGAATAGTGAGTACTTTGGTTGTGACGCTTAGGCTCAGTTTTTGACTCTTGTATAAGTACCTTAAATTGTATGATTTTAACTTTGCTTAACTGCTTTGACTAGAGTGTCTTGATGAAATCAATCCCAAGTGAGTTATGTGCCATGTGTGTGTGAGGTTTGGGTGTTATTCTATGCATTGCATTTGATGCCTAGAACTTGCCCTATGTGTTGCAAAGCAAAATAGTAGTTTTGTTCAGTCTTGGAATCGATATAGGCATTTCTATGTTGAGCCAGATATGTATATTTTACCCGCCTAATTGTTATGTATCATAATTAACCCCTTTGAGCCTGAATTCCTGTTTCTTTGGCAACCACATTACAAGCCTTACCCATTTGTTTGAATTTACCATCTATTTGAACCTTCTAACCTCTCATAAGCACTTGACTTGTTATGAACTTTGTAAAAGTTAAAGTGTGGGGTGGTTGGTTTGGCTTTGAGTGAAACTAATGAAATAAGGAGAAAGGTGCACTATTTTGAAAAAGTAAGAGCCACTCGAATTGGAAAAAAAAGAAAAAAAATAGTTGGATTGTTGTGAAAAATATTCCTTGATAAGTGGTGGCTCTTGATGTAAGTGTGCTTAAAGAAGAATGTAGTTAATATATTGTGTTGTGAAGGTGTAGTTATGATTTGACATAAGTGTGAGTCTTTAAATGTTAAAGTGTATGTATTAAAGTGCTTAGGGAGGTGTAGTCACTCTTATATCTAAATGTATCCTACCCATCCCCCAGCTTACAGTACGACCAAATAAAGTCCTACTTGATCTGAGACTGAGTGAGCTCGATTAATAGAGTAGTACACAATGGGCAAGCCTATGGTGCATCTTTTGTGGCATGTGAATGTTATTTATAAGAGTGAGTGAATTATTTCTATCTTGAGTTCCTAAGTGTTCTTAAATTTTATTATGTGGAACTACTCTCTTTTGTTATGTGAGGGCACTTGATTCATGAAGGAAAGGTAATGTCAGTGACCTCTATATTAGAGTAAGCGGGTGTAATGACCCGACCAGTTATTTTGAGCTTTTTCACTTCGCTCGTCAATTCACGGGCATGAATATCCCCGTGGGATGTATTATGACTTATGAAAATTGTCGGTTTTGGTTTTCTGGGTAATCAGAATGAATTTGGAAGAATAGTTCTCAGTTTGAAGCTTAAAATTTGAAAGGTTTGACCAAGTTTTGATTTT
This sequence comes from Nicotiana sylvestris, assembly GCF_000393655.2. Taxonomy (NCBI): domain Eukaryota; kingdom Viridiplantae; phylum Streptophyta; class Magnoliopsida; order Solanales; family Solanaceae; genus Nicotiana; species Nicotiana sylvestris. Next base: position 33,516,757 of record NC_091064.1, read on the forward strand.
TTAGTATATGATCTCGGATTGGAATTTTTATGATTTGGTAAGCTCCGTTAGGTGATTTGGGACTTAGGAGTGTGATCATAATGTATTTTGGAAGTCCATGGAAGGTTTAGGCTTGAATTGGCGAAGTTGGGATTTTTGGCATTTCTTGGTTGATAGCGAGATTTTGATATAGGGGTCGGAATGGAATTCTGAGAGTTGCAGTAGCTCCATTGTGTCATTTGGGATGTGTGTGCAAAATTTCAGGTCATTCGGACATGGTTTGGTTGGGTTTTATTTTTATCAAAAGTGTAATTTAGAAGATTTTGGAATTCTTAGGCTTGAATCTGATGCAAATTTGGTGTTTCGATGTTGTTTTGAGCGTTCCGAAGGTTGGAACAAGTTTGAATGAGGTTATGGGATACTTGTCATGTTTGGTTGAGGTTCCGGAGGTCTCGGAAGAGTTTCGGGTTGTCAATCGGACCATTTTATGAAGTTTAGAATGGCAGAAATCTGTTGCTCAGTGTTGCAGACAAATGCTCTTCGCGTTCGCGAGAGGGGAGCCGCGATCGCGAAGGGTTAGATGGAGAAGATTGAGACTTTGGCCTTAGCGTTCGCGATGGAGCCTTCGCATTCGCGAAGGACTGGGACATAATGCATCGCGTTCGCGAGGTCTGCTCTGCGATCGCATAGAAGAAATTGGCCAGCTGGGTTTTGAGATATTTTGTTCATCGCGTTCGCAGGCGAGGAGCGCATTCGCGAATGTCTGTCTGGGTAAAGCATCGTGTTCGCGATGGGGTGATCGCATTCGCAAAGAAGAGTTTTGGTCAACGGAATTTTTGTGCTTCGTGAACACGAGGCTTTGACCGCGTTCGCGAAGAAGGAATTTAGGCCACAACAGAAGGTTTAAAAGGTCGTCTTATCCGCGAATGTGGGGTTATTTTCTTCCATTGTTGGTCAATTTTGGAGCTTTTTGAAGGGGATTCAAGGGGAATTACTTGGAGGTAAGATTCTTGGACTTAAAACTCGATTCTAATGTGAATTCTACCTAGAAAATCATGGGAATTAAGCCAAAAATTGAAGAACTAGGGCTGAAAATTTAGACCTTTGATTGAGGATTTGAAGGACCATTTGAGGTCAGATTTTAGAACTTTTGATATTTATGAACTCGTGGGGAGATAAGGAATCTATTGATGTAAAAATTATCGAATTCCGAGACGTGGGCCCGGGGGTTGGGATTTGGTAATTTCTGGATTTGTGTCATATTTTGATTGTTTTCGCTTGGGCTTTGTTCCCTTAGCATATTTTGACGTCCTCATTATGATTTTGGATAGATTTGATGCGAGTGGAGGCCGATTCGAAGGGCAAAGTCTTCGCGAGATAGAGATTTGACCAGTTCGAGGTGAGTAATTGTGATGACCCGGCCAGTCGTCTCATGAGTTACCGCTCCATTTCCCCCATTTCAGCTTCTTTACGCTTCGTTGTCCGTGTTTTATGTGATCGAGTTTATTAGTTCGAGTTCGGAGAGGATTTGCTAAGAAATGAGACACTTAGTCTCTTTTAAGAAGGCTTAAGTTGGAAAAGTCAACCGGATGTTGACTTATGTGTTAGAAGGCTCGAAAGTGAGTTCTGAGGGTTCGGTTAGCTTCGGGAGGTGATTTGTGAGTTAGGAGCGCGATCAGAATGGGTTTTGGAGTTGTAGAGAAGATTTAGGCTTGAATTGGCGAAATTGATATTTTGGCAAATTCCGGTTGATAGGCGAGATTTTGATATAGGGGTCGGAATGGAATTCTGAGAGTTATAGTAGCTTCATTGTGTTATTTGGGATGTGTGTGCAAAATTTCAGGTCATTCGGACGAGATTTGATAGATCTTTTGATCGAAAGCATAATTTAAGAGTTCTTGGAGTTCTTATGCCTGATGTTGTTGTGAGCGTTCCGAAGTTTTGAGCAAGTTTGAACGATGTCATGAGATGTGTTGGTACAATTGGTTTGAAGTTCCGGGAGTTCCGGGTAGGTTCCGGGATGTTTTAGTGCAAAAATCATAGCTATAGCAGGTCTACAGGAGTTGCAGGCCCCAGAACTCACCCATGCGGTCCGCACAAAAATAGGTGTGCCCGCGTTGAGTGCTGTGCGGACCGCACAAAGTGGTGTGAAGAGCTAATTACATCGATCATGACAAACCCACAAGACAATCCTGGAACTCCACCACAACCCACTCCCTCTGATTCATCTACCTCTCCTCCACCCAGTACATCTTTCAAACCTAGGCTGAAAAGGGTGAAAATGCTTGCTCGAAAAATAGTAGAAACCAACTCTACTATTAAAGGCAAGCCAGGTCCAAGACTTTGACTCCAACTCTAATTCTGAGTCATACAAATCCGCCAGTGAGGGGGAAGGACTATATCCGTGTCAACAACCTCATGGGGTGTTTGAACTATAAACACGCGTTATTACCTCTCTCACCTCTTATATTAGACTGAAATCAAATATACTTGGAATGATAAACATGAAGAACACAGAATATTTTCAAAAAATTGATTGGATCTGAATTAATGAGAAGTGGTTTGATACCATGCCAGAATGCAATGCAAGATTTTTGATAGAAGGAATTAGTGATCATTGTCCTGCAAAGATGACTTTTACAGAGGAAAGGCAGAGGAGTAGGAGATCCTTTCAATTATGTAATGTGTGGACACAACATCCACAATTCATGAGTATAGTCAAAGAGGGTTGGAACTATAATGTGAAAGGATGCAAAATGTTTACAGTGGTTAAAAGACTGAAGATGTTAAAGAGGGGATTGAAAACTCTAAACACACAGGTTTTTCATAACATAGTGACTGAAGCAAATGAGGATAGGAACACATTGAAACCGATCCAAGTTCAGCTGCAGAGATGTCCTACTAATGTGGAATATCAACAAGCTGAAATTAGTGTTTACCAAAAGTTCAGGCAGTCATCTTATCTAGCTGAAGTGTACTTACAACAAAGAAGTAAAGCAACACGGATAAGATTGGGAGATGATAATACTAAATACTTCCATTCAATAATCAAGCACAGAAAACTGAAGCAGGCAATTACTCAGCTCAAGGACAACTCTGGTCTTTGGCAAACAGATCCTGATACAATAGCTGGTATATTTGTTGATTATTATAAAAATTTACTAGGGAGGAAAGAAATAGAAAGGGTGAGGGATTTTAATAGTATAATCAGAAATGGGAACAGGCTATCAGAAGCTCAACAACTAGAAATAATGCAATTTTTTTTGGAAAGAGAAGCGAAGCCGACTATGTTTCAGATTGATAATAATAAGAGTCCTGGTCCTGATTGATTTGGGAGTGGATTTTACAAAGCAGCATGGTGTCACACCTCCTTTTTCCGTACCCGCTAGGGGACAAGGAGTTTTTCCAATTAAAGGACAATCGAAACGGGATTTATTTATTTATTTATTTCAGAGTCGCCACTTGGGAGATTTAGGGTGTCCCAAGTCACCAATTTTAATCCCGAATCGAGGAAAAGAATGACTCCATATTACAGTCTGTGCGCCAGAAATCCGGATAAGGAATTCTGTTAACCCGGGAGAAGGTGTTAGGCATTCCCGAGTTCTGTGGTTCTAGCACGGTCGCTCAACTGTTATATTTGGCTTGATTATCTGATTTTATACAATATGAACTTATGTGCAAATTTTAACTCTTGACCGCTTTTATTATTATATTTTACGAGAATTGCAACGTCTTGAAAACATATCTCGAACCACGTTACATCAATGCACCCGTGGTTATTGACATATCTCGACTCCGTTGAGATTTGGATTTGGGTCACATCAATGTGCACCCGAGTTTAAAGAGATAACTTTATTAAATACGCGCCTAAAGTGACTAGCGTATCATTATTTTAGGAAGGCCGTGGAATTTTGCTAAACGGTCCATCCCGAAGTCTAAGCAATTTTAAAGCAAATATTTACTGAGGGCCCCGCGATTTTTGTATTTTTCGGCGAGGCTCATCTCATTTTTATTTTTAAGGATAAACCTACAGTGACTACATTTTTTCTATTAAGTTTGTCTCTAAAACAAAAGAAAATACCTCAATTAATTACATGCTGAAAAGATGTAACTTATTAGTTATTAGTTTACGGTTAATGCGAATGGAAAATTGCGATCGAGTTTGTTCAAAGAAAAACTGCTTTCATTCTATATTCTTTTATTCAATAATACTAGAACATGAGATTGACACACCATAATATCAAAACAGATTAACTATTCTTCGATTAATTTAAACTAACATTATTAGATGAAGAAGTTAACATATGCAACCTCATTACTCATTAATCAATCGACTACATTTTTATACAAAGAAAGGAAAATTGTATTCAAACACAAATCCAAACAGGAGGAATTCAACAGGAACAAAGCCTGATTAATATTTCATTTCGCTTCAAGCCGAAAGTATACAAATGTGTACCTGGAAATGGCAGTACAAGAACAAAAGAAGGAGAAGTCAGCAGCAATAATAACACAGCAACAACAGGTTCAGCAACACCGCAAACCAGTAGAATAACCCAGCAACGGATTGAAAAATCAGCAATACCAAAGTGCAATCGCAGTTAAAGCAGAAGAGAGACAGATCCAAGATGCAGTAGTTTACTGATTTTGAATAACACTCGAGAAAAGACAAACGGAATTTATTCAAGTAGAAGTTCAAGTTGTCTTTCTCTTTTACTCTCTAACACTCTTGAAATTCTCCAGAATGTATTACTCTCAAAAATATTCTCCCAATAATTATCTCTAAGTCTTCTCTTAATGTTCAAAGTCTGTTTCTCAAGTATTAAAACTTTCTCCCGAAAATCTTCTTCTCATTTCCGTCCCTTTTCTATGTCAAGAATAACTCTTATTTATAGCAAGACCTTGTCTTGAATTCCCAACCCTAAATTATTCCCCCAAGGCATGCTTTGTACCCACTATTTAATGTCTTCTTTATTTTAAACCTTGTCCCCATGCCTACATTAAATAAATACCACATCCCCAACCCATTATAATTTGTCCCTCATGCTTAACATAAACAAATGCAATATTCCCTCCCATTATATTTTGTCTTGTCCCCCATTATGTTAAACAATTATATCAAAAAACCCACCCCATTATATTTTGTCCCCCATGCTTAATAAATAATTATAATAATGTTCAATTACCAAACTACCCCTCCGACCTTATTGCAATTACCATTTTACCCCGAATGCAATGCAATTTACCAAACTACCCCCATCAGCTCTAAACAATCAATTAATCATAACTTAACCAAAATATAGCCAAGATGACTAATTTCTCAACAATCTTCAACAACAAATCACATGAACACGATGAACAACACAACTCAAAATTAATGGAATGAATTAACCATATCGGGAACCAATCCTGGTTAATTTAGACCATCAATGGATGAGCAAAGAGACAACAATACAAACAACAAAATACATGATTCAAACTAAATCAACAAATCAAAAACCAAGATATAAACTCACATTTAATCACTGGTTTTAAAATGAACTTCAAACAAAGATGAACATGAATTAAATCTATTTTTAAGCAACAAACATGACGGATTCAAATGATTCAAACAACATTAATAATTTCTGGAAAATACATAACAACACATGAAATAAATTGAAGAGATAATTAATTAAATTTCAATTTGAATCTAGCAAACATTAAACTAACAAATATTTATCTAAACAATAATACAAACATGAAATAAACATGAAAAACAACTAATTAAACTTCTATTTGAAATCTGAAAATTAATTTAACAAAGCACATGAACAAACTAAAAAATTAATTCAAACGATAGACATGAACAAAACAAACATTTGCCGATTTTAGATTCGAGAAATATCAAAACAAAATACAGACAAAATAAAACTCAAAAACTACTAACCGGATCGAAATGAAATATGTACGGACTGTTTTGACGAACCTCAAATGGGAATGAATCTGTCTGGACTCAACGACGAACTCAATACGACGCTCGACGACCTCGACTAAAACTCGACCAAACGAAATGGATGAATCTCGTTTTGGGACTGAAGGAAACGAGGATAAAGAAGAAGATGACGGAGATAGCATAAGCAGTTGGGTCCGTTTGGACGACGAGGCAGCAGCTGAGCAACCAGTAGCCTTCTCCTTCATCGAAACGGAGCATCAGCTTCTGCGGAACTGAGGTCCATGGCGGAGCATCAGCATCAGCTCCTGCTAGGTCCATGGAGGAACTGAGGTTGCAGCAGCGAAACGGAGGAGCTGGAGAAGATGAAGCAACAGTTGGTTGACGCAGCATCAACGGAGGAAAATGTGCAGTGGACTGGTCGACGAGGGCAGTGACAGCATCCATGACGGACTGCTTGTGGTCATTCATGGTGAAGCAGCAACGACTGGCGTGGTTGCTCGTTAATGGCGGACGTCAAGATGGCGATGGCTGGAACTTGATGTGGTTGACGAAGCAGAAGCAGTCGCGGGGGTTAAGAAGAAAACGCAGCAACGATGGTTGCTCGTTAATGGTGGACGTGAGGAGGGGTCGTTTGAGATGGTGATGTGCGTGTGTGTGTGTGTGTTGTCGATGGGGAGCTTGGAGGTGGAGGGTTGAGGGCAGCCATGGCTGTGTAAAATGGAGATGGAGAAGAAGAAGCAAAGGTTGGGGGGCGGACAATTTTGTGATTTTTAGGGTTTTGGTCTTTTTTTTTTATTTTTGTTTTGTTTTGTGCTGGACAAAAATGAAGAAGGGATGTTGGGTTTTTGGGTTAATGGGGCGGACCGGGTCGACCCGGTTTGAAGTGGACCGGGTCATGGGAAGGTTGGGCAATTATTTGGGCCTGTGGTTTGAAAATTGAAGAAGTGGCCCAATCCGATTTTTCTTTGTATTTTGCTCTCTTTTCTTCTTTTATTTTTCTAAAACTAAATCATAAAAGTACTTAAATTATTATTAAGAACTAAATTAAGTTATAAAAGCGCAAATTAACTCTCAATAACAATTAACGCACAATTAAGTAATAATTAGGCATAAAATTGTATATTTGGACATTAAATGCTAAAAATGCAAAAGATGCCTATTTTTGTAATTTTTATTTTTTGTAAACAAACTTAATTACTAAAAATTGTAGAATTAAATCCTACATGCAAAATGCGACATATTTTGTATTTTTTTATTAATTTAACAAATAAACATGCACAGACAAATACAAATAATTATCCAAAAATGTCACAAAATCTCACAAAATTGCACACCAAGGAATCAGGTTAATGTAGTTCGGGAAGTTTTGGTAAACCTGATTCACAAAATGAATTTCCTACATATCCCTGGCTAAAGGGGAATCAGGTTAATGTAGTTCGGGAAGTTTTGGTAGTTGGGACTACCGTGGGACTGCAATGTTACTGCTGTTGCATGCTGTTATCACTGCTTACCAATCTCCTTGTTACACCGTGCTTAAAAGAAAATAAGAAGCTAGGCTAGACTGAAATTTGTTCTTGTTGCCTTGCTTTCTTATCGGCTTGTGTTTCATCCGGTGCTTTTCTTCCTTGAATTTGGGAATGATACTGGCCCTTTGCTCTTCTGAATACCAGTTTTCATCATTTTGCTCGGTCCGCTGGGGACATGGCTTTCTTCATTAAGCTTTTTGGCGGTTCCTCTGGGGGGCACGACTCTCTTAATCAGATTTGTTATGCTGGGCATGATTTAATGTTCACAAGCCGCTTCTTTCAAGACGCGTCTTTTCTTCCCTTTGACTCATGCGCCTGAATTTGTGCTGGGACCTCCTGTTGCAACCTTCTGTTTCCCGGTGCTGGGGATTCCTGTTGTAACCCTCTGTTTTATTGTCTTCTGACTTGATCTTGAAATGTATGCATTAGTTTTGAATTACTATTGCGACACTGTCATCAGTAGGGTAAAACTAACCTGTCTCACGACGGTCTAAACCCAGCTCACGTTCCCTATTGAATCTTGTTTGGTAATGGTAATCTGCCAGAATGTTCTAACAAACTAACTGGTTTGAAATCTCTGGAAAACAACAAACTTGTTAGCGTTAGAGTTTAACACATATTGCAATTGCACGTTGGGGGATGCAATGTTCCTAGGCAGTTTAACCATTTCTAACATGTCTTTGCTCCGTATGCATCATCCCGGCTTATTTTACTTGTGCCCTTTAGGTGTTTCTGAAACTTTCCTTTATTTTCTTTCTCTTTCTCTCTTTTTCTTTCTTTCTTTTCCTTTCTTTTATTCAATAGGCTATAAGGTGGGCGACTGATTTCCAATTCTAAAACTGTATTCCCTTGTTCTCTAAGTGGGCGCCAGATAGCCAAAAACATGAACTTTATTCCCTTCTTCACTAGGTGGGCGCCTAATTGCCAAAACTTGAATTGTATTCCCTTGTTCTCCAGGTGGGCGTCTGATTACCGAAACATGAACTGTATTTCGTTGTTCTCCAGGTGGGTGCCTGATTGCTGAAACTTGAATTGTATTCCCTTGTTCTCTAGGTGGGGACCTGATGTCCGAAACATGAACTGGATTCCCTTGTTCTACAGGTGGGCGCCTAATTGCAAAGACTTGAACTGTATTCCCTAGTTCTCCAGGTGGACACCTGATTTCCAAAAACGTAAACTATAATCCCTTGTTCTCCAGGTGGATGCCTAATTTCCAAAACATGAACTGTATTCCCTTCTTCTCCAAGTGGGCGCCTGATTGACGAAACATGAATTGTATTCCCTTGTTCTCCAGGTAGGCTCCTGATTGCCGAAACTTGAACTGTATTCCGTTGTTCTCCAGGTGGGTGCCTGATTTCCGAAACATGAATTGTATTCCCTTGTTTCCCAGGTGGGCGCCTGATTGCCGAAACTTGAACTGTATTCCGTTGTTCTCCAGGTGGTTGCCTGATTGACGAAACTTGAACTGTATTCCCTTGTTCTCCAGATGGGCGCCTGATTGCTAAAACTTGAACTTTATTCCCTTGTTCTCTAAGTGGGCACCTGATAGCCAAAAAAATGAATTTTATTCCCTTCTTCTCTAGGTGGGCGCCTAATTGCCAAAACTTGAATTGTATTCCCTTGTACTCCAGGTGGGCGTCTGATTACCGAAACATGAACTGTATTTCGTTGTTCTCCAGGTGGGTGCCTGATTGCTGAAACTTGAATTGTATTCCCTTGTTCTCTAGGTGGGGACCTGATGTCCGAAACATGAACTGGATTCCCTTGTTCTACAGGTGGGCGCCTAATTGCAAAGACTTGAACTGTATTCCCTAGTTCTCCAGGTGGACACCTGATTTCCAAAAATGTGAACTATAATCCCTTGTTCTCTAGGTGGGCGCCTAATTTCCAAAACATGAACTGTATTCCCTTCTTCTCCAAGTGGGCGCCTGATTGACGAAACATGAATTGTATTCCCTTGTTCTCCAGGTAGGCGCCTGATTGCCGAAACTTGAACTGTATTCCGTTGTTCTCCAGGTGGGTGCTTGATTGCCGAAACTTGAACTGTATTCCCTTGTTCTCTAGGTGGGCACCTGATTGCCAAAACTTGAACTGGATTCCCTTGTTTTCCAGGTGGGCTCCTGATTGTCGAAACATGAACTGTATTTCCTTGTTCTCCAGGTGGCGCCTAATTACCGTAACTTGAACTATATTCCCTTGTTTTCCAGGTGGGTGCCTGATTAAGAAAACTTGGACTGTATTCCCTTGTTCTCCTGGTGGGCTCCTGATTGCCAAAACTCAAATTGTATTCCCTTGTTCTCCAGGTAGGCGGCTGATTGCCAAAATATTGAACAGTATTTCCTTGTTCTCCAGGTGAGCGCCTAATTGCAAAAACTTGAACTGTATTCCCTTGTTCTCCGGGTGGGAGCCTGATTATCAAAAGCTTGAATTGTATTCCATTGTTCTCTAGGTGGGCGCCTAATTGGCAAAACTTGAACAGTATTCCCTTGTTCTCCAGGTGAGCGCCTAATTGCAAAAACTTGAACTGTATTCCCTTGTTCTCAGGGTGGGAGCCAGATTATCAAAAGCTTGAATTGTATTCCATTGTTCTCTTGGTGGGCGGCTAATTTCCAAAACTTGAACTGTATTCCGTTGTTCTCTTGGTGGGCGCCTGATTGACAAAACTTGAATTGTATTCCCTTGCACTCCAGGTGGGAGCTTGATTACCAAAAGGTTGAACTGTATTCCCTTGTTCTCTAGGTGGACACCTGATTGCCAAACTATACTTTCTTGTTCTCCAGATGGGTGCCTGAATGCTAAAACTTGAACTGTATTCCTTTGTTTTCTAGGTGGGTGCCTGATTGCCGAAACTTAAAATGTATTCGCTTGTTCTCCAGGTGGGAGCCTGATTGTCAAAAGCTTGAAATGTATTCCCTTGTTCTCCAGGTGGTCGCCTGATTGCGAAAACTTGAATTGTATTCCCTTGTTCTCTAGGTGGGCGACTGATTGCCAATTCTAAAACTGTATTCCCTTGTTCTCTAAGTGGGCGCCAGATAGCCAAAAACATGAACTTTATTCCCTTCTTCACTAGGTGGGCGCCTAATTGCCAAAACTTGAATTGTATTCCCTTGTACTCCAGGTGAGCATCTGATTACCGAAACATGAACTGTATTTCGTTGTTCTCCAGGTGGGTGCCTGATTGCTGAAACTTGAATTGTATTCCCTTGTTCTCTAGGTGGGGACCTGATGTCCGAAACGTGAACTGGATTCCCTTGTTCTACAGGTGGGCGCCTAATTGCAAAGACTTGAACTGTATTCCCTAGTTCTCCAGGTGGGAGCCAGATTATCAAAAGCTTGATTGTATTCCATTGTTCTCTTGGTGGGCGGCTAATTTCCAAAACTTGAACTGTATTCCGTTGTTCTCTTGGTGGGCGCCTGATTGACAAAACTTGAATTGTATTCCCTTGCACTCCAGGTGGGAGCTTGATTACCAAAAGCTTGAACTGTATTCCCTTGTTCTCCAGGTGGACACCTGATTGCCAAACTATACTTTCTTGTTCTCCAGATGGGTGCCTGAATGCCAAAACTTGAACTGTATTCCTTTGTTTTCTAGGTGGGTGCCTGATTGCCGAAACGTAAAATGTATTCGCTTGTTCTCCAGGTGGGAGCCTGATTGTCAAAAGCTTGAAATGTATTCCCTTGTTCTTCAAGTGGTCGCCTGATTGCGAAAACTTGAATTGTATTCCCTTGTTCTCTAGGTGGGCGACTGATTGCCATGTTGAAGCTTTTCATGACATGAATTTTCAGATATGTACCTGATATTGGAAGCAAAATAAAATGATGATGAGAATCAGCAGCAATAATAACAGTACAATAGCAACAACTGCCCAGCAACAGTAACAACCCAGTAACAGACCGGTGGAGTAGTAATCCCAAAAACAAAAGCTTTAAGCTTTAAATGAAACAACAACCATTAATACTAATTTCAAACAAAGAAAGAAAGCAGTAGATTTTTTTTTAGTTTTATTTTTATTTTGAAAGCTTAAATATTTTTCGGAATTTTTCTCTCTATCTGTGTGTGTATTTTTTCGTATCTCTCTCTATTCTCTCTCTCTTCTGTTTTTTCTTCTTCAAGACTTCCCATATACAGAAATATTTCATGAGTATGCCACTCGTTGGAGGTCCAAAGCTGATAAGGTCAGACCTGCCTTAGAAGAGGAACAGATGAACAAATTCTTTGTCCGGGCTCAGGACCCACAGTATTATGAAGATTAATGATGATTGAGAGCCACAAAGTTTTCAATATTATCAAGCTGGGTGAAAGGATTGAAGAGGGCATCAAAAGTAGTATGGTTACAAACTTCGAGGCCTTGCAAACTACAAATAAGGCCTTACAGTCCGGTGGTGTGTCCAAGAAAAGGGACGTAGGGGCCGTAATGGTTGCACAGAGAACCAAATCTCCTATCAAATACCAAACTTACCCAAAACCTCCACTCACATATCAACCAACTCCAAACTACCAAGTACCATTACCCGCATACCAAGCTCCACCACCCACTTATCAATCACCTCTGCCTCCCACATACCAGCCCACTTTGTCGTAGATATTCCCAGCCCGTATATGTCTACCAAACCTACAATACTCAACTATCCCACTATCAATCACCTCCTGCACGCCAAAGTTTTCCTAAACCTCGACCAAAATTTTGATCGTAGACCCCCAAAACAATATACAACCATTGTTTAACCTATTGACCAGTTGTACGAGAGACTCAAAGCTACTAGTTATGTTACCCTCATCCCTGCTGCAACCCTTGAGAACCATTCCCGGTGGGTTAACCCAAACAAATCCTGTGTCTACCACTCCAGCATGAAGGGGCACACCATCGACGAATGTCGTTCTTTGAAAAATAAGATCCAGTCTTTGATCGATAACAGGATTATTGTGGCAAAAGAACCCACTCCAAATGTCCGCAATAACCCCCTGCCAGACCATAAGGGTAGAGGCATTCACATGATTGAAATAGAGGATGATTGGGATCCCGAGGGATCAATTGGGTTGATCACGGAAGGAGATGGCCCAAAGAAGCCAATAGTTACTCTTAATCCGATCATAGTCCAGATTCAGCCATCTGGGGACGCTGAGGTAAATATGTCTGTGCCGCTTGAATTTGAAGCAATGTCATCCACAAAGACACCAGCGCCAATTGAGTTTGAATTCGTGTCTCCGGCAAATGCACCCACACCGTTTGAAGTTGCAGTCTTGCCGCCCAAGGCACATGCTCCGTTCGGAGTAAGGATAGTCACGCCGATTCCAGTGGCGATGTCGACCATGATACCATTCCATACAAAGGTTGTACCCTGGGACTATATAGTCAAGGCAAGGAGGAAAGGCAAGGTCGGGTTTGAAGAGACTATTGCCGCATAGGGTATGACGAGAACTGGTAGGGTTTATACCCCAGAACACCTAGCTGAGTCAAGAAAGCAGGCCTCCAACCGGCCACCCATTATTGAGATAATTCCAGACGATCTTTGGAGGAAGATACAAGCCAAGGAATACTCAGTCATCGACCAGTTGAACAAAACACCGGCGCAAATCTCTATTCTTGCTTTGCTACAAAATTCTGAGGCACACAAGAATGCTCTGTTGAAGGTGCTAAGTGAAGCATATGTACCAAGCAATATCACTGGCGGAGAAATGGCTAACATGGTAGGACAGGTGTTGGAAAGCCATAAGATCACTTTTCATGAGGACGAGCTACCACCTAAAGGGTTGGGACACAACAAAGCACTGCATATCACTGTGCAATGCGAGGACTATTTCATCACCAGGATCCTGATCGATGGGGATTCCAGTCTTAATATTTGTCCGTTGGTAACACTCAAGAAGTTGGGTAAAGGACTGCACGAGATAAAATATGGAGCTATCAATGTGAAAGCCTTCGATGGTTCCCAGAGGTCCGTTATTGGTGAGATTGTCCAATGCTTGCAAATGGGACCAACATGGTTCGATGTTGATTTCCAGGTGATAGATGTGCCAGCATCTTACAACCTGTTGTTTTGAAAAGGACCGTCTCGGAGTGAAGGACAAAATGGTGCAAAGAAACAATTATTAACAAAAAATGCCCCTGTCGGAAGGACAGAAGGAAGAGTTTTTCTTTTTCTTTTTTTTCACTTTTTTTTTCACTAACTAGCCTTAATGGTCATGACATGCATTTTGGACTTAGTGGCCGATCTATCAAACTAATTCACTCTTCCCTTTTACTATTCTTATTACCTTTGAAGTCGGGCCTATCTGTGCCAATCCTTTGCATCAGCTTCACGACTCACTTTCGACTAATGGTGCCCCGAGGGGTTTTCACCAACAAGTCTCTCTCATTTATTCATCTCTGCTCACTGTCGTCTTACTGTGCCCGTGAGGGTTTTCACTAATAAGACTCTCTCATTTTTCTTTTATTTTTCTTTCTGTTGCTTTCTTGTGTGGGCAACCTGATAATGTTCTACGTCATGTGACAACCGTTGCTCATTACATGCTTCTCTTGGCATTCTTGAAGGCATATTGGGGGGTCTTTATTTGGAAGGTTTCTGGATAGGGTTGAAAAGAAAGGTCGGCGTGAAGACTCAAAATAAACTCAGAACGAGGGGTTGTAGACTTACAACTCTTGGAATCGACTCTTTCAAAAATGAAATAAAATTTTTGCCCTAGTTTTAGATGCTGGGGATTTTTGGTTTTTTTTTTTTGAATTCTTATTTGGTTGGACCGAACCGTGAGGCTGCCTACGTATCCTTTTTAAAAAAAAAGGAATCAGGTCTAACGTAGTTCAAACATGTGACCTAAACTAGTTTTCATCTTTTTTTTTGTTTCTCTTTTTTCTTTTCTTTTTTCTCTTTTTTTCCTTTTTTTTTGTTGTTTGCCCCAGCTTCTATTTTTGAGGGCATGGACCTTTGACAATTCTTTTCTTCTCTTTTTTTTCACTTAGAACTTTCTAAAAGCTGTCCCAGTTTGTACTCTTGGGGCATTGACTTTTATTTTTATTTTCCTTTTTCATCTCTTTCTTTTTCCTTTTTTTTATTTTTTTGACTCTTGACTCTAAACTTGATTCCAAAAGAGGGTGGTCAAATAATAATTATACTTAATTCAACTCCCAGACAACCAAGGAAGTATGCGCAAAGATAGGGTTAGCCCCTGCGGCAAGCATTATCCGGGAATGATTCCCACCATTTCACTCAAGGCAAGGGAATGAAAAAATTTCTATTTTTCTAGTTAGAATGGATTGGTCGTACCTATCCAATCAATAATTGTTTATGACTGACTCGCTATTCACTCAATCTTTTTTTTGGGTCATATTGGATATGTGAGGAATGTCATAGAAGAACTAAACATGTTGATATGTTCAAAACTGATATATGTTCCAGACCAATACATTTCACGATCAAGAATCTTATGATACATGCATGCTTATTGTACATGGATTTGCAAATAAGTGTCTTTTTAACTATCATACTAAGTGCCGCCTAATTAACAATGACTAAGAGTCATTTGTTTTATTTAGTGGCTTGCTTCCACGTGGGGTGTGATGGGGATTAATTTAATAATTTTTTATCCACTTATTAGTTAACTGGGTAATGTCCTGTTACCCGATAATTAATCAATTACCTGCATAATTTAAAATTTATCTCAAATTACTTAAAATTCTTTATTTTTATTATATTTTATACATCGTACTACTGTTGTCATATGGTACCTAACATGATATTAGTTTATAATTATCGGGTATTATCGCTCGACCTGTATTTTATCACAAATGCCAAACATGGACGAAAATTCTTTTCCTTTGACTTGTTTCCCCTCTCACCTTCATGAATTTACTTTTTACTTGTTTGAAATAGCATAATACTTACAATCTCAGAATAATCTTTTCCTTGGACTGATGTCAATTACCTTACGACAAATTCAACGTACAATACTACAGGATGCAACATCGTCGTAATGTAGTACTGCGGGACGTGACATCTCACTTCCGGGCTCTCATTAATTTATTTATGGCGTGTTTTCATGTACGAAAATATGGGGTGTAACATTTTACGATGAAACTGGTTTTAAATTGTGAAGTTGACCTGTTATTCTGTTGTTTTCTTCAGTTATATGATTTTTAACTGCTCGTCACTACTTTCAAACCTTATTTACTTTAGTTACTTACTGAGTTGACGTACTCATGTTACTCCCTATACCTTGTGTGCGGATCTAGGTGCTCGAGCGGTAGAGTGATGGTCTTCAGCATTATCAGAGTTTGCCGGAAACTGCAAGGTGGTTGCATGGTGTCCGCAGCTTAGCTTTCTTCCTCCTATCCTTGTTTTCCCGCATTTTAGACTTGTTATGTATTAGACAGTCAGATTTGTATATTTAGAGGATCTAGACCCGTGGCACCGGATATTTAGGGTTATGTTGTCTTATGTTTTATTGGATTTCACATTATCTTAGCTGTTTTAAACACTTCTTATGAAAATTAGTATTAATCCTATGTTGGAAAAATGGTTTTATAAAAGGAACTCGATGTGATTGATGGTTTGGGTTGGCTTGCCTAGTAATGTGATAGGCGTAATCATTACCGGGTATTTAGGGTCGTGACACATGGCCTGCGAATCCCTCATTAAATAATTCATGGCCCAGGATGTAATGGTCCAAGGACATCATCTTTAACCATCCGAAGACAACCTTCATTGTCCAAAGGGAATTTGCATCATGTTTAAATTTTCACAAACATGTTTGTACCATCTTTATCTGCAGGTAACCAGTAAGCAACCGCTATCCTAGCAGGAGCAATCTCGCTCCAGCTCCCTCGAACCATCCCGAGCTTTAACCGCTCATCATAACCACTTCCACATCTCGTGTCTGTTCTTATAATGATTCCATCGGAATACTCTGCAGGTGAATCCAGAACTACACATGGTCTGATTCCTGTAAAACCAGGGATATGTAGGCAACTCGGAAATTGGAGCTCGGCCTATATCTTTCAAAACACCCCGTCCGATCAAAATTGACCATCATTTCTTTACCCAAAAACTCTTTTATCCTTCCCGGGTAAAGAGGGGCAGCTGTTGATACCCAATTTTTCCCTATATATTTTGAATATGCACAAATATCTTCAAAATAGCATATATATATATGCTTACATAAGCATGCCCAATGTTTTTATTATTTTTCCCATAATTTTAAGGGTTTTAATTGATTTATTTTCTCCCCTTTTATCCATAAAATCCCAATAAGTATTTCCAAAAATATTATTTTGATAATTCATTTTATGTAATTTCTTTATTTGTGCCAAAATATGGCTAATGTAATTTTTATGTATTTTTTACAATTACATTTGGTATTTTTAAAGCTAAATTGCATATAATTGCAATGTTAGCCCTTTTTTAGATATAATTATGTTTATATGCATACAATTGGATCCTGTATTTTTAAATTATTAATTATATATTTTAAATCATTTTAGTACCTTAATTTATTTTTCAAAACTTACCTACTATTTTTTATAAATTAAATAGGGGAAAATTGGCTATTTAAATAACAGCCAAATTTGGCTTTCAATTATAGCCAAAATTGGACCCGTTTTCGGCCCAATTTCACACCCAAATCACCTGACCTATACCCTTTCCTTTTTAATTTTCAAACGACCCCTAACCCTAAGTCACTTTTATTTGTAGCAACATGTGACTGATTTGTATGACTCAGAATTAGAGTTGGAGTCAGAGTCTTGGACCTGGCTTGCCTTTAATAGTAGAGTTGGTTTCTACTATTTTTCGAGCAAGCATTTTCACCCTTTTCAGCCTAGGTTTGAAAGATGTACTGGGTGGAGGAGAGGTAGATGAATCAGAGGGAGTGGGTTGTGGTGGAGTTCCAGGATTGTCTTGTGGGTTTGTCATGATCGATGGTTTCTTGAGAGAATTGGTGAGTTAGAATTTTGGAGAAGAAGGTAGATGAAATTGAAGAGGGATTTTTGACTATTTAAAATTATGGAGATGGCAGGAGGTAATGATGTGTATTTAAGGAGAAATACACATTTAATGTATAACGGCAGCTTTAGCAGTGGTCAATTAGAGGTCTAATCAACCTGAAATTGCAGGTTTAAATGATAGGTTAAGCTTTCCTAGATTTTAGGCAATTTTTGTGTTTTAGAGTTCTAAGGCAGTCAGAACTGGTTCAAAGCTAACTGATAGTATTTTCTAAGGAATTGAATCAATTGTAGGACTTATGCTCATGATTTAAATATTTATATTTCTAATTGTGCAGATATAGAAAACATACCTTAGCTTTCAGATGAACCAATATTGATGAACCGGGCTCTTCATTTAGAATTCTCTTGAACATGCCTCAATTTGCCATAATAGAGAAAATTTTGTAAGAAATCAGTGAGTCCTATTAATACATGTCACAGGAGTATACTAAATATAGTATGAAGCTGAGTAAAAATTAATCTAGATATTTCCACAATTTCAGATTTCCTAGCCAAATTTTTTTTCCAGTTTTTTTTCTATTTTTTTTTCATTTTGCATTCTGAGCTGGTACTATTAGGTGATCTTAATCATCCATAATTCCAACCTGTTCCTCTCAAAGTTTTCTCTACTCAGTGCTTTAGTGAAGATATCAACAATTTGTTTATCAGTAACACAAAATTCTATGGAGATCAATCCTGTCTCATAGTTATCTCTTAAGAAGTAATGTCTAACATCTATGTGCTTAGTCCTCTTATGATTAACAAGGTTCTTTGTCATACTTATAACACTAATGCTATCACAGAAGATAGGAATGCAACCAACTTCAATGCCAAAATCTACTAGCTGCTGTTTGATCCACAACAATTGAGCACAGCAAGAGGCAGCATAAACATATTCAGCCTCAGCAGTGGATAAGGCCACTGAATTTTGCTTTTTAGTGGCCCATGATACAAGAAATGAAAAAAAGAAAATGAGCCATACCTGAGGTGCTTTTCCTATCCACAAGGAAACCTGCATAATCAACATCAACATACCCTACTAGATTGAAATTACTACCTTTAGGGTACCAAAGACACATATCAGTAGTGCCTTTCAAATATCTCAGTATCCTCTTGACAGTAGTCAAGTGAGATTCCTTTGGATTAGCCTGAAAGCGAGCACAAAACCCTACACTAAAAACTATGTCAGGTCTGTTGGCAGTTAGATACAAAAGTGAACCAATCATACCCCTATACAACTTCTGATCAACTGATGAACCGGGTTCATCTATGTCTAATTTAGTAGCAATTGCAATTGGGGTGTCTATTTCCTTTGATTCATCCATTTTAAATTTTTTGATCAGTTCCTTTGCATATTTTTGCTGATGGATCATGGTTCCATTTGGGCTTTGTTTGATCTGTAAGCCTAAGAAAAAGTTAAGCTCACCCATCATACTCATTTAAAACTCAGTCCCCATTAATTTGGGAAAATCCTTACTCAGTTTGTCAGTGGTTGCCCCAAAAATTATGTCATTAACATATATTTGTACCACAAGAAGATCCTTACCTTTTTCCCTTAAGAATAGAGTACCGTCAATTTTACCGCTTTTGTAGCCATGCCCAAGCAGGAATTTGGACAATCATTCATACCATACTCTAGAAGCCTGCTTGAGTCCATAGTGAGCCTTGTCTAATTTGTACACATGTTCATGACACTCCTTGCTGTCAAACCCTGGAGGTTGTTTAACAAACACTTCTTCTTTTAGGTAGCCATTCAAGAAGGCACTCTTGACTTCCATCTGATCAAGAGTAAATTCCATGTGTGTTGCAAAAGCTATGAGAAGTCTTATTGCCTCCAGTCTTGCAACTGGAGCAAAAGTCTCATCATAATTTATACCCTCCTATTGCCTCCTCTTGCAACTTGCTTGTATGAAAGCTGAAAGGTACAATGTAAAATCATATACTACAATTGAACTAGAATAAAAGATAGACACATGGAACTAGTTCTTCTATCTCATTCAAGTAGCTTCAGGATTGGACAGTCAAATCACACATAAATTGCTTGCAAAATCGCCTTGCTCTTTTGCTCTCAATCTATGTTTAACTTTTGCTTATGTGCATTGCCTGAAAATGAGAACAACATTGACATTTAATAGGTTAGTAATCAGAGTTTGACTAGGATTCAATTGCTACTCTTATATCGTAGAAGAGTTCATGATGATCTCAAACTCTAACACTATCTTCTTCCTAAACTGTATTCTCTTTATGTAAGGAGTCTTTCCCTCCTTATCCAATATGCAATCTTTTAGATCAAATCAGGAGATATTGCTTCTTGATCAGTTAGATTTATCTCTTTCACGTTCATCCCACATGTATAGGTTGATCATGACTGTGCTTCACAAGATGTACCTGGTCCATGTCGGAGTTCTTTTGTCAATCTTTAAAACTTCACCTATTCTTGGGCCAACATGAGGGCAAGTCTTAAATCACCACACGGAACTATTTCCAGTATTGGAATCCCATTTGGACCTTGATATCGTCAAAATCTTTTCCAAACCAAATTTAAAGAACTTCAAAACCTTCAAAGAGCCAACATTCAATATTAGGCGCCGAAACGCTCCTGGGTCATCCAAAACCCGATCCTAATATATTCCCAAGTCCAAAATCATCATACGAACATGTTGGAACCGTCAAATCTTGATTTTGAGGTCATTTACTCAAAATGTTGACCGAATATAAACTTATCCTTTTTGGACAACCTTAAGGAACCAAGTGTTCTGATATCAACCCGAACCCTTACAAATCCCAAACTAACCATTCCCGCAAGTCATAAAACAATAAAAACACGTACGGGGAGGTCTTATTTAGGGGAATGGTGTTCTAGAAAGTAAAATGATTGGTCGGGTCGTTACATTATAAAAAAGTAAATGCAAACCACACAAGTTGAATAATATTGGCCTTGAAGATTGGTCACCCTCGAGTCAAAAATGCCTTAATTGATATCAGAACATAATGATGCGATAATAAGAACTAGTATTAAGAGTATATTACATTGGGATGTATGTTACAATGTGTCTTGCTCATAATCAGACCCCTTTTACATAGTAGGTGAATCCTACTTTAGGTACAAGGGAGAATACTATATTGAATATGAAGTCTCGATAAGGGAGAATCCCGTAACTTATGAGACTAGGACAATGTACATAAATTCAGGAATATGAACTTCTCTTTATGCCTTGTTATCAAACGCATGTAGTTAAAACAGGCACCATCTCCCCTATAATCCTTACTTCCTCCAACTTCAAGATAACACCAACAACATAAGAATACAACAATAACAATATATATACATTATTTTCCAACCTTATATACACCACAAAATACTACAAAATAGTCCAACACACTCCAATATCTTCATACACAAAACGACCACCATAGTAGTGTCAAACAACCCAAAAATATTAAGATAAACGACCAGCCCACCACCCTGAATTTATGTGATGTTTATCCAACAGCAACACAAAACAATCCACAAAATGGTCTGCTAAAAGTAAATAACTCGAACTCATGGCTCTGATCACCGTCCTGTGAATTCTTACAATTATAGAACGAATTCTCATACCTTTTCAAGAAGAAAAAATGGATGAAAGAGAATAGTAAACTTACCTTATTTGTTGAATAACACGACTCCTATCTTAGTTATTGAAACTCTAGTTTTTTCCTCCAACTAGAACTTGAAAAGGAGAGAAAATCAATTAGGGTTTGGAGGAATTTTTTGGGAGGATGTTTGCAGGGGTTAAGGTCTGGTTATTGTGCCATCTTATTAGTGTATTATATGAATGAAATAGGGCTTTAAAATGTCTCTTTGTACGACCCAAACTAGCCCATTTTTGGGCATATTTAATCCTCTCATTTAAGCAAGTAGGTGACACACCTACTTGTCACCTAGCAGTCTGCGGAGTCAAAAACTGAGCCTAAGCTTCACAACTAAAGTACTCACTATTCTCAAGGCATGACAAGGTTAAAAGAGATTGATTCAATTCAAAACATAGCACAAGACTTCCTATTTCTAAAAAATAAAAACTAACTATACCCGGTTCAAACAAAACCCTTGGAAAAAAACCGCGGCAAAAAGAAAAACCAAGGGGAAATTGCTACACTACCTACAAAGAAAATCTTTTTTTTCTTTTTCTTTAGACTTAAATCCCTCAAGAAAACTGCCTAGGAGATCCATCATCGGGAAAAGTCCAATTTTCTATTTAGTGACTGTTTTTCACTCTTTTTTTATTAAGCCTCTTTCGAAATGTTGACCAAATGTTTTAAAACAACTTTTATTTAAACTGGGGTTTATGAGATGTTCAGAAATTAATCACTGATTTGGCATTGGTTATTTCCCCTGATATTTTCAAGTTAAGAAGTGTTTATGACTACTGTTTTGCCCGAGGGGTTGTTTTACGAACTATGCTTTGCCCAAGGGGGGCGATTATGGCTTTAATCTCTATTATTATTTTAAAGGGTATTGAACCCCTACTGAAACTACTGGAAAGTATTTCAAAATGATTTGTACTAAAAGTTGGATATTAAAAAGGGAAGATTGACTCGTATTATGATTTGAAAGCCTGTTATGTTTATTGAGACTAACGTGAATGTGGATTCATTGTTTCCTACTGCTCAGCCTTTATTTACTCTTATTACTTACTGGGTTGGAGTACTCACATTACTCCCTGTACCTCATGTGCAGATTCAGGTATATCGAAACCCGGTAGCGGGTGTTGATTACTCAGGTGCGGAGTCATCAGAGTTAGCAAGGTGGCTGCATGATGTTCATAGCACCGCCTCCTTCCCCTCATTAGTGTTACTGTGTTTAGTACATTTTTATACTTTTGTTGTACTCAGACCTTGATAGTTGTTCATGACTAGTGATATCCCAATGTCGGGCTGGTATTTTATTCTGCACTGTTATTTCAGGATTTTATTGTGAAATATTGTTTAATTAAAGGCTTAAAAATGACTTTTAAGGCTTAAGGGGTTAATATGAGATTGGTGTCGGTTGGCCTTGTCTTCACGAGAGGCGCCATCACGACCGGGCCGATTTGGGGTCGTGACAAGTTGGTATCAGAGCCTAGGTTACATAGGTCTCACGAGTCATGAGCAGGTTTAGTAGAGTCTCGCGGATCGGTACGGAGACGTCTGTATTTATCCTCGAGAGGCTGCATAACCTTTAGGAAAACTTTGCATTCTTGAATTCTTATCGTGCGTCCTTGATTCAGCTTGAAAAGTAACTCTTGAAATTCCTTCCACGCATTCGTATGTGCGCATAAGCACTCAGTATCAGATATGCCTTGATGGCTTGTGATTCCCTGATCGAGGGGCGAGATATGATCTCTATGAGTTTGATATTGGGACAGTCTAGAGGACTTGAGGCCGGATCTTTGCCTATGGCTTGAACACCGAGGTGTTGATTGCGTGAGCAAGTTTTTTGAACTTATATGTGTGGTATTGTCCCTATTAGTAGAAGTGATGGCTGACAACTATGTGATGAGTATGATGGTACTGCGAGAGGTATCTATATGACTTGGAAGTGACGAGGAAGGCCTGATAGATGATAGATGAACTATTAAGTGTTTGATTTCCATTGTGGTTGGATGTGTAGCCCCGAGTTATGGGCGCGTGAAGAATCTTTTCATGTATCCTAGTTGGAGTGAAGTAAATTTCATGTTGCGGTATGAGTTCAGACTCGGGAAAATTAAGTGACTGTGTAATGTGTATGACGGTGTAAGGTATACAGAAATGTTATATTGAGGCGAAGCAGGCGGGTTGTCTCCTGCGGTGTTCTGAGATTATATGATCCTTATGCTGTCTGTTAGAAGATCTCATTCACAAGTGAAACATATATGTTGAAATTTAAATTTGGGTCACTTAATAGAGTGGGCTTAACTATTACGAGAGTGAATGTGAGATTTACATAGAGTTAAAGTACCCGATGGTCGGTGTTTCAAGAGCTTATGAAGGACTGAGTCTAATATCACTATGGTATTATGGAAGCAATAAAGTATACGCGTTATAAGTTATGGTGCGTGTTTTGATCTATGGCTTTGAGCCAAGTGGGGGAGTCCGCTATTGAATAGTTGATTGCACGGTTATGTGCTCTAATGGTTCCAGTTTGAGGCGTATTTGTGAATCAGTTATGGCTCGAGTAAAGGAAATTTCAATAAAGGTTATGTTATGCCTTATGGGTGTACGAGAATTGGGGAATGACTTGAGTTGTGGTTGGTAAGGAATTCTCGGTGCATAGGGCAGGAAGTTGCTTGGTTATATTGAAATGAGGTCACATTCTGCAGTGTCAGAGCGCAAATGAAGCACAGGTTATTCGGTTCATTTTATCAATCTTACTACGGTTTGAGTAGAGTGGATGCCTCTAGAGAATGGTCCTATTGTGTTCAAAATTTTACATGCAATAATTGGAGGCTTTCAAGTTGTACTTATGGATAAAAACTGAGTTTTCCTTGGAAGACATCAAGACTTGTGGTGTTTTCTATATTAATTGTGGGATTTTATGTATTAATATTAGGAGGTAACAGATTTAGATCCGCAGGAAGTTCTTCAGAGCGAAGTATTTCGAATGTAGTGCTTTTGGGAATATTTAAGAGAGAATATCAAGTTGAAGATGAATCAGAAGGAAATTTAGATAGATGGGGTAGCTTGATAGTAGACCGAATCGGTATGGTAAGGATATGATTAATTCCTGGTGTGTGTTCGAGGTAATAAGTTCTTTCAGGTATTTTGCGGTGATGCTCTTAGGTTTTGATGTCTTGCTTATCTTGGTTGAGTTAGAAAGATTCAGTCCTGACCTGTCTGATTTGTGCAAAGGGAACTCGGAGAGTTCTTGATAGTTTTTACCACGGTTTGGAGATGTATATTTTCTGTGGGCATGTGGAGCATGGGATGCATAGTGATTTTTCTTTTAGATTGGGACCAATAGAAATTTCTTGACCAATTGAGTACGTAGATGTTTGTGGCTCGGAAGGAAGATGAAGTTCTCATGTTATCCTGAGATGGTATGGCATATGCGGTAAGTTGTGGAGGATTGACAATTGCGTGTGGATTTGGAGATAGAAGTTCTCATATTCAGGCTATGTTGTGGCTGTGGATCATCTGTATCAGCACTGTTTAGCGACTATCGGGATTTGGAGGTCTGGGTGGATCTTTCTTTGCTTGGCATATTAGATTTTGGATGTGATGTTGGGGTTTAGACTGGTTGTCTCCGTGTTGGGTTATTCCGTACTATTGCGCTTGGGGCTATGCCGGAAATGCCACGGGTTGAGTGGCGAGGTGCGTCGGATTATGTTCTAGTAGAGTGGTTTATATTTCAAGGACCCAGCGGATGGCTGGGAAGGATTGCCTTTCTTAATTGAGCCTTCGTGATGGATGTCAGTGTAGAGGATTCTACCACTGATTCAGTTCTTTCCTGGAAGAGAGAGAAAGAGAGAGAGAGAGATTTAGTAAAGGTTACTAAATCAAAAGCCTATTATACTCATTTCATTCTCTCTCACATTTTTTTCTTGTAAAATACTCTCTCGATGTACTGCATGGAAACACATTCACCCACAACAAGCCGCAAGATAGAGCATATGCCTCGCCCCTCTCTCTCCCATGTCGTCGGCGCTCAACTTGTCTTTATCACCATCACTAGGTAATTCTCTCTACTCTATAAATCTCTCTCTCTCTCTCTCTTTCTCTCTCTTCCTTTTGGTTCATGACCCTTTTGGTCGTGAAATGCAAAGCTGAATTGGGTAAACTTTGATTTTGTATTTGTAGTGAGTGTATAAGAGGGTCGCCCTTATTTAGATTCAGATGCCAATTATAGTAATATATGTTTCATTGGTCATGGATTAGGGTTTCTTTACTAATCAAAATCTATTGCTCTTTTGTTGTTTCTTTGTAGTTTTAGCTTACTCTGTTCTTTGCTGGTAGGTCTCATTGGTCTCAATATTTTTCACTTTTCTCCAAAATCTATATAAGAAAGTTTCAATCCAGACTTTTCCTACTATAATTTGATGCATAATGTTGATGCAAAAATGAGAAGTTGGTAAAATTTGAGATATAGTTTGGTGAATTTGTTCTTCTGAAAGAATAAAAAATTTATTTGGTAATTGGATTCACAATATAGGTATGTTTCTTAAAGTTTGTTGAAGGCAGACTCTTTTGATGTAAAATCAAATTAATATACATATAAATTGCTTCTCATGAGTGCAATTTAGTTACTAATAATTTCCTTCACAATGGGTGAATGAGAATTCACAAATATAGGGATATTTTTTAAGACATCACACTTTGTTGTCTTGTACCATCCTCTGCCAAAGTAAGTTCTCCCTTTCTAGTTATAATGAGGTTTTGGATTGCATGTCTAGTTCATTATTATGTCTTTGAGGTGAAAATTTATTCTTGTATTATTCCTGGTATGATCATGTTAGTACATCTGATAGAAGATGTCTAAGTATCTGCAGTAGTACAACTTGATTTATGTTTGCAAGAATAGGCCCTAACCATTATATTTTTTAAGCTATTTAATCTAGTTCTTTGTGTTGTTCGTTAGACATAAATTGTTGATGTCATGACCCTAAAACTGACCCGGTCGTGATGGCATCTATCGTAAAACTAGGTCAGCCGATATAATTTCTGAATTAACCGTTTAATCAATAACAATCAATTTTAAGCCTTTAATTGATCAGATATCTCATAATGTAAGTCTAAATGAACAGTGCGGAATAAATACACAAGCCCGACATCGGGGTGTCACAAGTCACGAGCATCTACTAAGGTCTGAATACAATAAAGAGTCTAAAAATATACTAAATACAGTCTAAGGAAGACAAGAGGGAGAAAAATAGTGTTGCGAATGTCGGGCAGCTACCTCGCTAACTCCGATTAGTCTGCCACTGAGCAATCAACACCAATTACCAGATTCAAAAATGCCTAAATCAGCACACAAGGTGCCAGGAGTAATGTGAGTAC
Organism: Nicotiana sylvestris; assembly: GCF_000393655.2. Lineage (NCBI taxonomy): Eukaryota > Viridiplantae > Streptophyta > Magnoliopsida > Solanales > Solanaceae > Nicotiana > Nicotiana sylvestris. The sequence goes on from NC_091064.1 coordinate 33,543,168, forward strand.
GCCAATTCAGTAAGTAATAAAAGTAAATGAAAGCTGAGCAGTAAGAAAATACGTAAACCACGTCATAACACTACAACAAATGTAGATCATTTTCAAAGTAGTACACAAATCATTTACCTCGTAAATCAAGCTTAGTTTCAGTAAAAATCTTTTTAAAACAACTTTCAATGGTTTCAAATGAATGATAAAATAGTGAGTATAAATGATAGAAAACGTAAACAGCCCATCGGGCAAAACATGTACCATAAACCGCCCTTCGGGCATAATATAAATAGAACCGGCCCCTCGGGCTACCTCACAATCACTCGTAATCAGCCCCTCAGGCATAACATGAATCAAGAACCGCTCCTCGGGCAAACATGGATCAAGAACAGACCCTCGGGCAACAACATGAAACAACAACAGGCCCTCGGGCTACATCATATCACTCACACTAGGTACCCGCGCTCACTGGGGGTGTCCAGACTCCGGGAGGGGCTCCTTATAGCCCAAGCGCAATATCAAGCCACCTCGTGGCATAATCAAATAGGCTCTCGGCCTCATATCAAGTCACCTCGTGGCGTAACAAATCAGGCCCTCGGCCTCATAATCATAAATCAGTACCACACTGCTGCGGCGCACAACCCGATCCCATAATATCCTCACAACACAGGCCCTCGACCTCACTTAGTTAGAAATCTCTCATGGCACTCGGGAAACAGTAAAACATGATGCTCAACCCAAAATATCATTTAAAGTATCAAAAAGAGTAAATATACCTGAGTTATGAAAATAGTAGAATACAGCATGACTGAGTACAAATATGAAGCCAAAACAGTGAGGAATAGTAGTATTAATCCCCTAAGGGTCCAAAACAGTTGGCACGAGGCCCAAATATGCATTCAGCCTAAAACATGATCATACTTTCCAAAACACAATGATATCAAACAGTTTTCAATCAAATACATGGTTTAACAATCATATGGGACAGACTAAGTCACAATCCCCAATGATGTACGACCCCACGCTCATCATCTAGCATGTGTGTTACCTCACAATAGTGAAATGATGTGAAATTCGGGGCTTCATACCCTCATGACAAGATTTACAATCATTACTTACCTCAATCCGGACGAGAATCTACTTCGCAATGCCCTTACCTCTTGACTCGGTCTCAAATCATCCCGAATCTATCCAAAATCAGAATCATATCATCAATTTCTGCCAAAGGGCAAAGCCCGAGCGAAAATTATCAAATTAAACTCGAAATCCTGAAATTGGCCAAACCCGACCCCCGGGCCCACGTCTCGGAATCCGATATAAATCACAACACTAGCATCCTTATCCTCTCATGAGTCTATACATACCAAAATCATTAAAATCGGACCTCAAATGACCTCTCAAATCCCCAATTTAAACTCTCCAATTTCAATCCCTAATTTTCCCAATTTCTTCTCTAATTTTCCCCCAATTTTCATAATTAAACAATGGAATAATCACCATAAATACAAGATACAAAGCCCAAGTAGCTTAAATCTCTGAATGCACTGGATTATCTCTTGAAATCATAGCTTAGAGCTCCAAAATCAACCAAAAATGGTGGAAGAATGACTAAAATCCGCGAAGAGTGCCTTTTATACTTTCTGCCCAGCGATTTGTGCATCTACGGACAATATTTGGCACCTGCGGGACGCTTCTGCGCCCAAAAGTTCGCACCTGCGGAATTCACTTAACTACTCAAACACCGCACTTGCAACCCAGGTCTCGCACCTGTGGGCTCGCAGATGTGGTCCAGCCCTTCGCTCCTACGACTAATGCCGCTTCTGCGGTCTCCTTTCCTCTTTTACAGCTCACACCTGCGGTCCCCAATCGGCAGGGGCAGTTATGACAAAAAATAGCAGCTGCAAGTCCACTTTTCCAACTCTTTGATAACCCGTCGAAATCATCCCAAGGCCTTCAGGACCTCAACCAAACCTATCAACAAGTCACATATCATCATTCAAACTCATACCAACCCTTGGAACACTCAAAATAATGTCAAAACACCAAATCATCCTCGGATTCAAGCCTAAGAATTTTCAAACTTCCGAATTCCGTAACCGATCCGGAGTTTCTTGGGATTGGCAGGCTACTATCATCGGTTCGTGGAGGGGTTCTCATCTATCGCAGCCCCGATGACTAGTTTGACCCAGATGGGTGCCCAGTTCAGGTGGTCGGATGAGTGTGAGGCGAGTTTCCAGAAGCTCAAGACAGCTCTGACTACGGTACCAGTGTTGGTTTTGCCCACAGGTTCAGGGCCTTATACAGTTTATTGTGATGCATCTCGTATTGGACTTGGTGCAGTGTTGATGCAGAATGGCCTCAGATGAAGAAGCACCTGACACTTATAGAATGATAAATATATACACCACTGCTAAATTTGATTAGTTTAGGATACAGGCACTTGGAATGATAGTGGTGTATCCAAAATATATACACCACTATCGTTCATCTTCTAACCCTCACAGGCACCTTGAGATGACGAAAGTTGAGAGAAAGTAAAATGAGAGAGTCTTATTGGTGAAAACCTTCGCAGGCACCATAAGGCGAAAAGGAATTAAGAAATAAACAAATGAGGGAGGTTTGTCGGTGAAAACTCTTTAAGACACTGCAAGTCGAACAAGGTCCGTAAGTTGGCAAAAAGAAAAAAAATTGGGTTGTGGAAGTTTTGGAAAGCAAAGTGAAACAATTGAAAAGGAGATTGGTTAAATAGACTGGGCTGATTAATCCAAAAATGCATACCCTGATCATTGGTGCCAGTGACTCCAATCAGATAAGTTCCTTATTCCTATCTCCAACAGTCATCCAAATTTGGATTTTTTCTTTTCATTCTTAATTGTCAAAATCGTCATGTTTCGTCACTAATAATCTTACTCATCTAAAGCTTTTGAGGTAAGTTTCGTTCCAGCAAATAAAAAGGAATGTCAAGGTATACTACCAAGATTCAAAATTGCACAATGCAAAATACGGCCATGATAGGCGGGAAGTAATAAGATGAAAATAAGATATGGGTGTGAGCAAAAGTTGAATCAGAGAAGTGGTTCAGTAATGTCATGAGAGACATATGGTTACGATTGAAAGGGTTTGAAGTGAAAACAACAGTTGGGGATCCTACGGTTAAGGATCAATTATGAGGATAAAACAGTCTTTTCAACCGCTTCAAGGCAGTAAAACAGGACAAAGAGAAACCTCACCCCCAGCAAGAATGCCACAACTAACCACCACGCCCTAAACTAACAAGATTTTCCTTGATTTGAAACAGGGGCAAAAACAATATTTGTTTCAGGAAACACCCGGTGAGGGAAGCAAGCAGGCATCCACCTGGAGAACAAGGAAGAACAGTTGAAATATCAGCAAGCAGGCGTCCACCTGGAGAACAAGGAAGAACAGTTGAAATATCAGCAAGCAGGCGTCCACCTGGAGAACAAGGAAGAACAGTTGAAGTAGCAAGCAGGCGTCCACCTGGAGAACAAGGAATAACAGTGGAAATGTCAGCAAGCAGGCGTCTACCTGGAGAACAAGGAAGAACAATTAAAATATCAGCAAGCAGGCGTCCACCTGGAGAACAAGGAAGAACAGTTGAAATATCAGCAAGCAGGCGTCCACCTGGAGAACAAGGAAGAGCAGTGGAAATATCAGCAAGCAGGCGTCCACCTGGAGAACAAGGAAGAACAGTTGAAATATCAGCAAGCAGGCGTCCACCTGGAGAACAAGGAAGAACAGTTGAAGTAGCAAGCAGGCTTCCACCTGGAGAACAAGGAAGAACAGTTGAAATAGCAAGCAGGCGTCCACCTGGAGAACAAGGAAGAACAATTGAAATATCAGCAAGCAGGCGTCCACCTGGAGAACAAGGAAGAACAGTTGAAATATCAGCAAGCAGGCGTCCACCTGGAGAACAAGGAAGAGCAGTGGAAATATCAGCAAGCAGGCGTCCACCTGGAGAACAAGGAAGAACAATTGAAGTATAAGTAATCAGGCGTCCACCTGGAGAACAAGTGAATAGAATTCAAATTTCAAAGAGGTTAGGAGCCCGCCTGAAGAGAGGAATGGCAATTTATTTTCAAAAGATGTTGTCGAGGTCAGGAGCCCCCCTGAAGAATAGAATGTCGATTTATTTTTGACATTGTTGGGTGAAGTCAAGAGCCCACCCATATAATGGAGGAATACACTTAGAATCAATAAGGCAGAGGAGTCTAACCGGAATCCCCAGCGGGAAACAACAAGAATCCCAAGCAGAGAAGGAAGTACAAGACTCGATGAAAAACAATACAAAAAAGGAAACAAGCAGTTCAAAATCGGTAGTCTGAAGAGAATACAAGACAAATCGGAAGCAAAAGATACCAAAGGAATCACCAAGACATGAAAGCAACAAGAGACAGAAGGGCATAACCTAGATAAGATATTCTAATACCATGGTCTAGTCTAGCTTTTTGTTTTTCTTTAAGCAGGGTGTAATAAGGAGGTCAACAAGCAGTAAAAGCAGCATGCAACAGCAGTAACATTGCAGTCTCATGGTAGTCCCAGCTACCAAAACTTCCCGAACTACATTGACCTGATTCCTTTATAGCCAAGGATATGTAGGAAACCTTTGAAGCAGAGGTTCGGTCAAAGCTTTCAAAAAATGCTTCCCACGGAGTATTCAAACAGGCAAAAATCGCTCGTATCCGCTCACTTTATCTTTGCACGAAAACTCTTCGTGTTTCCGGACAAAGAGGGACAGCTGTGAGCACGTGATTTTTGCCTCATACGAATTACTCCAAAATAACTCCCGAAATTCGGTCTTTTCTTTAATTATGTGTTATTTTTAGGAAATATTGTACGGTTTTCCTATTTGTTTGCATAGGCATATGGACGTGTGTAATTTTATTAATGCATTTAAAAATACAAAAAATATAATATAATGTAATATGTGTTGCATGTGCATTTAGGATTTAATTTTTTTAATTTAGGAATTAACAGGTTTGTTTTACAAAAAAAGGAAAAACACAAAAAATATGAAATTGTTGTAATTTTGTCATTTAAGTGTGCCCTTGTGTGATTTCATTTCCTTTGATTCGCGTGTTAATTATTGTAAGTATTAATTAATATTTGTAGTTGTATTTAGATTTTACAATTAATTAGGAATTGTATTTAAATCAGAAAATTAAAGAAGAAAAAGGAAAAGAATTCAAAAAATGAAGAAGAGATTCGGACTGGGCCTGTTTTTAGGCCCAAAAATTTGCACTTCCTACCCAGCCCATACCCGTCCCAAATCCAGTCCACCTGTATCTAAATTAAACGACGTCGTTTCATCATGCTCAATCTGGTTTGTTGATTTCACTTGATCAACGCTCCAGATCAAATCTTCCACACCCGACCCGTTCCCGTCCAAAACTGATTCGGTCTTGAGGATAAGCAAAACGATGTTGTTCCACTTACTCGATTAATCCAGACCATTGATCTCATCAGATCGAACAGTCTGGATCCAACCCTCACGTGCATATATAAAGGGTCCAAACTAACCCCGCCCCCCAAACCAGGCCCCCTCCTCTCATTTCTCATCAAACCTCGTCTCTTTCAGAGACGAGGAACCCTAATAGCCGCCACCCCGTTCCCTCGCCGTAAACCCGGCGGCGCCGACTCCAATGGTCGTGAAATTCACACCACTAGAGCATCTAACCGCCCTCTCCACAAATCCCTTAACCATTTTCCTCGAATCAGGCCGAAGCTCCTCGAATCTTCAATTGAAGATTCGAGCAAAACCTAACACTACCCCAACTTACCCCAAACTCACACCTGATATCCGCTAGGGTTACCCCATAACATAAAAGATCTTGGTTCTGTTCGAATGACCTGAAAAATCACTAGTAGGAACGTTCCAAAGTTCTTGGTTTATCATTCCAAGTATATTTGATTCGAACATCACGGGGTATTCTATTTTACTTAGAAACATGTTGTGGGGGGGTACCAATTCTGAATGGTGTTTTGATGTTGCTTTGAGCATTCCAAAGGTTGGAACAAGTTTGAATAAGGTTATGGGATATGTCGGCATGTTTGGTTGAGGTCCCGAGGGCCTCGGGTGAGTTTCGGGTGGTTAAACGGATCAATTTTGGACTTTGGACTTGACAGTTTTTGCTGGTTTTTGTTGCAGACGAATTGTTCTTCGCGTTCGCTATCAGGGACTCGCATTCGCGAAGGGTGTTTTTATATGACGATATTTTTGTTCTACGTGTTCGCGAGGAAGAGGACGCGAACGCGAAGGTGGAGTCTTCATGTGCATCGCGGACGCGAGACGGGGGTCGCGTTCGCGAAGAGGAATAAGGTCGTTGGGCACCCCAGGCCCATGTGCTATGCGTTCGCAAGAGTTGTATCGCGTTCGTGAAAGCCTGGTATGGCGAAGCATCACATTTGCATGGAATTGTCCGCGTTCGCGAAGGAAAAAGTGGAGAGGCTTTGAATTTGGTCTACGCGAACGCGAGAGGGCGGTCGCATTCGCGAAGAAGGAAATTTACCTAGGGCAGAATGTTTAAAAGTGAGTTTCGCGATTTTTGGTCTATTTTCTCCATTGTTGAACATTTTTTGGAGCATTTGAGAAGGATTGAAAAGGGAATCGAAGGGAAACACTTGGAGGTAAGATTTTTGAACTCTATACTCGATCCTATGTTGATTCTTACTTGTTTAATCATGAAATATATGGAAATTAAAGCCTAAAATTGGGGAATTAGGGCTTAAATTTAGAGAGTGTAAATTGGGAATTTGAGGTCCGATTTTGATGTTCTTGGTATGTATAGACTCTTGAGAGGATGAGGATTCGATTGATGTGACTTTTATCGGAGGCGTGGGCCCGGGGGCCGAGTTTGAGCAATTTCGGATTTTTGATGTAAATTGGATATTTTCGAGTGGGCTTTGTTCCCTTAGCATATTTTAATGGTTATGTACTGATTGTGGCTAGATTTGGAGCATCCGGAGGTCGATTCGTGAGGGCAAAGGCATCATGGGCTAGAGTTTGGACTGGATCGAGGTGAGTAATGATTGTAAACGTTGTCCTGAGGGTATGAAACCCCAGATTGCATATTGTTTTACTATATTGAGGTGACGCACATGCTAGATGACGAGTGTGGGGTCGTGTACTATTGGGGATGGTGACCTAGTCCATCTCGAATGATTGTTTTACCGCATATTTGATTGAAAACGATTTGCTATCATCATGTTTTGGGCTGAATGCCATATGTCACGCCCCTTTTTTCCCCTCTTCCGTTAGGAGAGGAGTTTCCGAGTTTCGATATTCATGGGGTGTAGTGACTCATTTCCCCTTTTTGGGAATTGGGTATTTTGAAGAGTCACCACTTAATGGTTTAAGGAGCATTAGGACACCTATAGAGTTTATTTACAACTAGGTTTGATAACCAGAAATTGGGTAAAGGCTTGAAATTATCCCGAGGGGAAGGTGTTAGGCACCCCTCAGGATCCACTAGTGTGGTTCCCGGCCAGATAGTTCTTTTGCGAATTTGTACAATTAGCAAGTAAACAAATGAAGGCTCAAGTAAGAGGGGTTTTAAGTTAAACACACAAGCGTTTGAAAACAATTATTGAAAGGCAAGGTTTTGAAATAGTTATGAGCTAAACATGCTTGTAAAAAAAATAAAGGGGGTCCTAGGTTCGTTTATAATATGGATCATCTCAACGTAATACCCGGTATGACACTCCTCAGAAGAGGGGATACACATGGTATTAGTGCACCGGTCATCATATCCATATCTACCCTTCCCACCCCGTTAAGGTATTAAAGCGCGGATTAGTCTCGACCTCTATTGTATGCTATTACCCGTCCCATTCCTGTCAGTCCCAGAGGAATTTAGGACTATTATTCCTATAAGAGGGAGGGTTTTAGGCTGACTCTTAGGTTTAAAGGTAAAAAGGCTAAGACGACATGCAAAACACGTAGGACTGCATTTAGAGGGAAACATGTAAGCAGTTATAAGGCTCATGTATACCTCCGCAAATAATTCACATAAATAGCACGACTTAAACACAGTTAAGGTCTGAATTTCAAAATCCTAAAGCAGAGTTTGAGTCAAAACCAGATTCATTATATAACTCAGAAAAGAAGTCCGAAATCAAAGACACCACAATGGCAGTTGGAGTAATATCCTTTAAGTGGTTCATTCTCGGGCTGGTATTTGGTTGCCACCAAGCTGTTGGAGTAATATCCTTTAGATTTCAATGCATGAATCCAATGACTAGTACTTGATGGTGGGCTGCAAAAATTATATCTACATAATTTCACCTGTCTTATTTTACAAGATGATGCAAAGTATACTACCTAATTAATGCACTCACAATCAGTTTTCTTTATTTTTTCCCTATATAAAACCACCAATGAGTGGCTACAGAAAAAAGTATAACCTCAATTCTTTATGCTATGAATTTGTGTAGAAAAAAAATGTTGTATGCTCACAATTCAAATGTGTCATAGTATATATTTATAGCCAGCTTCTTAATTTTATGTTTGAGAACTCTTGTGCCAAAGGAGACTGAAGAGTCGAGATTGAATTGATTACATACGTTTTCCACATGTTGCTGGGCAGGCTCTTCACAACAGGTATCATTAAAAATACAAATATGTTATTTACAACTACTCCTATGTTACGTTCTGAGTCAAGTCTTTCCTCCGAATCATTGTAAAATATAAATATATCTTTTACAAGCCTGGGCACTACATCAGTATCATTATTATTTTGTGGTCCTTAGTACCACTCTCTTAAGAATCTGCTATCATAGGATAAATTAATATTTCATTATTTATGGGAGCAAAATCTAGTCAAGGAGCAGACATAATAAACTACATTTTCATAGTTTTGTGCATTTTGAACAGTTGCAGTAGCTTGCTCCACTATTTGGTAAGATACCCGTGCCTTGTATTTATGTTCTCACCAATTATTTGCTTTTTTAAAAAAAGGAAAAAGATAAATTGAAACACCAACTTGGTAATATAAATTCATCTCAAGTTAAATGTTAGGTGATGCTTTAGTCTTCTAAATTATCTTCCGTGATTCACCGGAATTTTTTACAGCATTTTGTAACAAGAGCTGATAGGAAATTACATCATTTTTATACTTCTACACTATAGAATCTTCCATAGATCCATATATCTATAACATGAGATATTTCAGTTAATTTAAGAAAATGATTAGCAATCATGTTGAGAGAATTAGTTTGTTGTTTCACCAGGTTCATTTGGAATCTAAATTGATGGCTTAATATTTTTAAGGTTCACAAAATTCAGAATTATCTGATAAGTAATGATACATATGCTTTAAAGAGTCTTACCCAGGGAACTCTGCAGCATATAAGTGAGCTTTGAATTCCTGTTGTACACAAGGGGTCAATGTTATCTAAAGGAAAGATAGTAATAAGTGATTATCACATTCACAAATGAAAGGAGAAATACTTGTATAATGTGAGTTGTCTTAGAGGCTAATGCAGAAATGACATTCCCAAGTGCAGACAATGACTTTTTTTATGAATTGTGATAGCAATGTAATCTTCAAGATGTTTTTTCACATTGTATTTTATTTTCTGACACAATTATTTTAATAATTTCAGGTCATACAGGTTGATATTCGATAATTTAGCAGGATCTAAAGCACCTATTTATGATGGAATGGATTGGATCTGATAGTAAATAAGGTATAGATACGTACTATTGGGCATTAAATACATGAAATGTTAAGGAACTTGTATTGAATCAAATATGATTGCTGATTGTAACGTTATATTAAATGTCATTAAATGTCATTAATTGACAATAATGGCTCAATTATGGTAGAAACGAAACGTATTACCTAGAAATAGCTATAAAAGGAGAAGACTGATCATTTGTAAAGACATAAAATATCATCGAAATATACTGATTTACTTTGCTTTCTTTTGTTCTTCTTATTATTATTAAAGTCAATTTCTTTTATTAATTCTATATTTGATTATTAGTAACCCGAGTTTTTCTAAAATAAAGTTTTGACCGAAATTCCTATTTTTGGTTAAACAAATTGGTTCTGTTACCGGGAATCTGATAATCGTTTACTTTCTTAATCAAATTCTTTCATCAAAAAAATTACCATATCGAATAACAACGACAACAGACAACAAGATCCTCAACATCAGGAGAATGATGCGGGTGACAAGACCCCCACTTCCCTCACCGCGTGATTCACAACGCCAGTCATGAGAAGGAACTCCAGATGGCTCTGAAACAAATAATGGGGTTGCAAATCAAAACGGATTCGAGGCAAATCAAAATGCTGGAGTTGCGAACGAACAAGTACTCGATGATGCCTTAAAAAATCTCATTATTCAACAAGTCAGCAATGCTCTCCGAGCTTTTACCAGCCAATTGCCAGTTGCACCACCAACACCAACTCCGAATCAGAATACTTTGGAAAACCCACTTTCTGGGCTCGTTAACTCAAGCACTGGTGGAACTCCAGTTCCGATTCTGATTCAACAATCTCCTTGGGTGGATCGACAACACATGTATCCAAGTCTTTGCTAGCCATGGATTCCTTGCTTTTTGACCTTGTGTTGTATGGACGAATCGCGAAAGTGCCACAAACTAACCACCCTCTGTTATGATAACAATGGAAGTAACAAAGAGGAGCAAAACAAAGCCAACTTGTTAGCGTTAGGACATTTATCATATAAAAATATCACATTGCGTGCAATGCCCCTAGCAACAATTAATAGTTCTAGAATGATTTCGAGGGCCACAAAGTCATTTGGCATTATCCCAATTTTACTCTCCTGGCCCTTTTTCTCTTCTTTTCCTCTTTTACGCTCCTTAATTTGCTCATTTCTTTCCTCTTTTTTCTTTCTTTCTGATTATCGCTCTTTTCTTGCATCCCGCAGTTTCCTCTCATTTTTCACATCCCACAATGTTTCTCTTCTTTTTTTCCTTTTTTTTAACTTTTAAAAAAAATGATTTGATTGAACCCTATGTAGGTTGCCTAGGTATCATGTCCCTTATGAATCAGATCAGGCAGCCTTACTCCGAGGTTCAGTTATACCAAAATAGAAATCAAAATTCCCCAAGCAAGAAATTGGGGCAGAAGTGGTGATTGTTGTGGAAATTGGATTCCGAAAGTTGTAATTTGAACCCATTTGAATTGTTTTGAGCCTTTCATACCTTTATTTCTAACCCAATCCAAAATCCTACATTATGGTCCAAAGAAAGACCTTCTGATCCATTTTAGGAAACGCCAAAATCAAGCAGGTAACGGTAATTCGTGGCAGTGGCAACATTCTGGTTGAAAGCAAAAAAACAAAAGATAAAAATGAGAGAGTCTTATGGGTGAAAACCCTCACGGGCACCGTAAGACGACGGGAGCTGAGAGAAAATAAATGAGAGAATCTTATTGGTGAAAACCCTCGCGGGCACCTTAAGGCGAAAGTGAGTTGGAAAATGTTTAAAATGGCAAAAGGTCCGTGGGTGGAAAAATGTTTCGAGGTACCGCAGGAAAGAAAGGTTAAGGTCTGGGTAATTCAAATAATTGATGGAAGTTCTGGGCAACATAAGTACGGCAATTGAAAGTTGGTTATTTGGACAAATTGGGCCCATCAATCCAAAATGCATGTCATAACCATTGGTACCAGCTGTCTCGCTCAGATAAGTTTCTTTTCCTTCTCTTTTTAAAATAGCCATCTGGTTTTGGATTCTTCTTATCCTTGACTCAAAAATCATCGCATTTCATTTTCTTTTGAGGGTTTTATCTAGTTGAGATGTTTCAGTACTAGTCTTGGTCAATGTAAGCAGAAAGGACTTCAAAGCTCACTACCGGTTTCTGGAATTGTAAAGCACAACGTGGTCAGAGCATGTCAAAAACAACTTGATGTCAAGGGGAATACAGGAAATTAACGGAAGTTTCATCGGTGAAATGATTGGGAAATGTCAGCCTATGATTACAATGAAAAGGACTTAGATTATTACAAGGTAGAACTAAGTCTGATGGCAGCAACTTTGTCTTGCGGGTCAGGGTCTGCGCGCGCGTTGCTGTGGGCGCGCACGACACTTGATGTGCTGGCCTGAGGCTGGGCGCTGGTGCTTGGCATCAGGGTCTGTGCGCGAGGCGCTGCTGGAATGGGCCTTCAGCTGAGCGCTGGCGAGGCATCAGGATCTGCGCGCGCGACATTGTCAGGGCACGCGGCGCTGTTGTCATTGACCAGCCCTTGGGCGCTGGCGAGAGGCATCGGTGGGGCGACAGAGGCGCATGCACGCTTGTCACTTGGCGCAACCAAGGCCACGGGGCCGACCATGGCGCTAGGCATTGTGAGGCTTGCTAGGCCGCCATGGGGCGCGACCAAGGGGTCATGGGACATGTATGGAAAGCAGCCCATGACATTCTCCCCCACCTGAGTTGGCGCCGTCCTCGGAGCCTTATGATGATGATGATGATGATGTTTCTGATGGTTGTTGGATGGGAGGTCTGCGCCCCTCTGTTCTGTGAGTTTGTTGTTGTGGTGACGCAATGATTTCATGCGGCTAACATGGAAGACTGGATGGATCTTCCACCAGGATGGAGTTTTTACCTGGTATGTGGACTTTCCAATGCGTTTTTCAATGAGCAGGGGCCTGATGTATTTTTGTTGCAGGCGGGGGTCATGGGTCCTTTCTGCAAACAAGTACCGCTTTGGGATGCATAGCATTACTTTGTCCCCTGGTTGATGTTGGGCAAAGCAAAGTTTTTGTTCGGTGAACCTTTTTGCCCGCTCTTGGGCTTTGATGAGATAGCTCCGCACTATCCCCATGTTGCGCTCCCATTCGCTCGAGAAGTTGGCATCCAATTCGAAGGCAAAGAGAAATATTTGAAAAGTTTACCTCCTCTATCAACAAGAAGGAAGACAGGCATGGCACCAGGCTTAGATTTGAAGGAGATATCAAAATCTGCAAAATTCTTACAAGACTTTTGATTAGCTTTTGGGTACATAACAATACCAACCATGGTTCCTCCATATTGTGGGACCCCAAAGTTCCCAATTGCACACTCATACACATCTTTGATTGAGCTTGGCGACGTTACTCTCAAACTGTTCTTCTCCACCACAAATCTACCCAAACAAGACCCACACAGCACACACAAAATACACACTAAAAACCCTAACTTTCCTTTCATCTTCACTTCCCTCAATCAGATAGAGAAAAATAAAGATGACCCAGATCAAAAAAAGTCAAAATTCAACCTTTAACAGCTGCTAAACCTACAAATTTACATGAAAAATCAAATCTTGATGACACCCAGATCATAAATATTAACGATCTAGCAAGTTTTCACCCTTTAGACCCACTGTGACGTAATTTATTGAGTATTAGGAGAAGAATAAGGGAAAAAGCTTGGGTCTTTGAACAAGTAAAGAGGAGAAAAAACTTCACGAGGAAGAAAAAACAAAAGGGTTAACACCAAAGACCGGAGACGTGTAAAATGTGCTAAACTGAGGAAAGCTACGTGTATAAACAAAATTAAGTTTTCATATTTACTTTGTCCTTTTGGGATGTGGATGAAATATTAGTCCTAATATAAGTAGAAGATGTAAACCTTAAGTAATTGCAATTGTATTAATGCTCCCGATCATATAATTATTAGTTCAATATGGATCGTTTCATTAACTTGGAGGAAAAAATAGTTATGTCCACAACATTTAAGAACTACATTAGTTAGTAGTGTCAGATCGGATCTTTAAATTAGCTTGGAGTGAATATTGTGAAATGAGCTAAGGTTTTACTTCAAATTTGGACTAAATAAGTAAATTGTATTAATGCTCGCAATCACAATAATTGCTAGTTCAAGATCGGATATTTTCATTAACTTCGAAGCGAAAAATAGGTGAGTAAGCATACTATTTGACTCAAAAGATATTAAATTTTTTTTTAACAAATCAATCAATAATGAAGAGGTAAATCGTAGCTGAAGATAATAAACTCTAGAATGATAGTAATAGAGAGAAGAGAATTGTAAATATTCTTTTTCATTCAAGGTTGGTGAATTTTCCAAAGGCCCCCTTTACAAGGCTCTCATTCCTCTTATATATTGAGGAATTCCCCCTCCCAAACGACATACAAAAGATCCTTTTTTAGGAATATTCTCAATGTCCCATAATATGCTTACTCTACCACCGAGGTCGTATTATTCTCTCTCTTACTACAAGGTCGTACCCTTCTGGGCATCGACTCGCAGGTGCTCGGCCCGTCTGTCGTGCTCACTGCAGGTCGTGGTCGGTCAAATTCAGACCCATGCAGTTAGTCCCTCCGCTCGTCGGGGTTGCGACCAGTGCGTCCTTGATGAGCGAACTCTGCCTTCTTTGGGAGAAATTTGACCCATAGGAACGTTGCGATGCGGCCAACGCGAGGTGGCTATCAAATTCAGCGAAGCACTGTAGAGTACACACTGCCCGGGGGTGATGTCAGCTTTACGTGCGTCATCATTACGCGGATTTTTAAGGTAAGGACTGACGGTTTGGCGCTTTGATTCTTGCGCTGATTTGAGGCCTACTGCCTCGATTCTGGCGCCACCCAACCCTATAAATAGATGAAGGGTTTGATTTTTGAAAAACTTTAGCTACTCACCTCTTGATAGCCTCTCAATCTTCTTCATTTGTTCTCACACCTTCTTGCTCCTGTTTCCATTCTTCGCCGAAAGTTTCTTCTTTCTTACTCCCTTTTGTCGTTACTCCTTTAAACAAAACTATGTCGAGGTCTCGTCGTGCTAGAGAAGAGGTTCCTGAAGCCACCCCGTCATCCACAGTGCCTCTTTCTGGCAGCGGAGAAGTGGTGGCAGAAGAAGGTGACAGCCCTCTTACGCTAGAGGAGTTACTACCGAGGCATCCCTTGTCCCGGAATGATTTCCTCAAAGATCCTCCTCCTACCCCGAACCCCGTGTTTTCTGAGACAAAGCAGGTTCATCTTGATGCCCTCCGTATAAAGTACGGTATCCTTGCCCATATAGAGATGATTCCGGCGGGGGAGGATTACGTTGACCGTGATCGGCTACACCCTTCCTCTCTTCCCCTTGGCGGGAGAATTATGTAGTTTTTACCAGGTTTGCCCAGCACAGCTTTCGCCGTATACGCTTAAGGTGCTTCTGCTATTAACTAAGTACGCAGAGTTGGCGGAGTGTAGCGTCTCGGTTCATCATCTTTTGCACCTATTCGCGCCCGGCTTCCTCAAGGGTACCATAGTGCATTTGAGACTTCGTGGTACGAAAGGACTAGTGGTCAGAACGAATGATCGGGTGAGTCGTAAGTTTTGACACAAATATTTCTTCATCAAAACCGAACACGTCATTTTTGACCCCGCCAGATTTCCGGAACGATGGAACAGAAATCGTAAGTGCCGTCGTTCGTTAAGTTCCCCTCTCTTCCGTAATTATTGTAACTTTAACTTACTCGCCGTTTTGCAGCTATGGGCTGCCCACCTTGCCCTTTTGCGTATATCAAGGATTTGGTGGCCCGTCTGTTGCCTCATGCAGCGGAAACTCGGACTTGTCCCCCTTTCGTGCAATGTTATGGCCCTAAGGTTTCCTTAGGTAAATATTTGCTTTTACTGCCTCGTTGGCCATGCGTTCCTGCTTAACAGTACGACCCTTTGTTACGACAGGTCGGGGAGCTTCTAGACGGAGAACGCCCGTTCCCTATTTTAGACAAGCCGCTGCTACTGCGGGCACGCGATTTATTTTGTGCGAGTCTGTTCGGGAGGGCCGTCCTCAACTTATTCAATTGGGAGATTCGTCTCGAACTGTGGCCACGAGGGAAGAAGCCTCGTCGGTACCGGCCTCACATCTTGTTGATGAATCTTCTAACAGCGATGAGCCATCAGAGAGGAAAAAGAGGAGGTTGGAGCTGGGAAAGGGCGTGGCTATAGATGCCGACAGCAGCTGGGCGTCCCGGACGGCCCCAGTGCCCGTATTTATGGCTGATGCCATTTTGTTGGGGAGGTCTCCCCAAGTGGAGTGAATTAGCGCAGGATCCGGTTCAGTGCGCTCCGTTGAGGGTGGCATATCATCTAATGTTGGAGAATCTCATATCGAGGGTGACGGCTCGGGTTCGGATGTCGACCCGGAGGACGTCAATGAATTTTTGGGTCACCATACCCATGTGGAGGTTAGGATGGACGGGTCCAACCGTCATGTGGTAGTCCCGGGGAACTACAACTTGCTGTTGAACAGCGAGCAGGTTGCGTCGGCCCTTTCTCCTCTATGTGCCTCTCCTGAAAGCGAGATGCTTAGAGCGATGAGCAACGTGGAGTTATTTCAGAAGTTCGCTGGTATGGCTTTGCAGGTAGGTTCCCTTTCCTTATTTTTTTGTCGTGAGGTTGGTGCGATAGTCGGCGTTGTGCATTTTGTTTTCTAACTTCTGCCCTTCTCTTTTGTCAGACCCTCATCCTAGAGGTGGAGAGAGAGCGTCGTAAAAGGAAAAGGACGTGCCTTTATAAGAAGATGTCGTCGAAGTATCAGCAGTACCGTGCTAAACATCGGACGATGTCTGACATCTATCATTAGGATCCCGAGTTTCAGGTGTTTCGCGAGGGGCTTAAGCAGCGGGAGGACCAATTGGAGCGTAGGATAGAGGAGCTGAGGGAGAGAGACAAGGAGCTTGTGAGGGCTATCGCCCGTAATAGCAAACTGGAGGCTTTCCTTAAGGCGAAAGAGGACGAGCTCGAGTTGAGCAGAGGGGTAACGGATAAGAATGCCGATTTACAGCTGAAGGTGGCCGACTTGACCGCCGGGTTGAACGCTAAGGTAGCGAAGATTAACGTGCTCAAGGGCGAGCTGAGTGCCAGCACTAATAAGCTGGCAGCCACTATTTCTGAGTCGGTATCCTTAGAGGATGTTCTCCGCATTTCCAGGTCGGAACTTACTGGGGAGAGGGAAGCCTCTGGTCGTCAAGTCGCAGGGCTCGAAGGGTAGGGAGCTAGAGGCGGAGTTGGCCATATTGCAGGGACAAATGGTTTCGCTGAGGGCGGAGGAGGCCAATCGACGTTATCAGCCTTCTACGTCCGTCCGCGACCGTATCATGTGTCGGTTCGGAATTCCAGAGTCAATCATTACTGATAATGGCTCTAACCTCAATAGTGATTTGATGAAATCTACGTGTGAAACCTTCAAAATCAAACACAAGAATTCTACAACCTATCATTTTCCTTAGTATCTTCTTGATATTCTTATTAGCGGCCTGTATGGCTCCGTTAAGAGCCACCCGGTTCACACAACATCCATCTTTGGAAAGAACCATGGTATTAAGAAAACCAAAGGCTATTGTCCATATAAAATGTAAAAGAAAAAAATATAACAACTTAACAAGAAAATACTAAAGGAAATCTGAAGCTATGAAGTAAATTACGGAAATCAACTGAATATACACAAAATAGAAGTAAAGTGAATATTTACATAAATGAAAATGAGTATATATACATCAAATGGTAAAAATATATACATACCAAATGTGAAAGTTACGAATATATACATACCAAAAGTAAAATAAAGAAGTAAAGATAAAGAAAAAATAGTCTCATAGTTATTACATACCAAAGTTATCCAATTATCACCAAATCAAAATAGACCACCCCCCAAATAAAAGATAGCATTACCCTCAATACTAATAGCAAAATAAGATCAGGGAAAGGGTTAGAGAGTAAAGAAAACTCTCTATGTAGTCTGCATCGGGTCTGGTACATGAGAGGGGTCCTCAAACTGCATAGGATCATCAGCTCCCTCCATGTCCTCTAACTGGATCTCCAAATCTGACTAGGGGACCACGGGGTTGCGGAGTATCTAGATCAACTCCGCAGCACTATGTGTTGCTGCAGTTGGCTCCTCAAACTAGACAGTTGTTGGTGCATGCTGCTCTGCTGCATGTGCTGCTGGGACTTGCTCCTCCATGAGCAAATCCAGTGGGATATCACCAGCAGATGTGAACCTCTCTACATCCTTCCTAAGTTGCTCCACTGATTCCTTTGAAGCCCGAGTCTTCTTCATCTTCTTGACTTGCTTGCCCAGGTTCCTTATAGCTCTTCCATGAATATCCAAAGTATCCATGATCTGCTTCTGGTTGTCTAGGAGCTTCTTCTGGTTGTCCGGAAGCTCTTTTAACGACTCCTCCACTGATGAAGGCACCTAGGGCTGTACCGGGGCTGACTGTGCTGCCACTGGGCTAGATAAGATAAACAACTTTGATGTTGTCACGACCCAAACCGATAGGCCGCAATGGGCACCCAGTACCTTACGCAACCGACTACCACCATAACGCATCTTTTCATGGCATACTTTGAATGCAATGCATGAGAAGTACGTCAACAAAATCTTTCGAAATGTCATAAGACGATTATGTATTTGAATAATATCATAAAGTAAACTTTTTTAACTTACGTATTTTCTGAGACCCATGAACAGATGATATAATAATATGACACATGGGGAATCAAGAATATAAGTATCTCTAGCATTTCTATGAATAGAGTTATTTATGAAAGTTATACATTTGCTCGTTTCGTTTGCATCATATGGATCATGCCAAAAGGAAACAAGGGATAGCCCTAACATACCTGAACCGATTCTCTTTTGCGAAAACACGTAACGGCGGATTAAAGTAGGGGAAAATCCGTATAATATTCTTGAGAAAGATTGTACCGGTCTTTCTTTGAATTAGCATTTCATGTTGGACCTTGTAGCATTTCAGAGAGTTTTCACGTTTGGACATTGTGACAATTCAAAGAGTTTTTCATGTTTGGACATTGTAATACTTCATGTTGGACATTGCTATTTTTCTTTAATGATTTAGGAAGATTGTTCCTTTTTCTTAAAAAAGAGTAGGCCCCATCTTGATGGCTTAGTTGGCCACTAATTCCTTCAAATGTTTGCCACATTTCATGTGACATTGATAGTCATTAGTTTGCACATGTATGGTTTTTTTTCATAAGGATTATCCAAATATTTATCCACTTATTCCTTAATTACATGGTTAATCTTCCACCAAAAATCCACAATTAACCAAATATCCACATAATTGAGAATTATCTCAAATTACTTAAAATACTACTTACTTTTAACACACCTTATGCACCTTACTATTATGGCCATGGGGTACCTTGTATGGTACTAGTTCATAAATACCAGGTATTTTAGCTTGGGCCATATTTTATCCTAAAATGCCATACTTCAACAAAATTCTTTTTCTTCGATTTTCTTACCTTCTCACCATTACGAATTTACTCATTACTTGTTTGAAATAGCATAAAATGTTTAAAATCTTAAAATAATCTCATTCCCGAACTTACATCGATTAACTTACGATGAAACTTTAACGTACGAAAAATGCGGGATGTAATATTTCATTTCCGAGCTTTCACCAATTTGCTTATGGCATATTTTTTACGTACGAAAATATGGGGTGTAACAGATGTAGCTGCCTGCATCCAGTTGTTGATGCAAGATAAAGTCTGAGAAACCTGCAGTGCAGTCTGAGGGTAGGTGGAAGAAGATGGCACAGACAACGGCATGGTGATGGATGGTCCGGATGAAGGAGGAGGTATGACAGCTGAAGATCCCCCTGTTGTGGAAGGCTCTGACCTGGAGGCTACTACCCTTGGCTCGCCACTGGAGATAGCGGCTTTACCCTTTCCTTTAGGGTTGTCCGGTCCTTTTGTGCTATACCAGGAGAAGGGCTTCTTTGGCTTTGGCTTTGTGTCATAGCTCTTCTTCTCTACTCCTTGGTCCTCAAAATTTGGTGAGGAGGTTGGGGTAGGGGTAGGATCTTTCCTCCTTTCCAACTGCCTTGGCGATGTGATAGTACATGAGGTTCCCCACATTGATAGGGTACCCCGCCATGATGGAGGCAATCAAGACACACTAGATGAGGGGGAGGATGTTATCATGATGACACGGGTTTAGCCGGCTGCACACAAAGGTAGACTACCCATTGGCTTCAAAGCTGAGGGTGTTTATATATATCGGGACTCCAGCTATGAGCCATGCCGGTGTCATCCCTAGGGCTAATATCTCCTCCAACCATGGACGGGCTACTTCACCAAGTTCTAGCTTCTCCAAGTTCTGCATGGCTTCCACGTCCTCAAATCCAGCAAACTCATTCAATGTGTGGCCATCAAACCGGATCTTCAAGTTCCGGACCTTTGTCACAGTGTGCCCTTTTTTATGTGGGCAACGTTTGCATAGAATTCCTTGACAAGATATTCATTGACATCCGGAACCATATCCACCCTACTCTTTCTTCAAACTGCCTTTTTACGTTTGGATTGTGGGGAAGGAGGTCTCTCTCTATGAATTGCCTCTCAAGGGTGAGTGACCTTTGGGGCCACCATTCTCGGGACTTTTGGTAGGCTAACTCACACACAAATCTGTCAGCCCACACCTCGGCTTTTCTAGATCTAGCCAATCCCCCAATATTGGTGTCACCCCCTCTCCCGTCATTCGGGATCTCATCATCATCATCCACCAAAATAGGTGTATCTGGTGCAGCCAAAGTTGTATCAGATGGGAAGATGGTGTTGAACCCTCACTACTTTCCTCTAAGCCATCAGATGACTTAGAAGAGGAGGTAGTTTCATCTCTTAACTTGTATTTCCCCGGGAACTGTGTGGGGACAAAAGTGGGCACCGAGTCTCCTTCCGAAGCTTACCAGGAAGGGACATATTCACTAGTATTTGAGTGGTCCGCTACTGTATTCGCAGCTTTGATGGCAGCTCTCATCTTGCCAATTGATTTTTGGACTGCTAGGGGTATCTTGGTCTTCCCTTTACCCCTGCCTCTTTAGATGTATCGCTTCCGCCTCTGGATCAGACCATTGTTTGCAGCAAACAAGCAAAGAAAAATAGTCAAAAAAAAGCTTCAAGCATATCGAAAACAGTGCAGTTGAAATGCAGGATCTCCTTCTCAGAACCAGGCACCGCGGACCGCAAAAAAGTGAACGCGACCGTGAAGTACCCATGACGGACCACAAAAAAGTGAATCGTGGTCGCGAAAAGGTTAGGTTCAGACTACTAACTCTCTGATCTTGGTTGAGCACGGACCGTGAAATAATGAACACAGCAGCGAAAGACCAAACGCGAACCGCATAAAAGTGGACGCGGCCATGAAAGTTGTTAATAGATCTTTTGAAGCTCAAGAGAGCAGACCGCAAATTTTTGGGACGTGGCCGTGTAAATTCAAACATGGACCACAGAAAAATCATGCGTCCGCGAACATACATACTCAGTTCCCACAAATTAGGAAGGATGACCGCGAAAAAGTGGACAGCGGACCGCGAAATTCAAAAAATATGGTCACTGACGAACATTTGTAACCTAGGGCTTTCACTAAGTGCAAAAATTAGTGAAATTAACATGCATAGTTAATAACCCTATCCCCATTAGGCATGTAAAAATTACCCACATGAATTTAGGCATCAATTTTAAGATTATGGCAAGTATTCAAACCCTAACTAAATAGAAAAAAATTTAAACTAAGAGAAAAGAAAAGCAAAATATAAAATCGATGCAATGATTTGAGCATACCAGTTATGAAATTAAGAGGAAATTGGACTCTTGATTAGTGAAATGAGATTGAGAGCCAAACAGATGAAGGTGAATAGTGCTATAGTCCGGTGGGAATTCAGGATTCAAAAAGTGTAAAAGGTTTAGGGACCCCTATTTATACATAGCAGATGTAGACCCCACTAACTTACCTGAACGCGGCCGCAAATTTCTACCGCAGTCCGCATTTTTTTACCTGATGAAGAACAGTTTCAAGCATCTTATCACGGTCCGCGAAATATTAAGTGCAACTGCAAAAGTTGCCATGATCCGCTAAATTATGAGCGTGGAAGCAAAATCAACTTCAAAGAGCTGATATTTTGAGCTCTTCAAGTACGTGTCCGCGAACAAAAAGTGCCCCCGTGTATTGCTAACGCGGACCGCGAGATTTTGGGCGCGGTCCGCAAAATTCCCCAAACTTGGGCAAATTTTTCCAGCCAAAGTCCTGCACTGCACAAACACTTCCTACATAAACTTCACAACCAGTTGTCACACCTCCTTTTGCGCGCCCGCCCCGAAGGGTTAAATGCGCGAGGGAGTTTTTCCAATTTAAGTGACAATATTCGAAATGGGATTATTTATTTAATTCAGAGTCGCCACTTGGGAAAGGTTTGGCTTTTGGTGTCCCAAGTCACCGGTTTATCTTGAATCCCAAATCGAGGAAATTTTCGACTTTTCCAAATGAAGTCTGCGAACCAGAAATTCTAAGTAAGGAATTCTGTTGACCCGAGGGAAGGTGTTAGGCACCCTCGAATCCCGTGGTTCTAGCACGGTCGCTTAAATTGTTATAATGGCTAAATATCTGATTTAACTACATGTTGTGACTTACGTGCTTTTATTAAGTTTAAACCGCTTTTATTATTATCATTTATTTTTATGGAATTGCAACGTCGTGGAAATGCATCTCGAACCACGTCACAATCAATGCACCCGTGATCGTCGACACATTCGGACTTCGTTGAGATTCGGATTTGGGTCACATCAATGTGCACCCGAATTTAAGAATATGATTTAATTAAGCCGCGCCTTCAGAGTCTAACGCGTTATTATCTTTGCAGAAGGCCATGAAATTTATTAAATGACCTGTCTTGAATTCTAAATAATTATCATGGTTATTTATTGAGGGCCCCGCAATTTGCATTTTTTATTTGACGAGACTCATCTCTATTTTAGAAAAAGGATATCCTAAAGTGGCTACATTTCTAACTATGTTCAATCAAAAATAGAAGAAGATACATATCAATTCAAGTATATGCTTTGGGCCTAAATCTTATCAATTTCTGATTAGTTATTTGTGAAGTAAAAGACGTCCTACTTTATGAGAAATGTCCTACTTTGATAAAGAATTTACGTGACAAATGCTAGGCTCCTATCCAAAACATCTCTTGACTTGAATTCAAACTAGACTCATTTAGGCTAGGTTAAGGGAATTAACCCACTGAGCATTATTATCATTGGGGGTTCGAACGCGCTCCTATATGCTGCCTAGCGGGTTTTGACGAAAGGAACTAAAATAAAATGGAATATCGTTGTGTAAGGTGGAGTATCCTATCATTATAGCTAAAACAAGAATCTGATCAGTCACTGTGTCAAATATTTGTACATCCTACGTACCACACCATTACTTAAACCATATCAACAAACAACTACAAACTAAGATACAAGAGGCTAAAACTCAGCTTAAGCATTAACTAACTGGCATTTTACTATTGAATTATACACTGATCAATTCATACGAAAAGGGCAATAGACCACGAGCATTACAGACAGACATTTAAACTTCTCGGAATTCCCTTCATTTCATGCTTTCGAACGGTTACAGTTTACACCCACACAGGATTTGAAATGTGTACCTGGAATGCTGAAATGCCAAGAGGAAGAAGAGAATGACAGAGGAAGGTCAGCAGCAGCAGGAATCAAATAGCAGCAGCAAACAAGCAGGTAACCAAATAGAAACAGAACCCCAGTACGAGATGCAGTTATAGCCAATGGGCAAAAGTGACAGCAACAAGCAGGGAAGTGGGCTCAGGATTCAAACAGTCCAATTCCAAAAGAAGGCAAACCAATAAGAAACAGAACAAGCAGAAACCTAGCTGATACTTGGGGGAAATCAGCACTTATATGAAACAGGTTAAGCCAACTGGGAATCGAACAATTAGCAAGAAGAAGAAGACAGTTTCTGCTTTTTTCCGTCTATCCACTCTCTATCTTCTTTCTTAAATATTCCTCACAGTGTTTGTATTTTTTTTTACAGCCCTCAAGGTCCAGTCTCTATATTTTTTCTTCTTTTTTTTCTCCTTTTATCAGATGTCCTCCCTTTATAAGCCCCAACCTCAAACCTTTTACAGCCTGTTAGATTAATCAGACACCCCTCCCATGTGCTGCCCCTTTTCAGTTTCCACTCATCTATTTTAAGTATTAACCCCCATCAACATTCCCTGGCAGGCTCATTTTTTAAAAGGTTTAATACTTCTTAAACTAAAACAAAGCATGGGCAGCAGAATATATCTGACAGCATATGCTGTCAAACCATTTTTAACTCAAAATCCCTTTTATGCAGGAAACAGGCTGTGCACAAAGCACATGAGGTGCACCAATGCACATGCTTGTGCATGAGTGCACATGCCCTCCAATTCAAAGTTTAAACCAAACATCCCTTTTTCATTACTGATCTAAATCAACAGCTATAAGTAAGCAAAACTGGTTCTTAATTGATTCAGGCAAATGTTCAACAGAAGCAAGTCAATTTGTTATTGTTCGGACAGTTGAAACTAATTGACGACATATGTCGACTCGACTATATTAATCATAACACATACAACTGTAACCAAAAATCAAACATTCAACAGTATCGACATATGATTTGAATTGTACTGGATAAACAAAATGGTGCTCGGGAAGCCATTTGATCAGTTCAATGTAGAGAATCAGCTAATTGCACACCACTTAACATACACATTATCAGGGCAAATAGAAAGACTCATTCAAACAAACAGAAGTTCAGGCAAAGTGGACAAACAGAAGTTGGTAAAATTAAAACAAATATGAACAAACTTTTAAAGACAAATCACACGGACTAAAAAAATAAGGAAAAGAAAACAAGACTCACCTCAAATCTTTGAAAAATCAAAACCTTGACTCGGATTTGGACAGACCTTTCTTAAGGCTGAATGGATTTTAATCGAAGTGTTTCTCAGATGAGAAACACTTTGATTAAAGTCCATTAGACCTTAACCTCTTCGGTTGAACCGGTATAAACCAGTGACGAAGAAATACAAAAATTTCCAAAATTCAGATCCGGGATTCAGGCTTCCCTGGTCAGATTCGGACCAAACCAAGTATGGTTTGGTCACGAGGGGGGTCTGGGGAGTGTCTGGTGTGAAGCTGGGGTTGGTTGGTGTAAACCGAGTTTTGACTCGAATCTTCAAATGAAGATTCGAGAACCTAGGGGATGATTCGAACTACATGGTTAACAGATCCATGTTCAGGATGGCAAGGGGGTTCTAGGGTGTTAAGGGGAAGGTCACCGGCGTTCATGCCGCCGGTTTTCATGGTGGGGGATACGGGGGCGGCTCTAGGGTTTGATGAGGATGAGGTTGAAGACGGAGGCTGGGGTATCGGATGGGGGGGCAGGGTAGGATCAAAGGGTTTATATATGGAATAGGTGAGTTGATCTCAGCCGTTGGATCAACTGAGATCAATGGCTTGGATCTAAGGGCTTAGGGGAAACGGTGTCGTTTGAACTAATGGGGGTTTGGGTTGGTCCGGGTGGAATGGGTCGGGTTTTGTTCGTGGGTTGTGGGGAATTGATCTTGGCCGTTGATCACTCTGAGATCAACGGCCCAGATCGGACTGCAGTAAGACGGTGTCGTTTGGAATCCCCCCTGAGGCCAACTGGTCTGGACCGGGTTTAACATGGGGTTTGGGCTGAGTTTGTTTGGGCTTGTTTGTTTTGAAATCGGACTGGCCCAAGTCCGAACTCCTTCTTTCTTTCTTTTTTTTCTTTTTTTTTTCTTTTTAATTCCTTAAAATAATTTGCCGAATAATACCATGTAAACATTGGACAACAATTATCACACAATTAATTATACTAAACACTTAATGACAAAATACAATGAAGGACGCACATATTTTATTTTTATTTTAATAAACAGACTACGGTTCACACGACATATACACATATATATTTATATATTTTTGAATAAAACAAACATGGGCAAAATCACAAATAACCAGCAAAAATGCCACGTAAAAATCCAGCAAATGTACAGCAAGACCAATTGCTATTATTTTGTTTCTTTTGGAGTGATTGTCGCGTAAAAGCAAAAATCAGGTGCTCACAGCTGCCCCTCTTTGTTCGGAAACACGAAGAGTTTTCGTGCAAAGACAAAGTGAGCGTGCATGAGCGATTTTTACCTATGGACCACTCCGTATGAAGCATGTTTTTGAAAGATCTGACCGAATCTTGCTTCAAAGATTTCCTACATATCCTGGGCTAAACAGGAATCAGGTCAATGTAGTTCGAGAAGTTTTGGTAGCTGGGGTTACCATGGGACTGCAATGCTTGCCGCTACTGCTGCTGCTGTTGTCACTGCTACGTCACTGACCGTCTTATTACAACCAAGCGAAAATTGGGAACTGAACTAACTACTTATATGCATGTCAACTGCTAGTTACAAGATTCCTATCTATGATTCTTTTACGACTTGATCTTGGGTCTTAGCTGATTCTACTGTAGACTTTGATCTGAATCTTGATGCTTGCGAGTTGCGGCGACTTGTTTAATCTCCGGGATACCGAATAAAATGTGACCGGCAGAGGTCAGGACTTTAGTCAAATGTTGGAGTCGATTTGCTTTCCCTTTACTCTGATATCTCGGGATATCTCTTTTTTTCTTTTTTCTTCTTTGATTCCGAACTAGGGTTTATCTCGTGGGTCATTTCGATCCATGTGGCTCGAGGTCGGACCTGCGGGAGAAAAGAAACAAACAAACGAAATTTTTTGCCCCAGTTTCACTAGGAAAATTTCGTTAATTATTCACCAGGAAGTTCATAAAATTGATGAAAGAGGATATGCGTGCTCAGTTCAGGGTTGGAGCCCTAATATCGACTAGCTGGGGAAAGGTTCAGTGTAGGGTTTAAAACCCTAACGCCGAACAAAGGAAGAATTCAGTTTAGGGTTTAAAACCCTAATGCTGACTAAAAGGAAAAAAGTTCAGTTTAGGGTTTAAAACCCTAATGCTGACTAAAAGGAAAATTCAGTTTAGGGTTTAAAACCCTAATGCTGATTGGCTGGAAAAGCTCAGTTTAGAGTTTAAAACTCTAATGCTGGCTGAAAGGGAGAAGTTCAGTTTAGGGTTTAAAACCCTAATGCTGACTAAAGGAAAATTCAGTTTAGGGTTTAAAACCCTAATGCTGATTGCATGGCAAAGCTCAGTTTAGAGTTTAAAACTCTAATGCTGGCTGAAAGGAAAAAAGTTCAGTTTAGGGTTTAAAACCCTAATGCTGACTAAAAGGAAAATTCAGTTTAGGGTTTAAAACCCTAATGCTGATTGCATGAAAGAGCTCAGTTTAGAGTTTAAAACTCTAATGCTGGCTGAAAGGAAAAAGTTCAGTTTAGGGTTTAAAACCCTAATGCTGACTAAAAGGAAAATTCAGTTTAGGGTTTAAAACCCTAATGCTGATTGCATGGAAAAGCTCAGTTTAGAGTTTAAAACTCTAATGCTGGCTGAAAGGAAAAAGTTCAGTTTAGGGTTTAAAACCCTAATGCTGACTAAAAGGAAAATTCAGTTTAGGGTTTAAAACCCAATGCTGATTGCATGGAAAAGCTCAGTGTAGAGTTTAAAACTCTAATGCTGGCTGAAAGGAAAAAGTTCAGTTTAGGGTTTAAAACCCTAATGCTGACTAAAAGGAAAATTCAGTTTAGGGTTTAAAACCCTAATGCTGATTGCATGAAAAAGCTCAGTTTAGAGTTTAAAACTCTAATGCTGGCTGAAAGGAAAAAGTTCAGTTTAGGGTTTAAAACCCTAATGCTGACTAAAAGGAAAATTCAGTTTAGGGTTTAAAACCCTAATGCTGATTGCATGAAAAAGCTCAGTTTAGAGTTTAAAACTCTAATGCTGGCTGAAAGGAAAAAGTTCAGTTTAGGGTTTAAAACCCTAATGCTGACTAAAAGGAAAATTCAGTTTAGGGTTTAAAACCCTAATGCTGATTGCATGAAAAAGCTCAGTTTAGAGTTTAAAACTCTAATGCTGGCTGAAAGGAAAAAGTTCAGTTTAGGGTTTAAAACCCTAATGCTGACTAAAAGGAAAATTCAGTTTAGGGTTTAAAACCCTAATGCTGATTGCATGAAAAAGCTCAGTTTAGAGTTTAAAACTCTAATGCTGGCTGAAAGGAAAAAGTTCAGTTTAGGGTTTAAAACCCTAATGCTGACTAAAAGGAAAATTCAGTTTAGGGTTTAAAATCCTAACGCTGATTGCATGGAAAAGCTCAGTTTAGAGTTTAAAGCTCTAATGCTGGCTGAAAGGAAAAAGTTCAGTTTAGGGTTTAAAACCCTAATGCTGACTAAAAGGAAAATTCAGTTTAGGGTTTAAAACCCTAATGCTGATTAAAAGGAAAATTCAGTTTAGGGTTTAAAACCCTAATGCTGATTGCATGGAAAAGCTCAGTTTAGAGTTTAAAACCTCTTTTTTTGAATTTTTTTTTGTTTTAGTAGAGGATACAAGGGAGTTTCGTGGAAACTTACCTTTCGAGTGAATTCCTTATTGCCAAAATATTTCTTGTACCCATGTACCTTCTTCTTTGGGCGACACCTGCTCTTTGCACGGTTGTCTTGGATTACACCTGTTTCAACTTTTCAGACAAAGGACAATTGTTAGTTCGGAAATGACGGTCGGTTTGGTGACCTCGATCGTTCCCGGTTGCTTTGTTGCGTCTTCATTTCTGTTGTGAAGTCCCGCCATTGATTTGATTCATATGCCGAAACCCTTTAGACCGCTCAGGCTTGTATTTCCAGATTCTGTGATGATTTGCCTCGTAAGGCTCTCTTTTTTTTTTTTTTTTTTTTTGTGTCCCGTTTTGCTTGGGGGTTCTCAACGGGGATTTTACTGGAGGTATTTTGTGGGGATTTGTACAAAGGGAAGCTCTGTGGGGAATATTTACAAAGTGGATCCTTTGTGTGGATTTTTGTACAATGGGCATGCTGGGGATTTATTTCAAAGTGGGATTTCCAGGATTTGTTGGGGCAAGCCTGTTGGGGATGTCTACAAAAGAACTCGCTGGGATGTGCTGGGGAGATTCCATTTTTCTTTTTCTCTTTTTTTTTTTTTTTTTTTTCTTATAATTTTATAATTTGGGGAGATTCTGTGGGAGATTGTACAAGACTCTGTTGGGATTTGTACAGGGGGAGACTCTGTGGGGATTTGTCCGAAGGTGGACTTGCTGGGGAAGATTTCAAGATTTCTCTCTTTTCCTTTACTCCGGAACACCATCAAACGTCATGATTCATCATGCTTGGGTAATCATATCAACGAGATGAGGTGCTTTCCATCATGAGACGGGATTCCGTGAAAACAAACCATGCCACCTACTCTTTCCGGTGTGTTCTGAACTCGGGGTAAAAATGCAAAAGGGATTCGAAAAGAAACAAAGCAGGGGAAAACAAATCAGAAAAGGAATACCCTTTTCGGGGTGAGAAAGACTTATCTGAGGAAGATAACGCTGGCTTTAAATGACATGACATGCTCTTTGGACTGGACGTCCGACCTTCCATGAACTTGCGTTTTCCTGAACCAGAACAGATCTGTGATTCCAAAACCGGTGGAACTTCGCCGAGACCTTCTTGGAGTGGCGTCATTCCTTTTCGGCCGACAGCGCCCTTTGCGGGTTTTCACTGGCTGACCTCTCTCATTTCTCTTCCTGTCATCGCTTGATAGCACTCTTTGCGAGTTCTTACTAAACAAGCTCTCTCATTTTGGTTTCTCTTCTCCCGTCGCCTCGTGGTGCCCGAAGGTTTTCACCGCCGAGACTCTCTCATTTTATTTCTCTCAACTCAGGGTGTGCCGGTTTCCATTTGTGATGCTTATTGGTTTCCCACTATCTTTGGTAATTGATTTGAAGGCTTGTACTTGGTAAAGAGAGGTAGCTGATACTAAACTTCTCAAGTGTCCGACATGCCCCGGTTTTCAATTTCAGGGTGGATGGGATTTTGTTGTTGGTGTGACTGAACCTCAGGGAGAGGCTGCCTACGTATCCTTTCGGAATCAAGTCAAACGTAGTTCAGGCCTCAATCAATGTTTTGTTTTTTTTTTTTTAACGGCTCAAAAGGTGGTAGCGAGAATTGGGTAGTGTTTGGGGAGTAGTGGGGAATAAACACCTTCGCCCTTTTCAACGTGTCAGGACCACTTGGAGTATGATCTAGACGTAGTACCTCTTGACTGCATCTGCATTCACCGCTGTGTCAGGGTCATTTCCTTCGATATCACCTAAATACAATGCTCCTCTTGGCAATATTTTCCTTACGATGTATGGGCCTTTCCAATTTGGGGCAAACTTTCCTTTTGCTTCTTCATGATGCGGCAGAATACGCCTCAGTACCAATTGTCCTACTTCGAAATTCCGGGGGCGGACTTTCTTGTTGTAGGCGCGGGCCATCCTTCGCTGGTATAACTGTCCATGACAAACTGCAGCCATCCGCTTTTCATCAATCAACGTCAATTGCTCCAGTCGAGTCTTAACCCACTCGCTGTCCTCGATTTCTGCTTCGACAATGATTCGAAGTGAAGGAATCTCTACCTCTGCCGGTATTACGGCCTCGGTTCCGTAAACCAAAAGATAAGGAGTCGCTCCCACCGATGTGCGCACCGTAGTGCGATACCCCAATAACGCAAAAGGTAACTGCTCATGCCACTGTCGGGAACTTTGTATTGTTTTCCTCAAAATCTTCTTGATGTTTTTATTTGCAGCTTCTACAGCACCATTGGCTTTTGGCCGATAAGGAGTGGAATTCCTGTGTGTTATCTTGAATTGCTCGCACACATCTCCCATCAAGTGACTGTTCAAGTTTGCTGCATTATCTGTAATGATAGTCGCAGGAATACCGAAGCGACAGATAAGATTTGAGTGTACAAAATCCACTACAGCTTTCTTGGTGACCGACTTGAGAGTGACAGCCTCTACCCACTTTGTGAAGTAATCGATGGCAACCAGTATAAACCTGTGTCCATTCGAAGCCTTTGGTTCAATTGGTCCAATGACGTCCATGCCCCAAGCGACAAATGGCCAAGGTGCGGACATGGGATGCAGTTCCGTGGGAGGCGCATGAATCAAATTACCGTGCACCTGACACTGATGACACTTCCGGACAAAGCTAAAACAATCCTTTTCCATGGTCATCCAGTAATAACCTGCTCTAAGGATCTTCTTCGCTAAGACATACCCGTTCATGTGAGGTCCACACACACCTGCGTGTACTTCGTGCATGATCTTTCTCGCTTCCCCGATATCGACACATCTTAAGAGATTGAGGTCCGGAGTCCTCTTATATAACAATTCACTGCTCAAAAAGAAACCACTTGCATGTCGCCTAATGGTCCTCTTTTGATCTCCAGTTGCGTGCTCGGGGTATTCTTGTGTCTTCAAGAATTTCTTGATGTCATGGTACCAAGGCTGCGTATTTGATCCCGCCTCGATTACACTGCAGTAACCGTGTCTTTCCTTGATTTGGATTTCCAAAGGATCGACGTGGGCGTCGCCCGGGTAGGGTAGCATAGAAGCCAGAGTAGCAAGTGCATCTGCCAGTTCATTGTGAAACCTCGGAATATACCTGAATTCTATTGAGTTAAAGCGCTTGCTGAGGTCCTCCACATGTTGTCGGTATGGGATAAGTTTGACATCCCGAGTTTCCCATTCGCCTTGAACTTGCCGGATGATCAGGTCAGAATCTCCCATAATCAGTAAGTCTTTGACATCCTGATCGATTGCCATATGTATGCCCATAATGCAGGCTTCATATTCAGCTGTATTATTTGTGCAGAAGAAACGAAGTCTAGCTGTGGCGGGATAATGCTGACCGGCAGGTGAGATCAAAATTGCCCCAATCCCTATACCCTTGGCATTCACGGCTCCGTCAAAGAACATCTTCCAAACATGAGCTTCCTCTGAGATCACTTCTACGGTGTTTACCTCTTCATCTGGAAAGTAGGTATCCAATGGCTGGTATTCCTCATCGACCGGGTTTTCGGCCAAATGATCTGCTAACGCCTGGGCTTTCATTGCCGTGCGAGTGATATAAACTATGTCGAACTCCGTAAGCAAGATTTGCCATTTAGCCAGTCTCCCAGTAGGCATTGGTTTCTGAAATATATATTTCAAGGGATCCAACCTGCTTATGAGGAATGTAGTGTGGGCTTGGAGATAATGCCTCAGCTTTTGAGCAACCCATGTGAGAGCGCAGCATGTCTTCTCCAACAGAGTGTATTTGGCCTCGTAGCTGGTGAATTTCTTGCTCAGGTAGTAGATCGCCTGTTCCCTTTTCCCGGTCACATCGTGTTGTCCCAGGACGCAGCCAAAGGAGTTCTCCAAGACTGTCAGATACAAGAAAAGTGGCCTCCCTGGTTCGGGAGGGACCAAGACTGGGGGATTCGAAAGGTACTCTTTGACTTTATCAAAGGCTTCTTGACACTCCGTTGTCCACTTAATCGCCGCATCTTTTCTTAACAACTTGAATATGGGCTCACACGTGCTTGTCAGCTGGGCAATAAACCGACTGATGTAGTTCAGCCTGCCCAAAAGACTCATCACGTCTTTCTTCGTTCTTGGGGGGGGTAGATCTCTGATAGATTTTATCTTAGTCGGATCTAGCTCGATACCTCTCCTGCTTACGATGAAACCCAAAAGTTTACCCGACGGAACTCCGAAAGCGCATTTGGCTGGATTTAGCTTCAAGTCATACTTCCTTAGCCTCTCGAAGAATTTCCTCAAGTCTTGGATGTGATTATCCTGTGTCCTGGACTTGACTATTACATCGTCCACGTACACCTCTATTTCCTGATGCATCATGTCATGGAAAATGGCGGTCATGGCCCTCATATAAGTAGCCCCAGCATTCTTTAAACCAAACGGCATGACCCGATAACAGTAGGTGCCCCAAGGCGTGGTGAAGGCAGTTTTCTCGGCATCCTCTTCATCCATCAATACCTGATGATACCCAGCGTAACAATCTACGAAAGACTGTATCTCGTGCTTGGCGCAATTGTCAACGAGGATGTGGATGTTGGGCAGCGGGAAATTATCTTTAGGACTTGCTCTGTTCAGATCTCGGTAATCTACACATACTCGAGTTTTCCCGTCCTTTTTCGGTACTGGAACCACATTCGCCAACCATGTTGTATATTGGACTACCCGGATCACTCCTGTTTTCAGTTGCTTGGTGATCTCCTCTTTAATTTTGTCACTGACCTCGGTTTTGAACTTTCGTTGCTTTTGTTGAACCGGAGGACAATCAGGATGAATCGGCAATTTGTGAACCACTAGATCGACACCTAGTCCCGGCATGTCATCATATGACCAAGCAAACACGTCTTTAAATTCAAGAAGAAGTTGAATTATCGCCTCTCGCGTTTTCTTGTCCGTGTGAATGCTTATCTTGGTCTCCCGGATTTCTTCCGGGGTTCCTAAATTTACCGGTTCAGTGTCATTCAGATTCGGCTTAGGTTTATTCTCGAAATATTCCAACTCTCGGTTTATCTCCCTAAAAGCCTCTTCCGCATCATATTCTGGTTCTGGATTCATTAATTCGCAGTTAAATAGCTCATTGTGACCTGGGCGTGAAGTCCGCAAGCATGTCATATTTAAAGCCGCATTATTAGGACTGAAAAGGAAGATAAGAGGAAAAGTAATAAAATCAGAACGAAAGAAAGAATAGGAAAGCAATGATGATTTTTTTTATTATTTTCTTTTGAAAATTGGAAGACAACAACGTTTACAACTAGGAATTCGGAATAACAAATGAAAAGAAGAAAACGTTCAAGTTATGTCCCGGAGATAACTTGTGATACAGGAAAGGTGGCAGGACAGGTCTACCCGGACTTCCGTCTAGTTGGGAATGGCGTGATCTCCCAGTTTTGGAGCTTGGCGTTTGGCCCCATGTATATCATCTCAGCAGTGCTCGTGCCTTCGCCTGGTTGAACCATGTGGACCTCGTAGAGCATTTCCCTCATTGCCCCACATATTTCCTCGATTTCCTCAACTGTGAAGACCTCATCTTCTTCTTCTTCAGTGTACCCTGGCCTGACAAAAGTCGCATGTAAATCCGGCAGTGGTTGAGGCAACTTCCAGCCCTCATTTCTCCTTTTCTTTGCCCATTTTTCGTCTGCTGGAGTAGGTTTGAAACCTAGTCCAAAAGGTTTCTTGATGACTGGTAAAGTAATGGGTTCCGTCGTTCCCTGAAGATTTCGTCCAAGCCCCTTCCCCGGCCTAAATCCGTGTCGGATCATCTCTTTGGCCACCATAACCGAAGCGTTAGACAAGAAAGGCTGGGGGCAAGGTACTCCCTCTTCGTGCTGCTCTGCCAATACCACCTCGAAAGCTTGATAGACCGTATGCTCACTCCCTTCTCTTGGTTCAAGATACGGGATAGATGGGTCCCGATAAATGGCATGTTCATCTTCTCCATGGACCACGATCTCTTGGTCTTCATACTCGAACTTCACCATCTGGTGAAGAGTAGAAGGCACGGCTCCTGCCGCATGGATCCAAGGCCTGCCAAGGAGGAAATTGTAAGATGTGTCCATGTCGATCACTTGGAAAGTGACTCGAGATTCGACTGGTCCTATGACCAGCAACAGGTCTATTTCTCCCATGGTGTCTCTCTTGATACCATCGAAAGCTCTCACGCAGACGTTGTTGGGTCGGATTCTTCCGGTCTCAATTTCCATTCTTTGCAGCGTGGAGAGCGGGCAGATGTCGACACCTGATCCCCCATCCAGCATCACCCGCTTGACATAGTAGTCCTCACATTTGACTGTCAAATGCAATGCCTTGTTGTGTGCTGCTCCTTCCGGGGGTAGATCGTTCTTGCTGAAGGAGATTTGGTTGACGGCGAAGAATCGTTCTGTCATCCGCTCTAGTTGCTCCACCGAGGTTTCGACCGGTACGTATGCTTCATTCAGGGTTTTCAGCAGGATCTTTTGATGCTCGGTTGACCTCATTAATAGTGACAGCATGGACACTTGCTCAGGGTGCTTGCGCAGCTGGTCTATCACTTCGTAATCCGGCATCTTCATCTGTTTGAAGAACACTTCCGCTTCTTCAACACTCACAGGCTCCTTTGGAGGGAAGCGCCTTTGTGTGGCGTTGTTCAGTTCTTGGGTATTTGAGTACCCTCCAACGAAAGTATTTTTTGGAAGTTCTTCCATGACCTCCTTACCTTTATACATTACCAAAGTCTTTTGATAATTCCACGGCACTGTGGACGGGTTGGTCATTGGCTTTTGTGGCACGCGTCCGATAACCACTGGCTCATTCAGCCGAGGTGGTTGAATCGTCCCCCGGACCACATAGGCCCCTTTTGGCACATACATAGGTTTTGTCTTTTTGATCCCGAAGTTCTGCGTCTTCTTGGCTTGACCTCGTGGTATGTAAAGAACTCCACCCTTTGCTGGTACTACTTTCTTCTCCACCTTCTTTTCGGGCTTGCTTTCTGCAGCCTTGGCCTCCTCCCCCCTTTCTGATTTCTGGTCTGTTTCAGGCCTCCTCGCTGTGTCGACAATGGCAATTATGGCTTTCAAGGCAGGGTCGAACTCTTTGTCTTCACAAATCATGCCGATCAGCGGCCCATTATTGTGAGCGGGCAATGGATTGTTAGTTACATTTGGGATCTCTTCGTCCCTTAGCACTATCTTCCCCTGCTCTATCAAATTTTCGACCACTCTTTTCAATGACCAGCAGTCGTTTGTATCATGTCCTTCGGCCCCTGAATGATAGGCGCATCTGACTCCGGCTTTGTAAGAAGGAGATGTCGGGTTTTGCCTCGTTTGGGGAATTGGTTGCAAGAAACCCAACTGGACTAGCTTAGGGAACAATGTGGAGTATTGTTCACCGATGGGCGTAAAAGTCCGCCGTCGAGGTGGCTCCTGGGGGCGGTAGTTATTCTGCGGGGGTTGTGGGTTATAGTGGTTGCGGTAAGGAAGCTGATTTCTGGGAGGTGGAACTGGGCCTCGGTTGGCTTGTTGTGGTGAATGGTTATAAGGCTGGGCATTCATGACCATATAAGGTTGATGAGCATATGCCACATTTGAGTGGGGGTAGTAGTGTTGTGGGGCCCTTTCCGAAAAATGGGGCCTGGGATGACGATACTCCCTTGCTTCAGAGGCTGCCATAGCCGTTTCTTCCTTCTTCTTCCCCCTTGTCGTCCCTCCAGACCCGCTTTGGACGGCCTGGGAGGTTGCCCTTATGGCTGCTTGACTCAATATCCGACCCGTTTTCAGCCCATTCTCTACCATCTCTCCTATCTTGATTGCTTCCGCGAATGGCTTACCCATGGCTGACATCATGTTTTGGAAATAGTCAGACTCTTGAGCCTGGAGAAAGGTAGTGACCATTTCCACTTCATCCATGGGAGGCTTCACTCTCGACGCCTGTTCACGCCACTTAATAGCATACTCTCTAAAGCTTTCCGAAGGCTTCTTCTTCAGATTCGACAGAGAGTTTCGGTCTGGCGCAATGTCGATGTTATACTGGAATTGCTTTACAAAATCTCTGGCGAGATCATCCCATATATGCCATCGGGACATTTCCTGATCCATATACCATTCCGAAGCTATCCCTACTAAGCTTTCCCCAAAATACGCCATTAGCAGTTCTTCCTTTCCGCCGGCTCCCCGCAATTGGTTGCAGTATTTCTTAAGATGTGCAATGGGGTCACCGTGCCCATCGTATTTCTCGAACTTGGGGGTCTTGAAACCCGTCGGTAGGTGCACGTGAGGGAACATGCACAGGTCGGTGTAAGAGACGCTCTTTTGCCCGCTCAAACCTTGCATATTCTTCAAACTTTGTTCAAGGCTTCTCATTCTCTTAGCAATCTCATTTTGTTCTGCAATCCTGGGGTTCTGATCCTGTCCCGGTGCGAGTTCGCACTGAGGCGGTAGAGGATTATTGTTGGTAGCGAACCTGGTTGGTTCCATTGAGAACGATGGTGCTTGGAATGTAAAAGAGGATGAGTCAAAGCTTGGCTTGTATGTGG
The DNA here is from genome assembly GCF_000393655.2 of Nicotiana sylvestris. Taxonomy (NCBI): domain Eukaryota; kingdom Viridiplantae; phylum Streptophyta; class Magnoliopsida; order Solanales; family Solanaceae; genus Nicotiana; species Nicotiana sylvestris. The sequence goes on from NC_091064.1 coordinate 33,579,973, forward strand.
CAGGCTGTGCCGTAGCTGGGCAAGGCGATGCAGTAAAGATATTCATGCTTGCATCGGTGGCCGACATTCGGGGATGAGGCTCAGAAGGTGATCCGGCGGAGAAAACGGAGTTGGCTGGGTACCCGAATGGGGTAGCAGGGTAATTTATGGGGACATTAGAAGTCCCACCTGACCTGGAGAATAATTCAGGGAATCCGGGGACGACACTTGGCGGCTCTTTCCCATTGTTCCAATCATCCAGCATTTCCAACATGCGGAGCCGTAGGATTCTATTTTCTTCTGCAGTTGCGGATTCAGGCGTGAGGACGGCTGAGATTGAGCTCTCCTCAGAGACGGGGACTGTTTGCAATGGAATTTCCGAAGACATTTCCACACTTCCTTTTGACCTGGTGAAGTAGGTGTGAGTACTGTTTCTGGTCCTAACAATAGGTAGTTGAACACCTCTCCTTGACCTCGTGAAGTATGAGTGCGAGGCCAGACTTTCACCAAACCAACCGTCTTTTCAAAAACCCTGGAAACATGCTCAATGACAAGCGCACGGTTAATTTGCAGCAAATAACAGATAGTTAATCTCACGTTGGGCATGATGCACCTATACAGTTAAGTGGATTACTATATGTCTGCTACGAGAGCACGCGTCATTCCGGTATTTTCCTCTTATTTCCCCCTTTTTTTTTTTTTCTTTTATTTTATTTTCATTTATTTTTCTTTTATATTTTTTTGTAGCAAAATAAAATGCGATCGGATCCGATGAGGATTGCCTACGTATCACGATACTCACGTGAATCAGATCATTACGTAGTTCGAAAACACGAATGAGCGTGAAAGAAGCAAACTCTTTATTATTGAAGCAGTCTATTACAAACTACATTTGCAAAAGAAAAAGCAAACTTTGGAAATAAACCTAGACTCAAAAATAGACTAAAAATCACCCTGATGAAAAAAAACAGGCAGAAGATGCTAAGATACAGATTTGACCTATGAATGCATTATGGTTTTAAAAATTGGTTTCCGCGGGGCGTCGTTCGGCCTCGCCGCGGTCCTAGGCGTGAGATCCCTCTCAAGTTGCTCTAGCTCGTGCATAGTCTGCTTGACATAACCCATTACTGCCGAGAGGACGGTAGCGCTGGACATGTTCTCACATCGTAGGCATCGTCTGGTGATGGCATGGGCAATGGCCTTGATCCTATCTCTGGTTTGCTTCTTCTCTACGAGCAGGCGTTTTGTCTGATCGCTGCATATCTTGAAAACTTGAGCATCTTGTACATGCTGATGCTTCAGTCGTCGTACTTCCAACTTCATCTGGGCTATTGAGTCATACCAGTATCTGCTCTCAATTTGGAAATCCTTGGCCTGATTAGCTGTTTTGATCTCAAGTGCAGCCATCTCTCTCTTTATCTTAGCAACAGTCTTCTCATGGTCGCTTTCCAATCGATTCAGGTACCTGCGATGCTTATCCGTTCTTGTATCCCACTGTGCTTTGAGCTCTGCTATGATGTTTTCAGATTTCTCCAAACCATCTCGCCATTCCCTGATTTCACCTTTTAGCCCTTTTATCAGCTGCTCGTCCGATCGACGCCTTGGTTGTCTATCTGCATCCAACCTTATCTGTTTGATCTGGGCTCTGAGCATTTCATTTTCTTGAATCAACCTGTTCCGTTCTCCCAGATCGGTAGCAACTTGCACGTTGTGTTCATATTTCAATTTTTCCACTTGTTGCTTTAACCCGCTGATTTCGGTGCAATAGCCTCTTTCTTTTGCTAACCAATCCCACTGCTTTTGTGATGATTCGGTAAAATTCCGGATGTGGGGTCTCTTAGCTGGCCTTTCATGCTCGAGTTCCCTTCTGTACCATGCAAGGTAACCTGGCGCCGTTTCTCCTTTGGCTTGATCCCGCACGCAAGTATCTGATTTCAAATATTGACCCTCATTCCAGATTTGGCGAATCTTTGCTTCTGGGAACTGTCCGTTAGGACTTATCTCGATTGCTTGAGTGCTTAGATCTTCCTCATGAGGTACTGTCTGGCATTTTCCGAACTGTCTTAAAACTCGGCCGGGTGCGTAAGGTTGAATGCTCTTAAGCCCCATCAGCAAGAAATGAGTTTTAGTCGCTGACATATATAAGACCTCATCAACGGGCAACCATCCCAACTTCCATTGTATTTGGCTGGCAGTAAGAGCTTGAAAGAACGAGGTCCAAGCCAGGACTCCTTCGGGCAAACTGATCTCTTTGGCTCTTGCGTAAGATTCTTCTATGCGGGTCTTATCCGGGGAACCACGGCTCAAAATCTCGGAATGATGGCAAAGGTGCTCGGTCATCCATATCTGCAGGAGCAAGTTACAACCTTCGAAGAAATTTCCCCCAGCTTTACAAGCTGTGAGAGCTCGAAAGATGTCGGATACCACCATAGGCGCGAGAGTACTGTCACTTTGCGTGAGTAAAGTGCTGACGACCCCCGATATCTTCAAATCAATGTTTCCATCTTTCCTGGGAAATACCAGAAGTCCCAGAAACGTTATCATGAACGCCACCCGTCTGTGCTCGTCCCACTTCTGACGAACTCCTTTGCTGCACAGTTTGTTGATTGGATTATTGAATCCCCCCTCGTGACCGTATCTATCATATATGAAGCATGGAGTACAGAATCCGGCTGCTAGATCCGGGTTGTGGACTGTTCTAGGTATTTTCAATGAATCCAGGAACCGATGTACTGTGACGACTCTTGGGGCGACCAAGTATTTTTCCCTCAGCGGAAGTTCAGTATTCCCGATGTATCCGGCCATTTCTTCCAAAGTTGGGGTGAGCTCAAAATCAGAGAAATGGAAAACATTGTGCGCCGGGTCCCAATAGGTAGCCAAAGCTCTTATGATATCTCCCCGAGGCTGGACTTCCAACAGACCCACAAGACCTTTCAAATATTTCTTAACCTCATTTTGTCCTTCAACACCTAGATCTTTCCACCATAGCCGTAACTTGACAGGGATTTTGGTCATTATTGAAAAATGTTCATTTTGCACCGTGCTCATCCTGCACATTTATTAAGGTGATTTTAACAAAATTGACTGACTCAAAAAAAATATATATATATTTTTTTTAGAGAGGATAAAGCTTTGCCCACGGCCTTTAAACACTTCAGAGACAAAGATTTTAAGGCTGTGCGGGTTTTTTTTTTTTTTTTTTTTAAAAAAAATGCTAAACAAGACCCAAAGGTGGCTGTTTATGCAAAGTCAGCCTTCCGGCGTCCCTTTCGGGAACATTTGGCTATTTATGATAAAACAATGTCACCTGACTTATTTATGACTCTATTAAAAATTTAACACATATTTTATTTATTTATTTACTGATTTTTGGCTATTTAGAAAAAAATGGGGTTGAACCCGACGAGGGTTGCCTACGTATCTCACATCCGGTGAGAATCAAACCGGCGTAGTTCGGGCATACCGTGAATAGAGAAAATTAAATAAACCTAAAAATCAGAAATAAGTATTTTTTTTATTTTTGAAGAAAGATAAAGACTAAAGAAAAAATAATTTTTGCAATATTTGGACTATCAGTCTGAATTTATAAAAAGGGTATTACAAAAGAAAGAAAATTTTTTTTTTTGAATTATGAGTTTTCCATTTTTTTTTTACTTTTAAAATAAATACCATTTCTTTTTTTGATTTTGAAAGTGAAAGAATTTTTTTTATATATACCCCTTTTTTTTAATAATTCAAACTAAGAAGACAAATTTTGTTTTTATTCTTTTTTCTTTTTTCTTTAGAACAATTCCGGTGAGGTTTTGACAATACTTGAACATTGGTTTTATTTTTCCAAAATAAGTAATTATCTCCCCACGTTGCTATTTTCCTCTTTTTTTAGAAACCGGTCAGCATGCGGAACCGAAGCAAATAAATGCACAAAACAAATAGGATGCAGCAGGGTGGTCTTTTCAATTCAGGTTGCCTGTCCTAGACGGACCCAACCCCTGTGTTGAGCCCCCTAAGTCAAATGCAACATGATGCAAATAAACGTTCCTACTAGGGATCCGGCATGAAGTTTCGTTATACTAGGTTTAAACCTTGGTATTTGTTCTAGACTGTGTACCCGAGCGGACCAACTCGAGTCGAGGAGGGGCTACGTACCGGGGACCCGCGAGATCGTCCGGCTTTGTAACTTGTCCGTCCTCTTTCTTATTTTAGGTATTGACATTAACAGAATAGGGAGTCTCGACCAGCGAGCTTCTCCCCGGAGGTAAGAAGAGAAGGGTTTCGGCACAGTTTATATACAGTTCAGATAATATCAAAGCGGTAAAAGACAGCATTTAGCACATTATGCAAAAACATGTAATAAAGATCAGATAATAAAGCCAAATATAACAATTATTCTAAGCTCGAATTCTTGAACCCTGAACCAGTGGTTCTGGGTCTTCCTCTAAAAAGGTTTTTAACTTTTTGTCACACCTCCTTTTGCGCGCCCGCCCCGAAGGGTTAAATGCGCGAGGGAGTTTTTCCAATTTAAGTGACAATATTCGAAATGGGATTATTTATTTAATTCAGAGTCGCCACTTGGGAAAGGTTTGGCTTTTGGTGTCCCAAGTCACCGGTTTATCTTGAATCCCAAATCGAGGAAATTTTCGACTTTTCCAAATGAAGTCTGCGAACCAGAAATTCTAAGTAAGGAATTCTGTTGACCCGAGGGAAGGTGTTAGGCACCCTCGAATCCCGTGGTTCTAGCACGGTCGCTTAAATTGTTATAATGGCTAAATATCTGATTTAACTACATGTTGTGACTTACGTGCTTTTATTAAGTTTAAACCGCTTTTATTATTATCATTTATTTTTATGGAATTGCAACGTCGTGGAAATGCATCTCGAACCACGTCACAATCAATGCACCCGTGATCGTCGACACATTCGGACTTCGTTGAGATTCGGATTTGGGTCACATCAATGTGCACCCGAATTTAAGAATATGATTTAATTAAGCCGCGCCTTCAGAGTCTAACGCGTTATTATCTTTGCAGAAGGCCATGAAATTTATTAAATGACCTGTCTTGAATTCTAAATAATTATCATGGTTATTTATTGAGGGCCCCGCAATTTGCATTTTTTATTTGACGAGACTCATCTCTATTTTAGAAAAAGGATATCCTAAAGTGGCTACATTTCTAACTATGTTCAATCAAAAATAGAAGAAGATACATATCAATTCAAGTATATGCTTTGGGCCTAAATCTTATCAATTTCTGATTAGTTATTTGTGAAGTAAAAGACGTCCTACTTTATGAGAAATGTCCTACTTTGATAAAGAATTTACGTGACAAATGCTAGGCTCCTATCCAAAACATCTCTTGACTTGAATTCAAACTAGACTCATTTAGGCTAGGTTAAGGGAATTAACCCACTGAGCATTATTATCATTGGGGGTTCGAACGCGCTCCTATATGCTGCCTAGCGGGTTTTGACGAAAGGAACTAAAATAAAATGGAATATCGTTGTGTAAGGTGGAGTATCCTATCATTATAGCTAAAACAAGAATCTGATCAGTCACTGTGTCAAATATTTGTACATCCTACGTACCACACCATTACTTAAACCATATCAACAAACAACTACAAACTAAGATACAAGAGGCTAAAACTCAGCTTAAGCATTAACTAACTGGCATTTTACTATTGAATTATACACTGATCAATTCATACGAAAAGGGCAATAGACCACGAGCATTACAGACAGACATTTAAACTTCTCGGAATTCCCTTCATTTCATGCTTTCGAACGGTTACAGTTTACACCCACACAGGATTTGAAATGTGTACCTGGAATGCTGAAATGCCAAGAGGAAGAAGAGAATGACAGAGGAAGGTCAGCAGCAGCAGGAATCAAATAGCAGCAGCAAACAAGCAGGTAACCAAATAGAAACAGAACCCCAGTACGAGATGCAGTTATAGCCAATGGGCAAAAGTGACAGCAACAAGCAGGGAAGTGGGCTCAGGATTCAAACAGTCCAATTCCAAAAGAAGGCAAACCAATAAGAAACAGAACAAGCAGAAACCTAGCTGATACTTGGGGGAAATCAGCACTTATATGAAACAGGTTGAGCAAACTGGGAATCGAACAATTAGCAAGAAGAAGAAGACAGTTTCTGCTTTTTTCCCGTCTATCCACTCTCTATCTTCTTTCTTAAATATTCCTCACAGTGTTTGTATTTTTTTTTACAGCCCTCAAGGTCCAGTCTCTATATTTTTTCTTCTTTTTTTTCTCCTTTTATCAGATGTCCTCCCTTTATAAGCCCCAACCTCAAACCTTTTACAGCCTGTTAGATTAATCAGACACCCCTCCCATGTGCTGCCCCTTTTCAGTTTCCACTCATCTATTTTAAGTATTAACCCCCATCAACATTCCCTGGCAGGCTCATTTTTTAAAAGGTTTAATACTTCTTAAACTAAAACAAAGCATGGGCAGCAGAATATATCTGACAGCATATGCTGTCAAACCATTTTTAACTCAAAATCCCTTTTATGCAGGAAACAGGCTGTGCACAAAGCACATGAGGTGCACCAATGCACATGCTGTGCATGAGTGCACATGCCCTCCAATTCAAAGTTTAAACCAAACATCCCTTTTACATTACTGATCTAAATCAACAGCTATAAGTAAACAAAATTGGTTCTTAATTGATTTAGGCAAATGTTCAACAGAAGCAAGTCAATTTGTTATTGTTCGGACAGTTGAAACTAATTGACGACATATGTCGACTCGACTATATTAATCATAACACATACAACTGTAACCAAAAATCAAACATTCAACAGTATCGACATATGATTTGAATTGTACTGGATAAACAAAATGGTGCTCGGGAAGCCATTTGATCAGTTCAATGTAGAGAATCAGCTAATTGCACACCACTTAACATACACATTATCAGGGCAAATAGAAAGACTCATTCAAACAAACAGAAGTTCAGGCAAAGTGGACAAACAGAAGTTGGTAAAATTAAAACAAATATGAACAAACTTTTAAAGACAAATCACACGGACTAAAAAAAATAAGGAAAAGAAAACAAGACTCACCTCAAATCTTTGAAAAATCAAAACCTTGACTCGGATTTGGACAGACCTTTCTTAAGGCTGAATGGATTTTAATCGAAGTGTTTCTCAGATGAGAAACACTTTGATTAAAGTCCATTAGACCTTAACCTCTTCGGTTGAACCGGTATAAACCAGTGACGAAGAAATACAAAAATTTCCAAAATTCAGATCCGGGATTCAGGCTTCCCTGGTCAGATTCGGACCAAACCAAGTATGGTTTGGTCACGAGGGGGGTCTGGGGAGTGTCTGGTGTGAAGCTGGGGTTGGTTGGTGTAAACCGAGTTTTGACTCGAATCTTCAAATGAAGATTCGAGAACCTAGGGGATGATTCGAACTACATGGTTAACAGATCCATGTTCAGGATGGCAAGAGGGTTCTAGGGTGTTAAGGGGAAGGTCACCGGCGTTCATGCCGCCGGTTTTCATGGTGGGGGATACGGGGGCGGCTCTAGGGTTTGATGAGGATGAGGTTGAAGACGGAGGCTGGGGTATCGGATGGGGGGGCAGGGTAGGATCAAAGGGTTTATATATGGAATAGGTGAGTTGATCTCAGCCGTTGGATCAACTGAGATCAATGGCTTGGATCTAAGGGCTTAGGGGAAACGGTGTCGTTTGAACTAATGGGGGTTTGGGTTGGTCCGGGTGGAATGGGTCGGGTTTTGTTCGTGGGTTGTGGGGAATTGATCTTGGCCGTTGATCACTCTGAGATCAACGGCCCAGATCGGACTGCAGTAAGACGGTGTCGTTTGGAATCCCCCCTGAGGCCAACTGGTCTGGACCGGGTTTAACATGGGGTTTGGGCTGAGTTTGTTTGGGCTTGTTTGTTTTGAAATCGGACTGGCCCAAGTCCGAACTCCTTCTTTCTTTCTTTTTTTTTCTTTTTTTTTTCTTTTTAATTCCTTAAAATAATTTGCCGAATAATACCATGTAAACATTGGACAACAATTATCACACAATTAATTATACTAAACACTTAATGACAAAATACAATGAAGGACGCACATATTTTATTTTTATTTTAATAAACAGACTACGGTTCACACGACATATACACATATATATTTATATATTTTTGAATAAAACAAACATGGGCAAAATCACAAATAACCAGCAAAAATGCCACGTAAAAATCCAGCAAATGTACAGCAAGACCAATTGCTATTATTTTGTTTCTTTTGGAGTGATTGTCGCGTAAAAGCAAAAATCAGGTGCTCACACCAGTTAGTTCAAAACAAAACCTAAACTAAGAAGAAAATCAAAAAGAAAGAAAAACACATGGGTTGCCTCCCGAGAAGCGCATGATTTAACATCACAGCACGATGCATGTTACCATCATTCACTTGAAATGGATCAATGCCACCACGTGGCTATCATCAAACTTTCCAAGATAGTGCTTCACTCGGTGCCCATTAACTCTAAACATTTCACCATTTTTTGTTTTTCAAATCAAGAGCACCAAACAGAGTTACATGCACCACTTCAAAAGGGCCACTCCATTTTGACTTGAGCTTTCCCGAAAATAGTCGTAACCAAGAGTTGAATAGAAGAACCAAGTCACCCTCCTTGAATTCCTTGTTTTGGGCATATTTTTCATGTAAGTACTTTATCTTGTCCTTATACAAGGATGAGCTAGAATAAGCATGAAACCGGAACTCATCAAGTTCATTTAGTTGCTCTACCCGGAGATTTGCAGCTCCATCCCATTAAAGGTTTAACTTCTTCAGTGCCCATATGGCCTTATACTCTAATTCAACCGGAAGATGGCATGCTTTCCCAAATACCAACCGGTACGGATATATACCAATTGGAGTCTTGTATGTAGTTCTGTAAGCCCACAAATCATCATCAAGTTTCTTTGACCAATCAATCCGGTTTGCATTGATAGTTTTTGATAATATGCCCTTTATCTCCCTGTTGGAGACCTCAACTTGTCCACTAGCCTGAGGATGAGAAGGGTTTGATACCTTATGATTGACACTATACTTGGAAAGTAAAGTATCAAAGGCCTTGTTGCAAAAAATGAGACCCCTATTCACTAATGATCGCCCTTGGAGTGCCAAACCTTGTGAAGATATTTTTCTTTAAGAATACCACCACACTCCGTACCTCATTATTGGCAAAGCCACAGCTTCAACCCACTTGGAAACATAATCAACGACAACTAGAATATAAGTGTTACTACATGAACTCAGAAATGGACCCATGAAGTCGATGCCCCACACGTCAAAAATATCAATCTCAAGAATAGTGGTGAGAGGCATTTCGTCCTTCTTGGAAATTCCACCAGCTCTCTAACACTCATCACATCTCTTAACAAGCTCACTAGCATCTTTAAACATGGTAGGCCAATAAAATCCACAACTCAGAAACTTTGAAGCAGTTCTCGCCCCACCATGATGACCACCATAGGGCGAGGAATGGCAAGCATCAAGAATACTCAATTGCTCCTCTTCCGGAACACATCTCCGGATCACAACATCATTACAAATCTTGAAAAGATATGGCTTGTCCCAATAATAATCCAAGTTGTCCCGTTTAAGCATCTTCCTTTGGTTAGAAGAGAGCTCACTCAAGACAATGCCGGTCACAAAAAAGTTAGCCACATCGGATAACCAAGGCATACTAGTCAAAGACACGGAGAGGAGTTGTTCATCCGGAAATGAATCATTAATTTCGAGGCCGTCATGGGGCCTCCCCTCCTCTTCCAAGCGGACAAGTGGTCCGCCACTTAATTTTCACTCGCTTTTTTATCAGTAATTTAAAGGTCAAATTCTTGAAGAAGAAGAACCCATCTCATCAACCTAGCCTTAGAGTCCTCTTTGTCATCAAGTAACGAAGTGCCACGTGATCGGTGTGCACAATCACTTTGGTACCCATGAGATATGGCCTGAACTTTTCCATGACGAAGGCAATGGCTAATAACCCTTTCTTGATCACCATATAATTGACTTGAGCATCATTCATCATGTTGCTTGCATAATAGACTGGATGAAATATCTTGTTGATCATTTGCCCCAAAACCGCTCCTACCGCAACCACTAGCATCGCACATGAGCTCAAATGGTAACCTCCAATTGGGTGCGGTAATGATGGGAGTGGTAGTCAATCTATACTTGAGAAGCTTAAAAACTTTCATGCAATCATCATTGAACACAAACTTTGCATCTTTTTCCAACAACTTGCACAAGGGATTCACCACCTTTGAGAAATCCTTGATGAACCGACGATAGAATCCCGCATACCCTAGAAAGCTCCTCACTCCTTTGATGTAAGTAGGAGGAGGGAGTTTTGAAATCACTTAAATCTTTGACATACCATTCTTTGAGATCTTATGGCCTAGGACAATGCCCTCATCGACCATAAAGTGGCATTTTTCCCAATTAAGCACTAGGTTGGTCTCTTCATATCGGGCCAACACTTTGTCAAGATTATCCAAGCATTATTCAAAGGATTCACCCACAACACTAAAATCATCCATGAAGACTTCGAGGAAGTCCTCCACCATATCCGTAAATATTGCCAGCATACACCGCTGAAAGGTAGTCGGTGCATTACACAAACCAAACGGCATCCGTGAGAATGCAAATGTGCCATACGAACATGTGAAGGTGGTTTTATCTTGGTCTTCCGATGTAATGAGAATTTGTTTGTATCCTGAGTACCCATCTAAAAAGCAATAATAGGCATACCCGGCAAGTCTATCCAACATTTGATCAAGAAAGGGCAATGGAAAATGGTCTTTGCGGGTCACTTTGTTCAGTTTTCAATAATCCATACATACCCTCCATCCAGTGATAGTCCTAGTGGGGGTCAACTCATTTTTCTCATTTGTGACCACAGTCATACCCCCTTCTTTGGCACACATTGTATCGGCGAAGTCCATGAACTATCCGAAATGGGGTACACAACCCCTGCATCTAGCCACTTGATAATTGCTTTCTTAACGACCTCTTGCATGGCCTCATTCAACCTCCTTTGATGTTCCATGGAGGGTTTGGCTTTATCCTCTAGTATAATATTGTGCATGAAAAAGGTGGGGCTTATACCCCGAATAACAACCAAAGTCCATCCAATTGCCTTCTACCTTCTTTGGAGCACCGCAAGGTTGGCATCTACATGCACGTTACTTAAGCACGAAGAAAGAAAAACAGGTAAAGTTTAACAAGGACCCAAGAATTCACACATGAGGTGTGAAGGCAAAGGCTTCAACTCCAATATGAGAGGCTCCTCGATTGAGGGCTTTGTTGGTGGAGTCTTTCGGTTCTCAAGATCCAAGGAAAGTTTCCAGGGCTCATATGTGTATGAACCCATTCCTTGTAAAGCATTGACATATTCCACCAAGGTTTCATCCTCAGTCACATCAGGGTTCAACAACACAACTTCCAAAGGGTCCTCCACATTAATTACAGCACTGGTGTCTTCAACAATCACCTCGGTCACAAGATCCACAAATGAACATACTTTGTTGCTATTGGGCTGCCTCATTGACTTGCAGACATGGAACGTAACTTTTTCATCACCCACCCGGAAGGTGAGCTCCCCTTCTTCCACGTCAACTAAAGCCTTTCCTGTAGCTAGGAAAGGTCTTCCCAATATGATCGGCACCCCATAGTCAACCTCGCAGTCAAGTATCACAAAATTTGCGGGAAGTATGAACTTGTCGACCTTAACTAGAACATCATCTATTATCCCCAATAGCATCTTCATTGTCCTATCCGCCATTTGCAACCTCATGGATGTGGGCCTTGGTTTCCTAATCCCCAATGTTTTGAATACAGAATATGGCATCAAGTCAATGTTTGCCCCCAAGTCGCACAAAGCTTTGGTGAAATCGGCACTACCAATAGTGCACGGGATTGTAAAAGCATCGGGGTCCTCTAGCTTTGGGGCCATGGAATGTATAATGGCACTCACTTTGTGCGTCATTTTGATTGTTTCACAATTCATAGATCTCTTCTTTGTTACCAAGTCTTTCATAAACTTGGCATATCCCAGCATTTGTTCTAGAGCTTCCACCAAAGGCATATTTATGGACAAACTTTTCATCATATCAATAAATTTCTTGAACTAGTTCTCATTATTTTGTTTTTAAAGCTTTTGAGGGTATGGTAGAGGAGGCCTTTGAAAAGGAACCTTTGTTTTGGGCACTACCATTTCTGGTATGTCTATCACGTGTTCCCTAGACAGGTTCACATCATTTTGTGTATCCTTCACGTTTTCACCAATGTCAATTCTCACTTCTTCATTCACATTCTTATCACTCACTTGCTTTGCTCATCATCATCTTGCACCAACACATCATCACTCACAACCTTTCCTGCATTAGAGGTACTAGCATCTCCACCTCTACCTCTTCTTGTAGTCACAACCATAGCATGGCCCGTATTTTTTCCTCCCTTCGGGTTTACTACCGTATCACTAGGTAGTGCCCCCTTAGGGCGAGTATTCAAAGCTTGAGAAATTTGGCCAAGTTGGACCTCCAAGTTGCGGGTAGAAGTATTATGGGACGCTAATTGGGCATTGGAGTCGGCGTTTTTTTCATCATTTGCTCAAACATTGACTCAGTCTGTTCCATCTCATTGTTAGACGAGCTAGGACCTTGTGATAGATATGGAGTGGGTTGTTAGGTTGCAGAAATATCGGAGGCCTTTGAAAGCCCGGCCCCCTATTCCCCTAATTATTATTATTCCAACCCCTTTGGTTGTTATTGCCTCCCCAATTGCTATTGTTATTGCCACCCCAGTTGCCTTAGTTACCTTGGTTTCCCTAATTTTGATTGTTGTTCCCCCAGTTACTTTGGTTGTTGTTGTTGCCATTATTTCAATTTCCTTGTTGATTTTGATTTCCCCAATTTCCTTGGGATCTCTACTGTTGTTGATTCGGAGCATTGCCCTATTGTCCTTGGTAGTTGTTCACATACTAAACCTCTTCACTTTCATCATCATACACATCATCTTGATTTTAACCACTACCGCTCTGCTCAAATTGATCCGGATTTCCTTGAACTTGTTGACCTCATTGCCTCCTCTTGTTGACCATCATATTTACCCCTTCCATGGCATTCACTTATTTTGGCCCTTGAACTTGTTGCAAATGAGCTTTAGCCCACTAGTTCATGGTTGTAGTTATCTCAACTATTACTTGGTCGTGGTTGTGGAGCTCTTTGTGTAGGTGAATGACATTGGGATCACCTTGTGGCACATTAGCTCGACTTTGCCACGTCGAGGAAGTATCCTCCATCTCATCAAGTATATCACACGCCTCAGCATAAGGTGTGTTCATGAAGTTTCCCCCGGCGAGTTAGTTAACTACACACTACTTGGTAGTGTTGATGCCACGGTAGAATGTTTGTTGGATCATGGCTTCGGTCATGTCATTGTTCGGACATTCTTTAACTATCGTCCAATATCTTTCCCAAATCTCATGAAGTGGTTCATTTGTCTCTTGTTTAAAGGCAATGATCTCATCTCTCAGTGCCGCCATATGTCCCAGCGAGAAGAACTTTGCTATGAATTTCTCGGCCAACTCATCCCAAGTGGTGATGGAATGGTTGGGCAACCTTTTAAGCCAATCCAAAGCCTTCCCCCTTAGAGAAAATGGGAAAAGCCTTAATCTCAATGCATTGTCAGAAACGTTAGTTTGCTTGCTCCCCCAGCATGTATCAACAAAACCCATTAGATGCTTGTAGGCATTTTGGTGTGGAGATCCAGGGAATAAACCCCTATGTTCCAAGAGTGTAAGCATGACATTTTTATTTGGAAGTTGCCCGCCCTAATTCGGAGTGGGACTATTGCACTTGTGTATGCTTCATTGGGCAACACCCGGTGTGTTGCCCTTGCTGGAGGTGGGGGTTTGGAATATTATCATAAGGCGGTCGGCCTCTCCTTTGTGCTTGTGGTTCAGGTTGAATCTCATCCACATTATCATCATCTACCTCCTCCCCCAATGGAAAATTTCTGGGAGCATCATTGTTAAGAGCCTGTACCTAAAAGCAATCTACAAACAAATTAGAAAAACGGAAGGAAAGAAAAACAAAACACACATATACTCGGAGATATAGCTAAAACCGTTTAACTCCCTGGCAACGGAGCCAAAATTTGATCAGTTCCACACCTGCACTACTATTAAGTAGCACGGATGGTCGATGCAGTTTTACCCAACAAAGGTCAGGATCGAATCCACATGGAGTTAATTAGTTTGGATTTAGGTTTATATCCGAGTAGAGATACGGGTTTTGCTCTTAATTGCACCTCCACAAATGGTTGGTTTGTTTTCTACTTCTATTTCTATTCTATAACAAGCAGTATTTGAACCTAAGTACAATGCTTTTGTTGGTTGTTTTCAAAGATTTAAGGGGACTAGGATAGTGACTTCCGCCTAGGTGGATATCTAATGGGTAACAAGAATCTAGGACAATCATGTGATTAATTGGCTTTCTCAAGTCCAAATGGGTATTCATGCAATTAAGATGACTTTAGCTCAAGTCGGGTATTACTATCTCTAGGTTTAACCCTTTAATTGGGGCTATCAATTTCTTGAGTTCACCCCAATTCCTTGTTAGCCTAGTTTTCGTAGACTTAGTCCATCTTTCTCAAGTAGAGACTAAATTATAAAGGCATAAATCAATATTTGCAACCACTAATTCAATAGTTCTAGCAAGAATTAGGCTAAAAATCACTAACATATACACATTCAAGCCCTAAAATTCAAGACCCATCAAATACCCACACTAGGGTTGGGTCACAACCCTACCTATGGGTTTAGCTACTTATGAAAATAGTAGAAATCAAAGATAAAGAGAAGATAAAATCCATAATGCTAAATTAAAAGATAAAAATCTAAAGTTATAAGGTAAATCTTATACAAAATTACCCAAATAGGAAAAACAAGCCGTCTCATGTGTTCAGCAAAACATAACATAACCTAAAAATGTGAAAAATATCTATTTATACTAGGCTAAAATTCCCGGAAAAAATGCCCCTGTGGAGGTTTTGTTGTCGCGTAATTCTGACCGCGGCCGCACTTTTGCTTTCGCGGTTGTGTAATATTGAGTGCGGTCTGCATTTCTTTACATCTAAGACTGGGCTGGAACTTGTTTTGCGGAGTGTGTAATTGTCACTGTGTCCGCGTGAGAGTCTTCTGCGGCCGTGAAATTTTAATGCGGTCCGCGCTTAACATCTTTGCCCTTTTTAGTGAGCTCTCTGAACCTTAGCAAACGCGATCAGTGAAATTCCAATTGCGGCCGTAGTAGTATTTTTGCCGCCGCCAATTTCTGGCGCGGTTCGTGTTTATGTCTGTGCCCAAAAATCCACCTCTCTGATTCTCCTTCTCGCGGTTCGCGAATTCATGACCACGTCCATGGTGACACTTTCGCAACCGCATTTTTCTATCGCAGTCCGCGTTCTACAATCTTGGCCTAGTCTTGACCTTTGTTCATATTTTGACTCCTTTATGAGTTGATCATGGCCATTTTAGCTCAATGTGAACAATCCCTGCAAGAAAGCATATTATGTTAGTTTTTGGGAATACCTTTACTCATTTTAAGCCCAAAACGCAAGTAAAAAGAGAGAATATAATGGTTAAAATCCCCACTTATCAGGTACCCAGACTATATCTACCCCATCGTACCGTATGACTCCGAAAGAGTTGAAGGATTTGAAGAAGCAGCTTGAGGAGTTGTTAGCAAAGGGGTTTGTAAGACCAAGTGTATCACCTTGGGGTGCACCAGTGTTATTTGTGAAGAAGAAAGACGGGACTATGCAGATGTGCATTGATTACCACCAGTTGAACATAGTTACCATCAAGAACAAGTACCCGTTGTCGCGTATTGATGATTTGTTTGGCCAGCTTCAGAGTGCTAGGGTTTTTTCTAAGATGGCTTGTGATCCAGGTACCATCAGTTGAAGTTTCGGGACTCAGATGTTCCGAAGACTGCCTTCCGTACTATATATGGCCATTATGAGTTTCTGGTGATGTCATTCGGCTTGACTAATACCCCAGCGGTATTTATAGATTTGATGAACAGGGTTTTTAGCCCTTATATTGATTTGTTTGTCAGTGTCTTCATTGATGACATTTTGATCTACTCACATAGACTGGGGGAGCACGAGCAGCATTTGAGAGTGGTGCTTCAGACATTGCGAGAACACAAGCTATATGCTAAGTTCTCCAAGTGTGAGTTTTGGCTAGAGTCTGTGGCATTCTTGGAACATGTTGTGTCGGGATAAGGTATTAAGGTGGATCCCAAGAATATTGAGGCAGTTCAGAGTTGTCCTCATCTCGCTTTAGTGACTGAGATCAGGAGTTTCCTAGGTTTAGCAGGTTATTATCACCGGTTTGTGTAGGGCTTTTATCTATTACGTCACCTTTGACTAGATTGACTTATAAGGATGCTCCATTACGTTGGTCTGATGATTGTGAGGTGAGCTTTCAGAAGCTCAAGGAAGCTTTGACCACAACAGCAGTTCTAGTGTTGCCTTACGGTTTAGGGATGTATACAGTTTATTGCGATGCTTCACGTATTGTCTTGGGTTGTGTTGATGTAGGAAGGGCGAGTTATTGCATATGCTTCACGTCAACTGAAGATTCATGAGAAAAATTACCTCGTGCACGACCTAGAGTTAGCCACGATTGTTCATGCTCTTAAGATATGGAGGCACTATCTGTATGGGGTGTCATGTGAAGTTTATATTGATCATCGCAGCTTACAACATTTGTTCAAGCAAAGGGATCTCAAATTGAGGCAGCGTAGATGGCTTGAGTTACTGAAGGATTATGACATCACCATTCTTTATCATCCGAGCAAGGCAAATGTGGTCGTGGATGCCTTAAGCAGGAAGGCAGAGAGTATGGGTAGCTTGGCATTCCTTTCAGCAGAGGAGAGGCCACTAGCTTTGGACATTCAGTCCTTGGCTAACAGACTTGTGAGGTTGGACATTTCAGAGCCCAACCAAGTTTTTGCATCTGTTGTTGCCCAGTCTTCATTATTGGGGCAGATCAAGGCTCGGCAGTTTGATGATCCGCATTTGGCAGTTCTCAGAGAGACGGTACTATAGGGTGGTGCCAAGGAGGTTTCTATTGGCGAGCTGGTGCTCTGCGGCTCTAGGGTCGCCTATGCATTCTTAATGTTGATAGCTTGAGGGAGAGGATTCTAGATGAGGCACAGTTCATGGTATTATATTCATCCAGATGCTACGAATATGTATCGTGACCTAAAACAACATTATTGGTGGCGGCGGAAGAAGAAAGACATAGTGGAGTATGTAGCTAGGTGCCTAAATTGCCAGCAGGTCAAGTATGAGCACCAGAGGCCAGGTGGCCTACTTTAGCAGATGACTATAACTGAGTGGAAATGGGAGCTCATCACTATGGATTTTGTAGTTGGATTGTCGCGGACCTTGCAGAAGTTTGATGCAGTTTGGGTCATTTTCGACAAGTTGACCAAGTCGGCACACTTCATTCGGGTTGGGACTACCTATACTTCAGAGAAGTTGGCTCAGATTTATATTTGGGATATAGTTCGGTTGCACGGTGTGCAATTTCCATCATATCAAATAGAGGCCCTCAGTTCACTTCACATTTCTGGAGAGCCATACAGAGTAAGTTGGGGACCTGTGTAGAGCTCAGCACAACATTTCATCCACAGTCCGACGGGCAGTTAGAGCAGACAGTTCAGACATTGGATGACATGCTAAGAGCATGTGTGATTGACTTTAGAGGTCAATGGGATCAGTTCTTGCCTTTTGCCAAGTTTGCTTACAACAACAGTTATCAGTCCAGCATCGAGATGGCTCTATTTGAGGCTTTATATGGTCGGCGATGTTGTTCCCCCACGGGTGGTTTGAGCCTAACGAAGCTAAGTTATATGGTCCAGATTTGGTAAAGGATGCCTTGGAAAAGGTAAAGTTGATCCAGTAGCGACTTCGTGCAGCACAGTCCAGACAGAAGAGCTATGCTGAACAGAAGGCGCGTGATGTATCAATTATGGTCGGCGAGAAGGTTCTCTTGAAAGTCTCACCGATGAAGGGTATTATGAGATTCGGAAAGAAGGGCAAGTTGAGCCCAAGTTTTATATGCCCATTTGAGGTGTTGAGGCGAGTTGGGGAGGTTGCTTATGAGGTTGCTTTACCTTCTAGCCTATCAGGGGTTCATCTAGTTTTTCACGTATCTATGCTCCGGAGATACCACGCCGACTTGTCACATGTGCTAGACTTCAGCACTATTCATCTAGATGAGAGCTTGGTTTATGAGGAGGAGCTAGTTACTAATGTTGCTAGATAGGATCGCCAATTGAGATCCAAGAGGATTTCTGTGGAAAAGGTTCAATGGAGGGGCCTACCAGTTGAGAAGGCGACCTGGAAGTCCGAGGAGGACATGCTGAGCAGATATCCATACTATTCAGCACTCCAGGTATGAATCTAAACCCATTCGAGGACGAACGTTTGTTTAAGAGGTGGAGAATGTAACGACCCGATCGGTCGTTTTGCTTTCTAGAACCCCGTTCTACTAAATAAGACTTCATGTACTTGCTTTTACTCATTTATGACTTACGGGGATGGTTGGTTCGAGATTTGAGAGAGTTTGGGTTGAAATCGGAACACTTGGTTCCTTAAGGTTGGCTTAAAAGGCCAAGTTTGACTTCGGTCAATATTTTGAGTAAACGACCTCGGAATCAGGATGTGATGGTTCCAATAGGTTTGTACGATGATTTTGGACTTGGGTGTATGTTCGGATTGGATTTTGGATGACCCGGGAGTGTTTTGGCGCCTAATAGTGAAAGTTGGTTCTTGAAGAACTTTGAAGTTCTTTAAATTTGGTTTAGAGCGGGTTTTGATGATATCGAGGTCCAAACGGAATTCTGAAACTAGAAATAGTTCCGTAATGTCATTTAAGACTTGCACGTAAAATTTGGTGTCATTCCGAGTAGTATAAGTATGTTTCGGCGCATTGGAAGTAAATTGAAAAACTTGAAGTTCTTAAGTTTGATTCAATTAGTTTTAGGGTGTGATTCTTAATTTTAATGTGGTTTCGGGCATTCCAAAAGTTCGAACAAGTCCGTTTTATGATACCGAACTTGTTGGTACGTTCGATTAGGGCCCGGACCCCGAGCATCACTCGGACGAGACCCGGACCAAGTTGAAAGTTTGGAGCAAGAGCTGAAGCTCCAGCTATTGTCATAACCGCTCCTGCGGTTGGTCAGCCGCAGCTGCGAGCTCGCAGGTGCGGACAATGCGTCGCAGATGCAGCCCAAGAAGAGGAGCCCAGTTTCCGCAAATGCGGCTCCTTTTTCGCAGAAGTGGGACCGAAGGAGCGGGTGCCCGTCCGCAGAAGTGACCCCAGTCGGCCTAGCTAATTCCGTAGAAGCGGACACCTGATTGGAAGAAGCAGATCCACAGGTGCGGCCTTTGCACCATAGGTGCGAAAATTGTTGGGGCAGTGAGGTTCAATTAATACGGGACTTAAGCCATTTTTACTTATTTTCTCTCATTCTTTGGGCGATTATTGGAGCTTCTTGAGAGGGATTTCCACCTAGCTTTTGGAGGTAAGTAATTTCTATCTATTGTGAGTTCAATACATAGATTTTGGGTAGATTTCAATATGAAAATTGGCAGAAATCATGGGTTAGATGAAAAACCTAGGGTTTGACAAGAATGAGATTTTTACCACGAAATTGACAATGAAACTTAGAGATAATCATATATTTATACTCCTTAGGTCATGGATAACAACTTTCTACGAAAATTTCCGGAATTCGGGTACGTGGGCCCGGGGGTGAATTTTAGGAATCTTACCTTTGGGGTTGGGTAATCACTTTAATAGTTAGACTATGAACTTTTGAACCTATAATGATTGGTTTTACACTATTTGGATAGTTTTGGATTGTTCGGCTCTGGTTTGAGGATCTGAGCGCATTCTTGAGTTTAGAAGTAGGCTTTGAGACGAGGTAAGTCTCTTTGCTAACCTTGTAAGAGGAAAATTTTCCCATAGGTGAATTTAATTAATATATGATTACTTGTGGGGGCTACGTATGCACGAAGTAACAAAAGTCCGTACGTAGCTACTATTCTTGTTATGTCCGGGAAGTTTTAGGCTTACATCATGCTTTGTGGGTATCGTTATTTGAACATATTCGTTGATTTGCATTTAATGGAACTAAGTTGAGGAGTTTAAGATTTCAAAGGTTTCAAGTAAATTATTATTTTGGAAAGAATTGAGAAAATTACATTATATTTATATTTAATCGCGTCGCAAGTATATTCCGCAAGCGGGTGACTATTTCCACTACTCTCATGGGAGTGGGTTGTTCACATCGGCAGGTTAATAGACACATCTATGGTTCATGTCGTTCTACCTTCGGTAGTGCACATTTTACATTTTTATGTTGGATCGGGCCGAACGTCCTCAGTGGAATTTTTGTGTGATAATAGAACTGTTAGCCCTTTTCATAATTGGTATAAATTTACTGTTTTAGAGATCATTTGTTTAAAAATGAAGGAAATGTTTTGGTTTCTTAGATATGATGGAAGAACTGTACAGTTATTTCTTATTCTGAGTATATTGTTAGTTCTGTGTATCATGCTTATTTAGAATCACACATTATTATATTGTTGGCCCTAGTGAGTGTCGAAGTCGACCCATCGTCACTACTTCTTCGAGGTTATACTAGATACTTACTAGGTACATATTTTTATGTACTCACGCTACACTTCTGTATTTCCTGGCTCGTAGATTGATTCCCCAGCTCGAGACTTCCCAGTGAGATGCCCTTTTGAGCCATTCTGCAGCAATTGGAGTCTCTCTTATGCTTTTATTCTCTGTCTATTTTCTTTCAGACAGTAGGCTAGCATTGTTTTGTATACTCTACTAGATTGCCCACATACTTATGACACCAGGTTTTGGCATACACACTAGTAGACTTATGGTTTTGGATTTGCTTACATGATTACGTTTCATACTAATTGCTTCCATTTATTTAAGTTAAAATTGCAAACTTCTAAATCTTTTTTTAAATAAGGAAAAAGCTATTGTTTACAAATTTATCTAAAACGGAAAATCACTAGTTGATCAGTGTTGACTTGCCTAACAATGGTGTTGGGCACCATCACGACCTATAATGGAATTGGGTCGTGACACCATCACGACCTATAATGGAATTGGGTCGTGACATTCTTAGGCTTAGACCCTTGTGGATAACAAATGTTCTTCCAGCAATTCTCTGTTATGCCCCTTCTTTTTGCAAAAATCACAGTATTCGGTGTAGGTCTTTTTCTACTTTGAGTAACTCCCAAACTGTTGAGGATTGTTGGGATGCTAACTATTAGGTTGAAAGTTGGTTTGAAATCCACCAGACCTAGCTGAGTATAGGGCAGTTGACTCATAGTTCTCATTCAAAGTAGGTGATGTTAATCCCAGACTCCATGCTATAGCAGCTATAGACTTTTGATTTTCATCACTCATGATCACCGAGAATGCCTAATTGACTATAGGTAAAGGGTACATCAACGGAATTTGACTCCTTGCTTGAGCATATGAGTCATTTAATCCCATAAGGAATTGATACAACTTTTGTCTCTTCATGAAGGCAACATTAACCCTAGATTTCTCACAATCACAAGGAGGTGGTACTAATACCTCAAATTCATCCCAAAGGTCCTTCATTTTAGTGTAATAGACAGAAACAGAGGAAGTGCCCTGATATAATGTTGCAATCTCTTTGTGCAGATTGAAAGACCTAAAGCCATCTACCTTATCGAATTTATCTCTTAGACCTTCCCAAACAGCTTGTACACTAGCTCCAAACACTACTCCTCCAACAAGTTGTGGAATTACTGCATTCATCAACCATGAAAGTACAATTGTATTGCACCTCTCTCACTATTCTCACAGATTTTCACGAAATTTTTCCTCTTTCTATGTTCCTTCTACAAGTCCTAACTTATTTCTTCCTCGCAAAGCTATCCTCATAGAATGATTCCATATAGTATAGTTATCCATACTTATTAGTTGAATCAAGATCAGTTGAGCTCCACTTGTATCAACAGGTCCAAGATACAGTGGGTGATTGTGAGGTAAATCGACTCCAAATTCCTCGTTAGCTTGAGTATTACCACCAACACTTGCATCTACACCTGTGGCGACATTAGTCAGGGTGTTTTCAACAGCGTATCCCATGGCTACTCTGCTTCAATTAACGAGGATTTCATTTTTCGATTGATTCTCTAAACTCACAAAATTCATCAATTAGCAATGTGGATCAATAAACGAGATCAGAAATTCCTGATCTAGCTGCTCTGATACCATGTTAAATCTATGGATCTGGAGGAGCAAATCCTAGTTAGAAGAGAGGAAGGAGGAAGATGAGCAAAGGAAGACGAAATGAAAAATGATATTCTATTATGAACTGCTAAAGCGCTATACAAACAACCCCTATTTATACACTTCACTAACTACCATTTAACCTCTAACTAACATAAAATAGTCTAATCTGGTAATACCATATTACATCACCTCTTTCATAATAGAAGAGTAGTATATAGCCGATGAAATTAATCAAAGTGCGGTTTCATAAAATATTTACGAGAAAAATGTAAATATTCCTATATTTAATACTACCCAGTATATTTACTTATCTTGTTAATAGTATAGGATAACCTAATCAGATTTTTCTGTAAGCAATTCTTCTTTTACCTTGTTGAATAAACTTGGGGCAAGTGCACATATAGCCATTCTGAGGGATGCTATTTAGAGATTAATCAGTATTTGTTTTGTCCTAAAATTTTAAATTAAAAATCTTAACTTCAGGATAATTTAGGATATTTTTGTATTGAAAAATCAAACTAAAAAACTGAAATTTAGGATGTGCTGGCTAATTCTTAAATATCAACCCTTTAAAATGGCTACCGGGTGTCATTTCTGCAATCAGCTTCTGTCAATTTTCTCATCTTTTATGTAATTTACATTGTAAGACCTGTATAATCACGGAGTAAATCTCATAAATGATCATTTCATTTGTTTAGCTAATAAAAGACTACACTATCAAATTTGGCCTAAAACCACACTAATTTTAGACGACGCTTGATAAATATTGCCAAAAGTACTTGTGGCAATGCTTTTTGGGGTAGTCTTTGGTGAGAGATTTTGGCCTTTATATATTATACGCCACACTTTAAAAATTTGTTTCTAAAGTACACTTGAAAAACGTGGCCTTAGGAAAAAGCTTACACTAATTTAGGCCATCCCCGAATAACGTTGTCTAAAGTGAAAAAGTATGGTGTTTGATCAAAGGAAATCTTATAGAAATGTACCAAAAAAGACACTATTTACTAACAACAAGCCATATTAGTCATGCTACCAAAAATAACCCCAAAAAATGTACAAATGATATACAACATTTAAAAAATAAAGGCAATTTTTTTTTCAATGAGCATTATTGTGATGCGTTCAAAACACATAGATGAGACAACATATAAAATTTGAGAAATTTTGAAGGTGAATTACACTAGTTTGGAGTCAAAATTCATTATCAATGAATATAATATTTTAAAAAATTAGGCAAAAAAAGGTTTTGTTTCAATGGGTATGGTTGGAATTCGTTGAAAGCATATAGATGAGACAATATACAAGACTTAATCAAGATTGGAAGTGATTTGGACTGATTTAGTATCAAATTTGTAGTCAAAATCAAGTTTAAAAAATTCTTCTGACGACACATGTATCAAACAAGTATCACGCATGTATATCACATA
This sequence comes from Nicotiana sylvestris, assembly GCF_000393655.2. NCBI lineage: Eukaryota > Viridiplantae > Streptophyta > Magnoliopsida > Solanales > Solanaceae > Nicotiana > Nicotiana sylvestris. The sequence goes on from NC_091064.1 coordinate 33,603,793, forward strand.
CAGATATACATGTTATATACATATTATACACATATGATATATATGTTATACACAAATGATACACAGTATGATACACATATTTTTTTTCATATTCATCTTCTATTTTGATTTCCAATTCAAAACAACTCAAAACTCCACCAAATCTTCTCAAAATTTAGATTCAAACTCCTTAAGAAGTATCCGATCTATTCCAACAGCACCCGCTCAAAAAAAAGCAAAAATTTAACTTGTTTTGCTACATGTTGCTAATTGGCTAATATTGATAGCATCTGACTAATATGAATAATAATTTATGAATTGACCAATTTTTATAGCAATTTACTTATGAGCGGACATACTGATAATTTTCGTTGATCAAATTTAGGCCACATTTTTGGGAGGGCTAAGGCCTAAAATGTTGTGCCAGAAAAACCTCTGAGTAGCACCCATATTAGCTAAGATGAAATGAAAGCCCCTTCCCCATTTTATATATTAGACCAATTTCCATACAACCCATCTGAACATTTGACCAGGAAATGATAGATATAAGATATTAAAAAAATACTACAAGGCAAAATAAAATTAAAGCAACCAGTTTAAACTTGGTTGTCTCAGTGGGATTTATATACAGATAGATCGGTTTATCCTCATTGTCATACTGAAGGTAAAGTTTCAGCAGCATTCTTATATGTACAAGTAGGCGGATGCAGATTCAAGATTTATGTTTTGTGAGTTTAATTTTAAAGTTTTAATATTGATCCCATTATATTTTCATATTATGGGTTCATATATATTACTTATTACAATTTTAATAGATTTTTACTTATAAATTTATGTTTCGCGATGAAAATATTACATTCAAAAATATTTTGGACATAAGATGCTAAGGGCCCGTTTGGACATAAATATTTTTTTCTTTTTTCCAATTTTTTTTCTAAATAATGTTTGGATATGAGAATTTTAAAAAAATTCAAATCCAATTTGAAAAAAATTCCTTTGAACCAGTTTTTTGCTAAAAATCTATAACTTTGGAACTTTTAGATTTTTAAATTTATCCCAACTTTTTCGAATTTATTTAAGGACCCCATCCACCCACTAGAATTAATTAAATACCTAGTTTACCATCAAACACCCACTTCTCCTTGTTATTGCCTATAGTCAAGAGAAACTATAACTAAGTTCAAAATAGTAAGAAGATCAAAGTAATGAGAGGAGAAACCTTCACCAACAAAATTCTACATTGTGATTGTCAAATTTTCTTTCATTTTCAGAAAAATAAATCGATCTTATCGACTTTCACTAACTTTTTTATTAAAAAAATACGTGTGCAATTAAACATTAAGCAGGTTTAGTTATTTGTTTCTGGTTAGGATAGTTAAGTTGGAGTGAAGATAGTTTTTACGGATTGTAGGGTGTAAATCATGTTCGTGGGTTTTGAGAAAAGTACATCCAAATACATTACAAAAGTTATAATCAAATACAACTTCATCTTCAAATCAAACTTTAGTGAAATTTCAAATTCCAAAAACAAACTTAAAGAGGCTATTAGATGCAAACATTAATTGACGTTAGGTTTTTAAATATTAGCATCACCAGCAGTAAAAATTGCATGGGGCGCCCTATTTAGACGCCCCTTTTTAACCTGTAGCCGCTTTGTTTTTCTGTTTGCACACGTAACCGTTTTTTGTTAAAAACCTTTTAAAAAGATTATTTTGCCCTTCTTTATTAAAAGATTACTTTCTCTCCAAGTATACACTAGTCCTCTACTGTCTCTGTCTCTCTCTCCCGCTATTCGCATTTTTTGATTTGTTCTTCTCTGAAATCAAATGGTTTTCGTCGTTGTTTTTGATTTTTCAACTGCTAGTCGTCATTGTTATTGTTCTCCACTAACATTACGATTTAATCACAGGTACATTGCATTAATTTACTGGGTTTTATTTTAGTAATAATTTTTATGATTTAATTTCTGATTTTGGTTTTGATAGTCATGTATTTATGATAAAATAGTTTCTTAGGGTTTAGTTTGATAAGTGCATTAGTTTTACTTTTACGATTGTGTTTTTAGATTTTTTGAACGTATGTTTGTGTTGTTGATGGAAATTCTATAAATTCTTCAGTGATTAGACGTCGAAATTTTTAAAAATTTTGAGAGTTAAATAGATGATACTATTAAAGTGTAAAGTTTATAATAGTTTAATGATACCTTAGATAAGAGCTGAAGTTTCGTCTCATGTTTTGTATTTTTTTGTTATATTTTTTATGAACTTCAGCATTATTTTTGGATTTGAATTTATGCTTTGTTTTTTGTAAAAACTACAGCATATTTTTTGCTGAATGTTTTGTTTTGTAACTGGTGAACTTCAGCTTTAGGAGCTAAAGTTTTTGTTTTTGTAACTGGTGAACTTCAGCTCTAGAGCTGAAGTTTTTGTTTTATAACTGGCGAATTTCAGCTCTAGAGGTGAAGTTTTTGTTTTTGTAATTGGTGAACTTCAGCTCTAGAGCTAAAGTTTTGTTTTGTAACTGTCGAACTTCAGCTCTAAAGCTGAAGCTTTTGTTTTGTAACTGTCGAACTTCAGCCTTCTTAGAGTTGAAGTTTTAACTGATTTTTTTTATAATGTCCTGATGTTATTTTTTATATCTTTTACTTTTTTTGAACAAATGGCACCTAAAGCACCTAAAGATCCTAATGCAGCTAAAGCACGCAAAGCAGCTAATGCACCTAAACAACCTATAATACCCCTCAGGTCCTTATGTCCCTGCTCCTTCACCTACAAGAACATGGCAAAGATATTTTGAGTTTCGAGATTGGTTTAACTGTAAGGGTTACTGGAAGGGAAACCATGATTTGAAGAGTTTAATTGCAAGTTTCTTGACTCCTACACAGCGGGATAAGCTTAATAATGGTACATTTCGATACATTATGGCTATGGAGAATTTCAAATGCAGCATGAAGTTGGTTCATTGTTTATGTCTTTCTCGAATATTCACCAATGATCGAGACTCCATTAGTTTCAAGATTTTTGGCCATGATGTTTCCTTCACCCTTGAAGACTTTCACATTATGTGCGGTTTGCAGATCACAGCACATAATGTTGAAAAACCAATTAATCGAGAGGGCAATATTCTGAAGCACTATTTTGGTAAGTCCATTGGAGTGACCTTGAAGGATATTCGAGATTTTATGACTCGGAATGAAATTCCAAAGAATGATGTGAATCACAGTCACGTATGCGAGAGTGATGATGATGCTGTGAAGCTTATAAAAATTCTTGTTGTAGAGTCTATTTTGTTTGGGAAAAAGACTGAGTCATCTGTGCTGGAGGAGTATGCAGCTATTGTTGAAGATGATAAGGTTTGTGCTGAATATCATTGGGGTAATGTGGCTTATGAGAAGCTCATTTACTCACTGAAACATGCATTGGACAAGCAAAACAAATTTCATTCAACTAAGTATAAAGTTGGTGGATTTCCATATTCGTTATATGCTTGGTTCTATGAGCGCTTCCCAGATATTCGGGAGAAGTATATAAGAGAGGATGAGTACCTTGGTACCCCTCAGGTTCCCAGGATGTTACGTTATGTATGTGTGGGAGAGCCTAATTATAACGAACTTTTTGATTTCTTCAGTAGTCATGATGTAAGTTAATTTTTTATTTTGTTTGTTTGTCTTTGTGTTTATATGTTGACGTATTAGTTTTTTTCCCCTCATAATATACTTTTTTGTATTAAACAGAATTATCTCAACTTTAGGGTATTGGATATAATTCCTGCAGAAGAGGAATTGAATTCAATGCCTTTAATTGGACAATTACCATGCAGCCAGATTCGTTCAAAGGTATTTAATGTGGTTCCTTCAACTGGTGAATCACCACGTAGTCTGAGTCGATCAAAAGAACTGAATCAAACTCATGTTATTGATGAATCACCACGTAGTCTGAGTCGATCAAAAGAAGCAAATCGAACTTTTGTTATTGGCGAATCACCACGTAGTCGGAGTCGATCAAAAGAAGCGAATCGAACTCCTTTTATTGGTGAATCATCTCGTACCCAGAGTCATTCTAACCGTTCTACAACGGAATTTGATGAGAATGAATTACTCGACACAATATGTTATCGGTATAAGGTCCATGTTTACTTCATCTTCGTTGTTGTTTATCATTGCAGAAGGTAACAAAAAACTTTATTGGATTGTGTGTTGGTTGTCAATTTGCATTATTAGATGTCCTTCTTCTTCTTGGTCATCGATAAACTGATATGAATTTATTTGAGGAGTGGGTAATTATTGCAGCATTATATATTCTGAAGCAGCTGTAATGTTAGAAGGTTATTGCTCGTTGTCTACTTCCATTATTGGTTGTCCTACTTCATGTTGATAACCAGCAAAAGGTTCTGAATCTATTGCATATGCAAGAGATTGTTTGAAGGCTGCAGATTCTGAATGTTGTATTTTTTCGATGACGAAATGGCAATTCTTGTAGGTTGAATCAATTGTAAGCAAATGTATACAGGTACTGAGTTCTTCATCTGAAGTTACAAGCATTCTTTTTCTTGTATTTAGTTTGATATCAAACCATACTTTTAGTGAATATCTGCTTGAATCAATATTTGTAACTTCACTAACTTTCTTCAGGAAAGTATTGAATGATATTTGCTTATTAAGTAGAACAAGTTTTGTATCGTGATCCAAGTATTTGAAATCAAGGGTCCACCTCCCATTGAAAGTAATAACATCGCAAATCGAACTCATTCTGCAGAAGCATGTTTAGTGACAAGTATTAGGAAAGTGAACAGAAATTTAATTATGAAGTTCATAAAAAATCTAAGCACATTGAACCTGAAGTTGAGCAAATGTACTAGAACATTTTCAGCTTGTTTATAGTGAAGTTTTCGAAAAAAAAACTCATGAAGAAGGTGATTAATGGAGGACAAGACTTGAGCATACACTAAATTTAACTTCAGCATGCAGAAGAAAATTACATAGTGCAGGAGCAAAACTTTTAGGTTATTTGTCCTAAATTTTTTACAAATGAACTAAGTCACTTAAACATCTTCTGCTGAAGTTTTTTGAAAAAAGATGTATGACAGGATTAATGAATCGAGGGACAAAAATTTCAGCTTATTAAGTACTGAAATTTTAGAAATGAACTAAATAACTTCACCACACTAGGCTGAAGTTTTTTGAAAAAGCTTTACAACAAAAACTGTTGAATTCCGGACAAAAACTTCAGCTTATCAAGTGCTGAAATTTTTAGAAATGTACTAAATAACTTCAGCACATTGGGCTAAAGTTTTTTAAAAAAGCTTTACGACAAAAACTATTGAATGCAGGACAAAAACTTCAGCTTATTAAGTGCTGAAGTTTTAGAAATGAACTAAATAACTTCAGCACATTGGACTGAAGTTTACCAAATGAATTAAATAAACTTCAGCATGTTTCAGCATTAATTGCATAGTATACAGGAGTAAACGTAACCAACACAATTAAAACAGTAATTATATTGCGTTGGGGGTATGTGTTAGTGTAATAATTGCATTCTTATCACATTCATGCACGTTTTTCGCTAGACAATGTTTAAAATTCCTCTTTGCCTCATATACCATTCAGAAGTTTTTTTCACCTATATAAGCACGCTATACCTTGTCAGTTTATTCACTCAAACACATATATTTTAGCAGATAAAATACAAAACGGAGAAAAATGGATGCTGTAATAAGGCAAATAGTTGACGAAATTAAACAAGACATTATAGAGGCTTTTGAGCTAAAACTGGATGAGCTCATAGACAAGTACGACAGGGAGCTGGAAGAAATCAACAACAAGCTTGATAGGATTGAGATGCTGGTGAAATTTGATAGTCTTGGTGATGAAGATGCTCGTCCATCTGGCAGTGACGATGATGATGATGATGATATGGACGATTAGTTTTTCTTTTTTTGTATAATCCTTTTAGTTAAAGGATTATAATGTTATTTGTTTTTTATGTATTTTTAATTTATCTTTTTAATGTTTAATGAAATGTTCTGTTTTTATTTTAAGATTTTTGTGCCTTTTTTTAATATTAATTCTCTTCAAACTCGAAAAATAACAGACGAAATGAACTAAATAACTTCAGTAGGAATTAACAAAAACTCATCCGAAAGTTAAGCATTTTTTGGTATGAAATTTTTCCAAAAAATCATAATAAAATACATAGTGTAGGAGGAAAACTTCAGCTCCCATTGCTGAAGTTTTCAAGAATGAACTAAAAAATTTCAGCATTGCTGAAGTTTTTGTGCAATATGTAATTTTAATTTATTTTTTATTTTATTTAATGAAAAATGATGTTTTTGTATTAATGTTTTTGTGCATTTTTTTAATATTAATCCTTTTAAACTTAGAAAATAACAGAGGAATTAACAAAAACTTATCCAAAAATTACATATTGCAGGACAAAATATTAAGCATGTTTTAGCAGATGAACTAAAAAAACTTCAGCATACTAAAAATTATATAAAAAAATATTTTACATATTCCGGAAAACTTAATCATAATAAAATACATAGTGCACCTATGCTGAAGTTTTTTAGTTCATCTTTAAAAACTTCAGGAAAATGCTGAAGTTTTTTAGTTCATTCTTGAAAACTTCAGCAAAACGAGCTGAAGTTTTTGTTCAATATTAAATTATAATTTATGTTTTTATTTTTTACCCAGTGTAGGAGGAAAACTTCAGCTAGTTTTGCTAGAGTTTTTAAAGATTAACTAAAAAACTTCAGTACCTATGCTGAAATTTTTGTGCAATATGTAATTTTAATTTATGTTTTATTTTTTTTACCCAGTGCAGGAGGAAAACTCCAGCTCGTTTTGCTGAAGTTTTTAAAGATTAACTAAAAAACTTCAGCACCTATGCTGAAGTTTTTGTGCAATATGTAATTTTAATTTATGTTTTATTTTTTTTACCCAGTGTAAGAGGAAAACTTCAGCTCGTTTTGCTGAAGTTTTTAAAGATTAGCTAAAAAACTTCAGCACCTATGCTAAAGTTTTTGTGCAATATGTAATTTTAATTTATGTTTTATTTTTTTTACCCAGTGTGGGAGGAAAACTTCCGCTCGTTTTACTGAAGTTTTTAAATATTAACTAAAAAACTTCAACACCTATGCTGAAACTAGACATATACTTCAGCATATGTTAAAACTCAGCTTGTTTAGCAAATAAACCAAAAATTTCAGCATATTATGCAGTGAAAAACTTCAGCATATTTGAATTTGTTGGATTAGAATGTTAGAATTCAACGTGAAACAGATTTAGAATGCAAATTCAGCATATCAGTGAAGAGTTCATGTTTCATCCTTCAAACAACTTCAATCAATCAATCAGAAAACATATATCATAAAATCAATCAGTTTCAAAAACTATTTTGAATTCTGAAGATGAATTTGAATACTTACAATGTATTTTGTAATTTTGAATTTGGAATTTGAATCTGGTTTAAATCTGGTTTGCAAGAGGCGATCTGAGGAGAGACGGAGGCGATCTGAGGAGAGACGGAGGCGATCTGAAATTTGAATCTGGTATGCGTGATGCATATTTTATATATTTTGGAGGGGATATAATGGTCATATTATTACGGAATTTTTTGTTAGTTGGTTACGAAATCAATAGTTTTTAAAAATAGGGTATAGATTAAAAGGTGGCATAAATATAGGGTATGACTGCAAATCGCCCTCACCAACAAGTGCACCAAAAATATTGTAATTTTTAAAAATAGAGTATAAATTAAAAGGTGACATAAATATAGGGTATGACTGCAAATCGCCCTCGCCCTCGCCAGCAAGTGCACCGAAACCATTGTGGTGGTCCTTAAAGATTCAGCATTGTGGTGGTCCTTAAAGATTCAGCATTGTGATGGTCCCTTAAATCATAATATCGAATATTTTGTGAAAATGTTTGGGTTATATTGCTTTAATTTCTATATTACCTGATGGATTTTGGATATTGTAGGGTCAGTGTTTTTTTCATGCAGGGGTTGGGTCTTCATTAAATTAATTAATTAAAATGTGAAATATGCTGATTATATGGCTATTTAAACTAACAAAAATATTTTTCTGTGCATCAGAAAGTTACACTTTTAGCCACTGTGACTTTTTTGTTATCCTGGTGAGTTTCTTGTGATTTTTTATGTGATAAAACAAGATGTGTGACTAAAATAAATTAAAAAACGATATAAGTTTATGATCATTTATGAAATTTACTAGTCTTATCTATTTTTGGTGACTATTTGGTAAGTATTGTTTCGATTCTCAATGACTATTACTATGATGTTATTCCTATTTTCAATTATTGATATGGCATATTCTTTTCGAGATTACTCTTGGCACAACCTTTTATTCTCTCTTCTCTGGCCACTAGTTTGGTCTCTTATGGTTACTTTAGAGAAAAAGATAACAATGGTCCCTTTATAATTGGAATAGATTTAAAATGATCCTATAAATATATTTTTGAGTAATTTGGTCAGTTAAATATGTTAAAAGTGAATATTTATTATTGTTATTAAATATTTAATAAAATCTATTTTGTTAAATTTAGTAAAAACTATGAAAAAAAGGTAGGCGTAAAGTCTGCATACATACTATCCTCCCCAAACCCCACTAGATTTTTAATTGTTGTTATTTTATGGAAAAAAGAAGGATTTAAAATGATCTCACATTTGAAGGTATAATTCGATTTTTTATTATTATTTCTTTCTCGAATCTGGCATGACTTTGTGAGATGTAGTTTTACCAATTTTTTGTCGGTCTATTTCTAGTGTGGTGTGCAACTTTTAACGTTGCAGTTTCTAATATTTGGGGGACTGTCGTAGCATTTCTAGTTTTTTTTTTTTAAAAAAAAAAAAAAAAAACTTCACAGCTGTCGTTAACTTTAACATTCTTTGTTAAATATTTAACAAATAAAAAAAATATCACTTTTAGCAAACTTTAAGGACTAAAAGTGCTTAAGGGACCAATATTTATGTCATTTTCTTGGTTACTTCATATATCAAGTTTCACTGTCACCATCTGATTGTTAAAAAAAGACATTCTTCCCTCATGGGTGGTGTAAGAATTTTTGACGAAATTTATAATTTTTTGGACCACTCATTAAATCATTTAGAATATTATAAACCGCTTTGTAACCAAATAATTATAATGGTGGAGTAATAAATACTCTCTTATTTATAACAAAAATTCCCGAATTTCAATTTTAATATAAAATCGTCTAATTTAAGGGCCGCTAAAATTTTTTTTTGTAGACCCCTTCAATTTTATGAAGGCCAAGTGTATATCTCCAAACACTAACATGACATTTTCAGGCACTGGTTTGTTGCACGCCTTTTTGCAGTTAGTAAAGACTAAAAAGAAGTGGTCTCTCATCTTTCATCTACTTTTAAAATAGTATTTTGAGATGCTACAGAATTTTGACATTTTATACATTAACTTTTTAGTGTTATTTGTATGACATACTTTTTTATAATTTTAAATTTAATAAAATAATATTTTTAAATTTTTTATGTGTAAAAGACAGATCTCTTACGTGTAAACATAAATTTTTCATATGTAAAAAAAAAAGAAGATAAGATCATAAAATTAAAAACAAGTTTGTAAAGAGCCAAAAAACCACCTTAATTTTATCGATGACAAGCATCAAATGATACCGGCGTCATTCTTACCTTTCATATTTAATAAAGAAAAACAATTACATACAACAATATTGCATAAGAAGCCTATTACAAACAAACAGAAAAAAGGAAAATGATATGTCAAATCTAATATTTTGGTAGACTTAAGCTTGGAAAATTACATCGTAAGCAATATATAATATCAGCAAAAAAACAAATCTGTTTCAAACATTACACTGCTTTAAATATTCCGTGTTTGATTGTATTTTGAGACTTGCATTTTCACTTATAATTTAATACGCCAATGGATATATTATTTAATTTATACCTAATATAGCATTGAATAACGATAATAGATTAATTACAAAATGACAAATTACTCGTTGCTTTTTCCTCAAACAATCATCATCACGCATTCACGCTTTCAATTTTATTATGTTTAGACATAAACATATAATACAAAAATTTATCATCTATATCCCATATTTGTTTTTTGTTTTTAAAAAAAAATCAAATGTTCGATAAAAATTAGTCCTTAAATTATAGTTATTGTATTATTAATTCGTGCACTATTAATCCTTGTATTACAATGTATATGTCTAACTTTTTTCTAAATCAAAAGACCCATATAAGAGCACTTTTACCATTTTAAGTTCTATTATTGCCCGTGTGTAAAATTAGTATGAGCCAAATATCTGATTCTTAGTAAGTAGTAACTATCACAAGTTGCATAAAAAAGAGTAATTATCACGAGTTAATAACTCGAAGTAATGGGACAATTTGATTTGGTGGAAAGACGATGACTATGAAAATACAAAATGCATTAATACAGAGATATTGCTTTAAAAGACATAAGAGTAAATAGTTAAATATTACAAATTAGTCATAGTGTTTAATTTTTCTTTACTAATTCATTTTAAGTCATGTATATGGACTATGGTATACTACTAACTTTGGCATGTCTTTTTTAAGTATTTTTTTTTTCTAATAATAATCTCGTTATACACCCTTTCGTGCATAACAAAAGGTATACTAACTTTGGCATGTCTTCTTAAGTCATGTATAATATACTAACTTTGGCGTCCCCTTCTTTTAGTAGTTTTTTTCCTAATTATCTCTTTATACACCCTTTCGTGCAATCCATGTGATTATTCAGTTAGATAAGAAAGAAAAAGTTCTTATATTTCGTGTCATTGGAAAAACCTTTTAATTGTAAAAAAGTATTTCTGTTTAGTAAGAAAAGGAAATTGGAGAAATATTAGTTAAAAAATAAGAAAGAAAAGAAATAAAGAATTGATACAACAATTTTCATTGGTTTAACGGCTACCTTGACGAAAGTAGTAGTTTATAATAAAGTCTAGCGAATTGAAGCGAAGTGAGAAAAGTGGGTAGAAAATAACTACTAGTAGTACTTTATGGGTTATTGTAGTTTATAATGACTTTATTTTGCGCTTAACTCTGAACTTAAATTTTCGACGTGCTACCTTTAGGAGGTAGGTATTCGTAAAACAACAAACTCAATTTAATTCAACAAGTGAAATCTGGGTAGAATAATGTGTCCCCGAATGATATCTCTACCTACCAAATGTACATATGCTATTTTGAAGAGATAGGTATTTGTAATAGAGTTCTAAAAAGGTAAAAGTGCTTGTTATTAAGTGGTGTGGTAGCATGAATGGGATATTCTCCCTTAGTTAAAAGTTTCGAATTCAAGTCCTATAAATAAAAATAAAATCGTATAAGGGGTACTTCACCTTTAAATGGCTTTAAGTTGTGCAAATTCAAATTAAGAACTAATGATCGGTTCAAGATATTAGATGTTTAGTAAAAAGGATTACAAGTTTGGTGAATAGAGAAATTGGTTATTTCCCATTATTTCTTCTATTGATAAAAGTTTTGCACATACATCAAAAATATGCTTGTGTGTAAGGAGGTGGGTAGAGTAGAAATTGCATGAAATCGCACTCTGTTTTTTCGCAATGTATCGCTTTAATCATGCCCCTTGACTCGGTTTACCTGCACCAAGTCTTCACACGCACTTGGAAAATATCTCTATAAAAATAATCTAACAGATGAGACTTGATTTCCATATTACTGAGTATAGTTATTTATTCCGTGATCACGTCAAAACATTACTTTTCTGTCCTTCTTTTTCAAATAAAATTAACGCTACTTTAACTTTTAAATAATCTTTCTCAACTTAACCTTAAATACGTAGTTTTTATCACTCCAACCTAATATTGTTCAAGCACCTAGCTAAATATCAAAACAAAAGTAAGGAAAAAGGGTTAAATTTGCTTATATATCATTTGAAGTTGAGTAATTTCATGCAGCGTTGAATTTTATTTTTTAAATATTAGAATTATTCTTAGGAAAAAGTATCTTTTTTTTCCTTATCCGGAGGGAGCATCAATTTAAGTAATTTTAAATAACAATAATTGATGATAAACATGGACTCTTTTTTAGGGGTGTACATTCGAATCGGTTTATCGATAAATCGAATCGATTATTTGTTATCGGTTTATCGAGAGGAATACGAGAGGAACGAATTTGAAAAATTCCTTCCAAAAAAAGAGGTAAAAGTAAGGAACACCCAAGTTGGTTTCCTTTAAAGACTAGCACTAACACTTGGCACATAGGGCTCCACGACAGACAAGAGAATCTAATTCTGAAAGAGTGAAATAGTGCCACGTCATCAGATGTGAAAGCGAGTCAGCTTGTGGAGACAGCTAGCATGTGAAAATGAGTCAACATGTACTTGACACCTACTCCTTTTTCTTAAAATCACTCCATACTTTAATTTAAATTTGTTTAAAATTCATTTCGCCAAAATCTTTAATGGTAATTCCACTTTAATTGGCCGCTATCAGTTACTCCCCCATTTCTTTTTACTATTTATAATAATTCAGTATTAACTTGGCACTTTGAAAAAAATTAAATTTTGGAGACCACCGCATTTGCACTCAAAAATATCTTCTCATTGCATAGAAAGTAACTCCAGTACAAGAACAAGAGCATAAACTTCAGTTTTCTCTTTTTTTTCTTTCCTTTCTAACCTAAACTATCAGACAACAAATAGAGCTTATTCAGAAAGAACCGTCCCATTTTATACTTTTGTTAATGGTTAGATCTGTACTGCATTTTATCATTCTTCTTTTATAGATCTGTAGTTTGGTTGTTTGTTTATACATAGAGAAAGAAAGATTTCTAGGTGTTTGTTAAAATGGCTGATGATAAGAAGTACATTACCGCTGAGGAGTTAAAGAAGCATAACAAAGCAGATGATTTGTGGATCTCTATACAGGGGAAAGTTTACAATGCGACAAATTGGATAAAGGAACATCCAGGTGGAGATATCCCTATTCTTAATCTGGCTGGTCAAGAAGCAACTGATGCATTCATTGCTTTCCATCCAGGTACTGCTTGGAAATATCTTGACAAGTTCTTTACTGGCTATTATTTGGAGGATTACGAGGTATCTGAGGTATCTAAAGATTATAGGAAACTCTGTTCTGAGTTTGCTAAAGCTGGTTTGTTTGAAAAGAAAGGTCATGGGGTGATTTATTCCTTATGTTTTGTAGCTTTTTTGCTTTTCTTGACTGTTTATGGTGTTCTTTATAGTAATAGTTTCTGGATTCGCATGCTCTGTGGGGGGTTATTGGGGTTGGCTTGGATGCAGGTTTCTTACTTGGGTCATGATTCTGGTCATTATTTAATCATGACAAGTCGTGGTTTCAACAAATTGGTACAAATTCTAGCAGGGAATTGCATCACTGGGATTAGTATTGCTTGGTGGAATTGGACACATAATGCCCATCATGTCGCCTGCAATAGTCTGGATTATGACCCTGATCTTCAGCACTTGCCTGTTTTTGCTGTCTCTACTAGTCTGTTTAAATCATTGAACTCTACCTTCTATGGAAGAGAGCTCACATTCGATTCCCTGGCTAAATTCTTCGTCAGCTATCAGCATTTTACATTCTATCCGATCGTCTGTGTTTCCAGGGTCAATCTGTTTATCCAGACATTGTTGCTATTGTTCTCAAGGAGAAAAGTGACTAATAGACTTATGAACATATTGGGGATCATGGTTTTCTGGACTTGGTTTCCGCTTCTTGTTTCCACCTTGCCTAATTGGACAGAAAGGGTGTTATTTGTCCTCATAAGCTTTGCTGTGACAGGGATTCAACACGTTCAATTCTGTCTGAACCATTTTGCTGCCGATGTTTATGTTGGACAACCCAAGGGGAACGATTGGTTCGAGAAACAAACAGCCGGGACTATTGACATTGCTTGTTCTCCTCAGATGGATTGGTTCTTTGGAGGATTGCAATTCCAGCTTGAGCATCATTTATTTCCAAGGTTGCCTAGGTGCCAACTGAGGAAAATTTCTCCTATTGTACAAGAGCTATGTAAAAAGCACAATTTGCCCTACAGGAGTTTGTCTTTCTTTGAGGCCAATAGGTGGACAATAAGGACACTCAGGGTAGCGGCAATGCAGGCTAGAAGTTTGCTATGGGAAGCTGTTAATACTCATGGCTAATAATTTTGGGCACGGTATTGAAGATCTTCGTAAGACTGTTTATTGTCATTACAACTGAATAATGTCTGTTTGAATTTTTGTTGCTGGATTGGAACAAAGAGGGAATGTCTATGCTGTCTTAGCAGCTTGCGCGTTGTGATTTCTGTTTCAGGAACATCCTTAAAATTGTTTCAGCATATGTTTAATGAAAAAGAAAACATGATTTAGGAGCATATATTTGGACTTTATATAGTTCATATCAATATATTTATAAATATTTGCCTCTTTCTATGGTTTCTCGTTAGTATGACCAGATTTTCCTTTGGTCAAGGGATGAGACTTCTAGCTATAAACATTGTAATTCACGGAAACTTTTAAAATTTATGGGCACATTTCATGACCAAATTTGTCTAACAGTATTGTATTTCATTATATTCATTATCCCATTGGAGAATTTAAGTTTACTACCAATGTGAGTTACAAATATTATAACACAAGAAAAATTGGAGTTGAAAAACTAGTTTTGGAGCGTGTACATACAAAGTTATTTAGAAAGGGAGTAAACGTGTCTTTAACATATGTCCATTGAAGAATTATAGCCAGTTTGATCATTATAATTCTTTGGACCATACCATAATCCCTCCTTGTTATATCTTAGTACTTGTAAAGTTAAGTCTTTCACACGTAAAAAAACTGACTTCCAGAAGTTAGTGTCGATAAAAAACTGACTTCCAGCTTAAGGGCGACTCGATAAAATTAGTGGCTTAAAGTCAATTTTTAGTTAGTGTCACGAATATATATATATATATGCAAGCCTCATGAACACATACATATATATGCAAGAAGTTAGCGTCGCCTTTCTTTTACTACTTGTTTATAGTGTAGTATTTTTACAAGAGATAAAACCATTAACCCCTTATTTGGATGGTTGTTACATATCATTTTATAATGTATCGTATTATATTGTATTGTACTGTACTGTATCGTTTGATGAATATAATGTTTGGATAGATTATATCATTTGCCGTTGTTTTATGATATTACACACTAGCAATAAACTTGCAATATTATAAAGGAAAATTATAATACGGGGTAAATTATTATATAAAAAGGTAGGGTAAATGATAAAATAAAATTATTTAATAATAATGAAGGGTGAAATGAGAGAAAAAGACTAGGTAACAACGCGGCCACACCAAATCAGTCATTACATAAAGTGACACATTTCTCGTTACTTAACGACAGATTTAACGATACGATACAATAAAATTTAAATAAAAATTAAAACAAACGTCGTATTTAAAATAACAATATATAAGAACTATCCAAATAAGCTGTAAGTTTACAACATACATCTAATAGTATATTATTATTTATATTGATAATGATTAATTCAAATTAATAAGATATTGGCCATGTGTTTGCATTATATTACCGTGGATTCCTGTTGTAGGAATTGTTTTTTGGTTACTAATATGAAGATTTTGTTAGTTTTTCCAACAATTATGGTGATGTATGGGAGAGGTAAGCAATGATGCAACTCTCCTTAGTGAGATAAGCAATGATGCAATGAGTGGTAGGTGAGATGGGATATTGCAAATTGATCCTTCTTGGTAGGTGAGATGGTAGTATTGCAAATTGATCCTTCTTGGTAGGTGAGATTTGCACTTTTGGTCCCTATCTCAAAACTATAAATACCCCCTTCCATTTCATTGTATAACACACCAAAAAAAACTCAAGAAGAAAGAGTTTGAGAGGGAGAGAGATATAGTTCCTTTAGGAATGTTTCCTAACAGGGGAGTGACAAAATAGTGAGTAGAATACTAGTCGGGTATTTTTCGGGAAACACTTTTGTGTGCGCCACTATTTTGGGTAGAGCTCAGGAATTGTTGTACCTCCAAATTATTGGGGAAGTCTCTCTTTGTATGCCTGCTAAATGTTTTAGTGGAAGTTGGTGTCGGATTTGTGGACGTAGCCTAAACGTTTTAGGTGAACCACGTTAAATATTGTGTCATTTATTTTTGGTTTCGTTGATCATTTATTTTATTCCGCTGTGCAGTAGTGTTTAGTGCCACCGGGTCCTAACAAGTGGCATCAGAGCTTTGGTTAGAGTACTATTCATACGTACGGTACTATTCATACGTACGAGTACTATTCATCCATACGGGCACTATTCATATCCACGGTTACTATTCACCGTCGGAATTTTTTTTAGATTGCAGAAGTCTGTCAAATTCTGATCTAAATGGAGGCGAGGACAAGCAAGATGGTCAACCTGAATGGCACAAATTATCACTTATGGAGAAACAAGATGAAGGATCTCCTGTTCGTGACAAAGATGCACCTGCCGGTGTTCAGTTCTCAGAAACCTGAAGATAAGTCAGACGAGGACTGGGAATTTGAGCACAACCAAGTGTGCGGCTACATACGGCAATTTGTTGAAGACAATGTGTACAACCACATTTCTGGTGTGACACATGCAAGGTCGTTATGGGACAAGCTCGAAGAGTTGTATGCCTCTAAAACAGGTAACAACAAATTATTTTACTTGACAAAATTAATGCAAGTAAAATATGTAGAAGGGACAACTGTGGCAGATCACCTTAATGAAATACAAGGGATTGTCGACCAGTTGTCGGGAATGGGCATAAAGTTCGATGACGAGGTACTTGCTCTTATGGTGCTGGCAACACTCCCAGAGTCATGGGAAACCTTGAAGGTTTCAATCACCAATTCTGCACCCAACGGTGTGGTAAACATGGAGACAGTCAAGAGTGGCATTCTGAATGAAGAAATGAGACGCCGATCACAAGGAACATCTTCTTCACAGTCAGAGGTGTTGGCTGTTACGACCAGGGGGAGAAGTCAAAATAAGAGCCAGAGTAACAGAGATAAGAGCAGAGGTAAATCCAACAAATTTGCAAATGTTGAGTGCCATTACTGCAAAAAGAAGGGGCATATCAAAAGATTTTGCCGACAGTTCCAGAATGACCAGAAGAAGAACAAAGGCAAAAAGGTGAAGCCCGAAGAAAGCAGTGATGATGAAACGAACTCCTTTGGTGAGTTCAACGTTGTCTACGATGACGACATTATCAATCTGACAACCCAAGAGATGACCTGGGTGATTGATAGTGGGGCTACCATTCATGCGACGCCACGGAGAGAACTCTTCTCATCTTACACACCTGGAGACTTTGGTCGTGTAAAGATGGGAAATGCCAATTTCTCAACAGTTGTAGGCAAAGGTGATGTTTGCCTAGAGACCATGAATGGGATGAAGCTACTTTTAAGAGATGTCAGGCATGTTCCAGATATGCGCCTGAATCTGATCTCCGTAGACAAGCTCGATGAGGAAGGTTACTGCAATACCTTCCATAATGGCCAATGGAAGCTCACGAAGGGCTCATTGGTGGTGGCGCGGGGCACGAAGCAGTCAAAGTTGTACGTGACCCAGGCGAGCATCTCCCAACAAGTTATAAATGTTGCGGAGAATGATAGCAATATCAAGTTGTGGCATAGACGTCTTGGCCACATGAGTGAGAAGTCAATGGCGTGTTTGGTAAAGAAGAACGCCTTACCAGGTCTAAACCAGATCCAGTTGAAGAAGTGTGCTGACTGTTTAGCTGGGAAACAAAGCAGAGTTTCGTTCAAAAGATTCCCTCCTTCCAGAAGGCAAAATGTGTTGGATCTGGTACACTCAGATGTATGTGGGCCTTTCAAGAAGTGCCTCGGTGGTGCCCGATATTTCGTGACCTTTATTGATGATCATTCACGAAAGACATGGGTATACACGCTGAAGACCAAGGATCAAGTGTGTTACACCTTGTGTATTCGGCGTTATCATGCTGTAAATGGGCTAATTCGATAGGAAGATAATTTCTATGAAATATTTAAATGATGTGATAGTTATACATTAAGATTGGAAGTCATTTGAGTTGTGATTAAAAATTCGACAAAGATCGCGCGCAAGTTACGGGTTTAAATTTTACTGGAATTTGGATAAAATGTTGATGAGCGTTTCTCTCAATATACTGGGAGTTATGGTGTGTTCTACATACCAAATCGAAGGTCTATGAGTCTAGTTTCCAACGCAATAAACCGTTCATTAATACGACTTCGGAGTAGAGAGATATTAACATTTTCGTACAGGGGTGCACACTGTTACGGGAACAGTGTGCCTAGTCGGGTTTAGTCAAAATTTCCTTATTTAAGTCAATTTTTAAAACAGAACCCCTGCGTTTTATCCTCTCCAAAACAGAACCAAAAACCTAGGGATTTTCTCTCAAACTTCTCCCATCCATCTAGCCAAGCATAACAACAATTTAGTCATCCTCAAGATGGAGAACACCATGGTAGCTTCGGAATCGTGAATTCTTCGGTGTTTCACTTTTCATAGCAAGACTCCGCCTTGAAGTAATTTCGAATTTTGAGTAATTCTGGTCACGTAAGGTATGATTTAACTTCTCTTTGATCTTTGTAAACTTCTACCATAAGAATTCTTAAGAAATAGTTGAAACCTCTATAGAAATATTCTTGATTTTTCTTAAGAAACCTCTATTAATATGGCTTGATTGTTGGGGCTGTTCTATATGGTTTTATTGTGTTGTTTTGATCTGTGAAGACATGGATGGAATTCTGTTGATGAGGAGATGTAGTAAAGAAAAATTTGGTGGTGTGTTGGGGGGAAATTAATCTACAAAAGAGTCTACAAATTCATGGCCACAAGTTGTTCGCGTAAATGTCTAAATGAAGAATTATTTAAGCTATGAGCTTGAATTTGATTTTTTAATGGTTTGTATTATGTAGGAAATCATTCCTAAGGCTTTTGAGGTCTTGGAAACAGTATATAACCCCATCGACAAGGTATGTGGGGCTTTCGCTATACTTTTCGGCATGACTAGAATTCGAATAAACGTTTATCGAATTGTCTCGTCGGATTCGAGTTATTTCACCTTCAGCTTATAAAGATGCTTAGACCTGATCTTTTCTCATAGATTGCTTACTCTAGAGGATATCTATGAATTCTCGGATTTCCTTGTTCCTTGCTTAAAAAGAACTAGAGCCTTTTTACTCGTTCTCATTTCGACATTCATATAAATCATGAATAAGGAACACTTACTTCAAAGGTATTCATAATACATAACTCTCATGTTCTTAGTACTTGTTGGCTCGTAGTTGAAAAATTATATATTTTAGCAACAACCATGATAGTTGAGGAATAATGATGATAGGCCACTTCGACTCTTCTTAGAATACGTCTTTTAAGGTTGGTTTCGCATTGCACCTATATAATTCATGATTTAGTACATGTATGTATTTACTTTCATTACCGAGCCGCACTATAGACGGCCGGGTATGACACATATTGTGTAACCACTGATCAGTTGGGATTACCGAGCTCCACGTGGCCGGGTACGATTCTACCGAGCCTTTATTATGGCCGGGTATGTTATGGATATTATAGCCCCACAGAGGGATTTATTATTATATAATGTGATATATTATAAGTAGCGATAGTGAACGACGGTGTCACGAGCATACATTTATATCCATGTTGAATTTTAGTTTCCTACCGAGGCTAGTTTCAGAATTCAAATTATCTCTATGTCTCTTCTATTGTTAATTACATTTTTCATGTTACACTTGTCGCCCTACATATTCAGTACATATTTCGTACTGACGCATTTTTATGCGCTGTGTTCATGCCCACAGGTTCGAATAGACAGAGTGGCGTGCCTCCTCAGTAGGACCCCCAGGATCAGCGTTGGGTTTCGCACTCCACTTCTTCGGAGTTGCTGACTTTGAGTCCATAGGTACTATTACAGATGTATATGTGTGGTTTTGGGCATGTCGGGGGCTTTGTCCCGCCCTGTTGAGATTGTCTTACACTCTTAGAGGCTTGCAGACTAGCGGTCATTGTATATATATATTTTTCGTATCGCCCTATCGACCTTCTGGATAGCTGTTATACTGTTGTTACAGCCTTGTTGGCCTAGTTTTTATATATATATATATGTCGTGTTGGGCTCTTCTGCCTGAAGGTTATTATATTTCAGATCATATCTCATGGTTGGTTCGCTCGGGCCTTCGGGCATCGGGTGCCAGCCACACCTCCCAATGTTGGGGTGTGACAAACTTGGTATCAGAGCAGGTCAGTCCTAGGGAGTCTACAAGCCGTGTCTAGTAGAGTCTTGTTTATGGTGTGTTGTGCACCACACTTATAAACATGAGGCTATTGGGCATTTAGGATTATTACTTTCTTCTTGATCTAGATCGTGCAATAGAGCCTAATCATAAGTGTTCATTCCTAATTCTCTTTTTGTTTACCTTCTCAGTGATGCCTAACACTAGGAGATGACAAGTGGCTATGAAATTTATTCAGAGGTTGGATGAGGAGGCGGGAGAGGGCACAAGTCAGGTGCCACCTGCTAATGTAGATCAACATGAGCCACAGAATGAGGTTGATTCTCAGGCTTCCGGGGCAGTACCCCCACCACCCCCGGAAGAGCGTAGAGGAGCTAACATACCTCCAGGCCATCTCCCAGTTGTTCCTGAGCAGGACCTAGACATGCGGAGTGCTGTACAATTGCTGACTCGAATAGTGGCCTCCCAGGCCCAACACCAGACCTTCGGTATTGCTGATAGGTCCGTGAGTGCGAGAGTTCGAGACTTTATCAACTTGGATCCTCCAGTATTTACAGGG
Source organism: Nicotiana sylvestris (assembly GCF_000393655.2). Taxonomy (NCBI): domain Eukaryota; kingdom Viridiplantae; phylum Streptophyta; class Magnoliopsida; order Solanales; family Solanaceae; genus Nicotiana; species Nicotiana sylvestris. The sequence continues at coordinate 33,624,629 of NC_091064.1, forward strand.
GTTGATCCTAATGCTGACCCACAGGATTTTCTGGATCTTATGCAACGGACCTTACAAATTATACATGCCACGGATGTTGAGTCAGTGGAGTTTACTTCTTATAGACTACGTGATGTTGCTGTGACATGGTATGAGACTTGGAAGCAAACTCGGGGGCCTAATGTGCCACCAGTGACATGGAAGGAGTTCTCTGAGGCATTTTTACAGCAATATTTGCCAATCGAGCTTCGAAGAGCCCGACGAGATAGGTTCTTACACTTAGAACAGGGTAATATGAGCGTTCGGGAATATAGCATGCAGTTCAACTCTTTGGCTAGGTATGCTCCTACGATTGTTGCTGATATGAGTGATCGGGTACACCAGTTTGTTAGTGGTTTGGGGGCACACTTGATAAATGAGTGCACTACAGCTTCTCTAAATCAAGGAATGGATATTGCCCGTATTCAAGCATATGCACAGGGTCTAGAGGATCGCAAGAGGCAACAACGAGCCAATCGAGAGCATGATAGAGGGCAACAGAAGAGGGCACGGTTCGCAGGTAACATAGGAGAGTTTCGAGGTGGATTTAGGCCACAGTTTCCCCGGCGCCAGTCTTATCCGATAGCCAGTGCACCGCCAGTATCGGACCACTTATTCTGGTCCAGGTCAGAGTTCACGAACCCCAGGTCCACAGTTTAGAGGCGAGTTCAGTCAGATGAGGCCTCAGTTTCTTAGATGTGATCGATGTGGCCGAAATCATTTTGGACCATGTCGCCAGGGTTCTGATGCATGTTATACATGTGGACAGCCAGGTCATATTATGAGACATTGTCCGATGACAGGTGGAGGGGGTATGGCTCAGCCGACGACATTTGCAGGGGCTTCTTCTTCCTCGGTACGTCCTCCTAGACAGAGTATGCAGACATCAGCTGGCAGGGGTAGGGGAAGATTTGGAGCTTCTGGTTCAGGAGGTCAGTAGAATCGCATATATGCTTTATCGAGTCGTCAGGATTTAGAGTCATCTCCGGACGTGGTTACAGGTATACTATCCGTCTTTTCTATCGATATGTATGCCTTGATAGATCCTGGTTCTACATTGTCGTATATCTCCCCCTTAGTTGCTAGTAAATGGGATAGAGAGCCTGAATTGTTGCAAAAGTCCTTTGAGGTATCTACGCCAATGGGTGAGTCTGTTGTAGTTAGACGGGTATATCGAAGTTGTGACGTGAAGATTCATGACCGCCATACGTTAGCTGATTTGCATGAGCTAGAAATGGTTGATTTTGATATCATTATGGGTATGGATTGGTTGGCTTCTTGTTATGCCAATGTAGATTGCTCGACAAAGATTGTTCGTTTTAATTTTCCAAGTGAGCCTATTATTGAATGGAAAGGTGATGCTGCAGCGCCTAAGGGAAAGTTTATTTCTTACCTTAAAGCTCGAAGGATGATTTTGAAAGGGTACATCTATCATTTGGTACGAGTGCATGATATGGAGGTGAAATCTCCAACCCTTCAATCGGTTCCCGTCGTGAATGAATTTCCTGATGTATTTCCTGATGAACTTCCTGGTCTTCCTCCAGAAAGAGAAATCGACTTTGCTATTGATATGCTTCCAGATACTCAACCAATATCTATTCCTCCATACAGAATGGCTCCTGCTGAGTTAAAAGAATTGAAAGCCCAGTTGAAGGATCTTCTAAATAAGGGCTTTATCAGGCCCAGCACATCTCCCTGGGGTGCACCAGTATTGTTTGTTCGTAAGAAGGATGGTTCGTTAAGAATGTGTATTGACTATCGCCAGCTCAACAAAGTGACTATCAAAAACAAGTACCCTTTACCCAGAATTGATGATTTGTTTGATCAGTTGCAAGGTGCCAAATATTTCTCAAAGATTGACCTTCGATCCGGCTATCACCAATTGCGAGTTAAGGAGAGAGATATTCCGAAAACGGCTTTCCGGACTAGATATGGCCATTATGAATTTCTTGTGATGTCTTTCGGTCTTACTAATGCGCCAGCAGCTTTTATGGATTTAATGAATCGGGTTTTCAAGCCATTTCTAGATATATTTGTAATTGTTTTCATTGATGATATTCTGGTATATTCTCAATCAGAAGCAGAACATGAGGATCATTTGCGTGTGGTGTTGCAGACTTTGAAAAATCAGAAATTATATGCTAAATTCTCCAAATGTGAATTTTGGTTGAATTCAGTGGTTTTCCTTGGGCATATCGTTTCCGATAAAGGTATTAAGGTAGATGGTCAGAAAATTGAAGCAGTACAAAACTGGCCTAGACCCACAACTCCTACGGAAGTTCGTAGTTTCTTGGGCTTAGCTGGTTATTATCGGAGATTTGTTGAGAACTTCTCTTCTATTGCTGCTCCCATGACAAAATTGACACACAAAGCCGTTAAGTTCCAATGGTCTGATGCATGTGAAAGGAGCTTTTATGAGTTGAAGAAACGCTTAACATCAGCACCTGTTCTAGCACTTCCTGAAGGATCTGAAGGTTATGTGGTATATTGTGATGCATCCAGGGTTGGATTGGGATGTGTTCTAATGCAACATGGAAAAGTTATTGCATATGCTTCAAGGCAGTTGCGGAAGCACGAATACAATTATCTGACTCACGATATTGAGTTAGCAGCCGTTATATTTGCCTTGAAAATATGGCGTCATTATCTTTATGGTGTTCATGTGGATATCTATACAGATCACAAAAGTTTACAATATATATTTAAGCAGAAAGACTTGAACTTGAGACAAAGAAGATGGCTTGAATTGCTGAAGGACTATGATGTGGATATTTTGTACCATCCGGGCAAAGCGAATGTGGTAGCTGATGCATTGAGTCGCAAATCCATGGGCAGCTTGAAGCATGTAAAAGCTGGGAAATTAGAAATGACTAAAGAGATATATCAATTGGCTAACCTGAGTGTACGGCTACATGATACAGGTGACCAGGGTGTAGTAGTCCAAAATATTGCGGGGTCATCACTGGTAGCTGAGGTAGAAATGCATCAATTTGAGGATCCGGAGTTACTTAAAATTAAAGAGAGTATCCCTTTTCAGAAGAAGCAGTTGTTCGAGCAATCTGATAATGGAATTCTAAAATATAAAGGTCGATGGTGTGTACCTAATGTTGGGGAGCTTCGTAAGCAAATTATGACAGAGATGCACCAGTCTCGGTACTCAGTTCATCCTGGTTCAACCAAAATGTATCACGATCTTCGTCAGCTATACTGGTGGAACGGCATGAAGAAAGATATAGCCACATTTGTGGCTTAGTGTCCTAACTGCCAGCAGGTTAAAGCTGAACACCAGAAACCTGGAGGGCTACTTCAAAATATTGAGATTCCAGCTTGGAAATGGGAATCGATTAATATGGATTTCATTACAGGATTGCCCAATTCTCGCCGTAAGTTCAATTCTATTTGGGTCATTGTGGATAGGCTGACGAAATCAGCTCACTTTCTCCCAGTTAGGACCACCTATTCAGCTGAAGACTATGCGAGCCTGTATATCAAGGAAATAGTTCGGCTACATGGAGTTCCGTTTTCTATTATATCTGACAGAGGTGCCCAATTTACAGCTAATTTCTGGAGGTCTTTTCAAGAAGGTTTGGGTACTCTTGTTAACCTTAGTACAGCATTTCATCCGCAGACCGACGGACAAGCCGAACGCACTATTCAGACACTCGAAGATATGTTGCGAGCTTGTGTCTTAGACTTCAAGGGAAGTTGGGAAGATCATTTACCGCTTATTGAGTTTGCCTACAATAACAGTTATCATGCAGGTATTCAGATGGCACCTTATGAGGCACTATATGGGAGGAAATGCAGATCTCCTATTGGCTGGTTTGATGTTGGCGAGACAAAGTTGCTAGGACCTGAATTGGTACAGCAAGCTGTAGAAAAGGTAAAGTTGATCCAGGAAAGGTTGCGTACAGCTCAAAGTCGACAGAAATCATATTCAGATAACCGACGTCGAGACTTGGAATTTGTTGTGGGAGACTGGGTATTCTTGAAAGTGTCGCCTATGAAGGGTGTAATGAGATTTGGTAAGAAAGGAAAACTCAGCCCTAGATATGTTGGGCCATATCAGATTGTTCAGAGAATTGGGCGAGTAGCCTACAAACTTGACCTGCCACCAGAATTAGAAGCAATCCATCCGGTATTTCACATTTCCATGCTTCGGAAATTCTTAGGTGATCCTTCTTGCATCAGCCCTATCGAGGATATTGAAGTTTCTGAGAACTTGTCATATGAAGAAATACCTGTTGCCATTCTTGACCGTCAAATCCGTAAGCTACGGACTAAAGAGGTAGTCTCAGTAAAAGTACTTTGGAGGAGCAATAATGTAGAGGAAATGACATGGGAGGCCGAGGAGGACATGAAGTCCAGATACCCCCATTTATTTGAGTCTTCAGGCGATATGCTTGAGACAAATATGGCAGGTGTTGCACATATATCAACCAGTGACAGTTGAGGTAATTAAGTTATGGCTAACCTTCTTATTATCATTATTGTATAAGTAAATGGTCGTGTGAGGCCAAGTTGATGTTATTATTATGATGTGTAGCCCTGTGTGGCCTTAGATATGTATGTTTGGGCTGATGACAGGTTTTGGATATTTCTATTTATAGGGGAAACTCTGGCGAAATTTTTTTTTTAAAAAAAAATTCAGAAGTTAGGTTAACCGTTAACATTCGAGGACGAATGTTCTTAAGGAGGGGAGAATGTTACACCTTGTGTATTCGGTGTTATCATGCTGTAAATGGGCTAATTCGATAGGAAGATAATTTCTATGAAATATTTAAATGATGTGATAGTTATACATTAAGATTGGAAGTCATTTGAGTTGTGATTAAAAATTCGACAAAGATCGCGCGCAAGTTACGGGTTTAAATTTTACTGGAATTTGGATAAAATGTTGATGAGCGTTTCTCTCAATATACTGGGAGTTATGGTGTGTTCTACCTACCTAATCGAAGGTCTATGAGTCTAGTTTCCAACGCAACAAACCGTTCATTAATACGACTTCGGAGTAGAGAGATATTAACATTTTCGTACAGGGGTGCACACTGTTACGGGAACAGTGTGCCTAGTCGGGTTTAGTCAAAATTTCCTTATTTAAGTCAATTTTTAAAACAGAACCCCTGCGTTTTATCCTCTCCAAAACAGAACCAAAAACCTAGGGATTTTCTCTCAAACTTCTCCCATCCATCTAGCCAAGCATAACAACAATTTAGTCATCCTCAAGATGGAGAACACCATGGTAGCTTCGGAATCGTGAATTCTTCGGTGTTTCACTTTTCATAGCAAGACTCCGCCTTGAAGTAATTTCGAATTTTGAGTAATTCTGGTCACGTAAGGTATGATTTAACTTCTCTTTGATCTTTGTAAACTTCTACCATAAGAATTCTTAAGAAATAGTTGAAACCTCTATAGAAATATTCTTGATTTTTCTTAAGAAACCTCTATTAATATGGCTTGATTGTTGGGGCTGTTCTATATGGTTTTATTGTGTTGTTTTGATCTGTGAAGACATGGATGGAATTCTGTTGATGAGGAGATGTAGTAAAGAAAAATTTGGTGGTGTGTTGGGGGGAAATTAATCTACAAAAGAGTCTACAAATTCATGGCCACAAGTTGTTCGCGTAAATGTCTAAATGAAGAATTATTTAAGCTATGAGCTTGAATTTGATTTTTTAATGGTTTGTATTATGTAGGAAATCATTCCTAAGGCTTTTGAGGTCTTGGAAACAGTATATAACCCCATCGACAAGGTATGTGGGGCTTTCGCTATACTTTTCGGCATGACTAGAATTCGAATAAACGTTTATCGAATTGTCTCGTCGGATTCGAGTTATTTCACCTTCAGCTTATAAAGATGCTTAGACCTGATCTTTTCTCATAGATTGCTTACTCTAGAGGATATCTATGAATTCTCGGATTTCCTTGTTCCTTGCTTAAAAAGAACTAGAGCCTTTTTACTCGTTCTCATTTCGACATTCATATAAATCATGAATAAGGAACACTTACTTCAAAGGTATTCATAATACATAACTCTCATGTTCTTAGTACTTGTTGGCTCGTAGTTGAAAAATTATATATTTTAGCAACAACCATGATAGTTGAGGAATAATGATGATAGGCCACTTCGACTCTTCTTAGAATACGTCTTTTAAGGTTGGTTTCGCATTGCACCTATATAATTCATGATTTAGTACATGTATGTATTTACTTTCATTACCGAGCCGCACTATAGACGGCCGGGTATGACACATATTGTGTAACCACTGATCAGTTGGGATTACCGAGCTCCACGTGGCCGGGTACGATTCTACCGAGCCTTTATTATGGCCGGGTATGTTATGGATATTATAGCCCCACAGAGGGATTTATTATTATATAATGTGATATATTATAAGTAGCGATAGTGAACGACGGTGTCACGAGCATACATTTATATCCATGTTGAATTTTAGTTTCCTACCGAGGCTAGTTTCAGAATTCAAATTATCTCTATGTCTCTTCTATTGTTAATTACATTTTTCATGTTACACTTGTCGCCCTACATATTCAGTACATATTTCGTACTGACGCATTTTTATGCGCTGTGTTCATGCCCACAGGTTCGAATAGACAGAGTGGCGTGCCTCCTCAGTAGGACCCCCAGGATCAGCGTTGGGTTTCGCACTCCACTTCTTCGGAGTTGCTGACTTTGAGTCCATAGGTACTATTACAGATGTATATGTGTGGTTTTGGGCATGTCGGGGGCTTTGTCCCGCCCTGTTGAGATTGTCTTACACTCTTAGAGGCTTGCAGACTAGCGGTCATTGTATATATATATTTTTCGTATCGCCCTATCGACCTTCTGGATAGCTGTTATACTGTTGTTACAGCCTTGTTGGCCTAGTTTTTATATATATATATATGTCGTGTTGGGCTCTTCTGCCTGAAGGTCCCGATATTTCGTGACCTTTATTGATGATCATTCACGAAAGACATGGGTATACACGCTGAAGACCAAGGATCAAGTGTTTCAAGTTTTCAAACAGTTTCTGACCTTGGTGGAAAGAGAGACTGGTAAGAAGTTGAAGTGCATCCGGACAGACAATGGCGGTGAATACCAGGGTCAATTTGATGCTTACTGTAAAGAGCATGGTATTCGACATCAGTTCACACCTCCTAAAACTCCCCAGTTGAATGGCTTGGCTGAGAGGATGAACAGAACTTTGATCGAGAGAACCAGATGTTTACTCTCTCATTCAAAGTTACCAAAGGCTTTCTGGGGTGAAGCTCTAGTTACAGCAGCCTATGTGCTGAACCATTCACCCTGTGTCCCTCTTCAGTACGAGGCTCCAGAAAAGATTTGGTCAGGAAGAGATATCTCTTATGATCAATTACGGGTATTTGGCTGCAAAGCCTATGTCCATGTTCCGAAAGATGAAAGGAGCAAACTTGATGTCAAGACAAGGGAGTGTGTATTCATCGGCTATGGTCAAGACATGCTTGGCTATAAGTTCTATGATCCGGTGCAGAAGAAGCTCGTCAGGAGTCGAGATGTCGTGTTCGTTGAGGACCAAACAATTGAAGACATTGACAAAGTAGAGAAGTCCACTGATGATTCTGCTGAGTTTGAGTTGCCTCCAACAGTGGTGCCGAGACAAGTTGGAGATGATGTTCAGGATAATCAACCTGAAGCCCCTGATCTTCCTAATGAAGATGAACCAGCAGATACTGAAGGTAACGAGGACAATGGTGATGATGATGCAGACGAGGAGGATCAACCTCAACCACCAATCCTCAATAACCCTCCTTATCACACAAGATCTGGAAGAGTTGTGCAACAGTCTACCAGATATTCTCCACATGAGTATGTGTTACTCACTGACGGGGGAGAACCCGACAGCTTTGAAGAAGCTATTGATGATGAACATAAGGAGAAGTGGATAGAAGCCATGCAAGACGAGATGAAATCCTTGCATGAGAACAAGACGTTTGAGCTGGTGAAGTTGCCGAAAGGCAAGAGAGCTTTGAAGAATAAGTGGGTGTTCAAGATGAAGCATGATGAACACAATTCCCTTCCGAGATTCAAAGCAAGATTGGTCGTCAAAGGTTTCAATCAAAGGAAAGGCATTGACTTTGATGAAATATTCTCACCAGTTGTGAAAATGACCTCAATACGCACGGTGCTGGGATTAGCAGCAAGCCTCAACCTGGAGGTTGAGCAGATGGATGTAAAAACCGCCTTCCTACATGGTGATTTGGAAGAGGAGATATACATGGAGCAACCAGACGGTTTCCAGCAAAAGGGGAAAGAGGACTGCGTTTGTAGATTGAGGAAAAGCCTCTATGGCTTAAAACAGGCACCAAGGCAGTGGTACAAGAAGTTCGAGTCGGTGATGGGGCAACACGGCTACAAGAAGACAACTTCAGACCATTGTGTGTTCGCTCAGAAGTTTTCTGACGATGATTTCATCATCCTATTGCTCTATGTGGATGATATGTTGATTGTTGGCCGGAATGTTTCCAGAATTAATAGCTTAAAAGAACAGCTAAGCAAGTTCTTCGCCATGAAAGACTTGGGGCCAGCAAAACAGATCCTTGGGATGAGGATTATGCGAGACCGAGAAGCCAAGAAGTTATGGTTGTCTCAGGAGAAGTACATCGAGAAGGTACTTCAACGGTTCAACATGGAGAAAACTAAAGCAGTTAGCTGTCCTCTTGCTAACCACTTTAGATTGAGCACCAAGCAAAGCCCGTCAACAGATGATGAGAGAAGAAAGATGGAGCGGATTCCATATGCTTCAGCAGTAGGAAGTTTGATGTATGCCATGGTTTGTACACGGCCAGATATCGCTCACGCTGTAGGAGTGGTAAGTAGATTTCTTTCTAATCCAGGAAAGGAACATTGGGATGCTGTTAAGTGGATTCTCAGGTATCTTCGAGGAACCTCCAAACTATGCTTATGTTTTGGAGAAGACAACCCTGTGTTGGTTGGCTATACTGATGCAGATATGGCCGGAGATGTTGATTCTAGAAAATCAACTTCAGGATACTTGATTAACTTTTCAGGGGGAGCTGTGTCATGGCAATCAAAGTTGCAAAAATGTGTTGCATTATCAACTACTGAAGCTGAATTCATCGCAGCAACGGAGGCTTGCAAAGAATTGATATGGATGAAGAAGTTCTTAACTGAACTTGGATTTTCGCAAGACGGTTATCAGTTATTTTGTGATAGTCAAAGTGCTATCCACCTTGCGAAGAATGCCTCATTCCATTCCAGATCCAAACATATTGATGTGAGATATAATTGGATCAGGGATGTGTTGGAGAAGAGGATGTTGCGGCTTGAAAAGATCCATACAGACGAAAATGGATCGGACATGTTGACCAAGACTTTACCGAAAGGGAAGTTTGAGTTCTGTAGAGAAGCTGCAGGGATAGTGGATCCACCATATAGTTGGAAGGGGGAGAATTGTTAGTTTTTCCAACAATTATGGTGATGTATGGGAGAGGTAAGCAATGATGCAACTCTCCTTAGTGAGATAAGCAATGATGCAATGAGTGGTAGGTGAGATGGGAATATTGCAAATTGATCCTTCTTGGTAGGTGAGATTTGCACTTTTGGTCCCTATCTCAAAACTAAGATTTGCACTTTTGGTCCCTATCTCAAAATTATAAATACCCCCTTCCATTTCATTGTATAACACACCAAAAAAACTCAAGAAGAAAGAGTTTGAGAGGGAGAGAGATATAGTTCCTTTAGGAATGTTTCCTAACAGGGGAGTGACAAAATAGTGAGTAGAAATACTAGTCGGGTATTTTTCGGGAAACACTTTTGTGTGCGCCACTATTTTGGGTAGAGCTCAGGAATTGTTGTACCTCCAAATTATTGGGGAAGTCTCTCTTTGTATGCCTGCTAAATGTTTTAGTGGAAGTTGGTGTCGGATTTGTGGACGTAGCCTAAACGTTTTAGGTGAACCACGTTAAATATTGTGTCATTTATTTTTGGTTTCGTTGATTTATTTTATTCCGCTGTGCAGTAGTGTTTAGTGCCACCGGGTCCTAACAGATTTTAATAGTTTAATTTAAAGTTCTAAAATATTTTTACTGTTAAAAAATAGACAGTCTTTTTAAATTTTCTTCATAAAAATTTTGTAACTTTTTTTCTTTTTTCTACAAACTTTAGTATCTTTGAAGGAAAAATCAAATTAAAAAATCTACTATTAAAATTTTTAGATGCTACTGCAACCAATTTCTTACACTAATTACTGTATTTGTTTCGAGCACAAAACCATGGATAAGAGTGCGAGGCTGTATTTAGGGGCGTACATGGACCAGGTTGGTTCGATTTTTATCAAAATTAAACCAAACCAACTATATCGGTTTGGATTGGTTCGGTTTTGTCGGGTTTTCGGATCTTTTTGTTACATGAATATTATTTCAATCTTACTTTGTTAAAATTATAGATAAAGCTTTAATAAATGAATATATATTTAGTAAATATGGAAAAAATCGACAAACATATGATCTATTAAAGTATTCTAATGGGAGAATTTTTTTAGCAACACATAATAGTTATTTTCTTAGTCGTCTAACAATAATTTTTCGTTAATTTATACTTTCAAGGTTAATACAGAGAGGATCCCAAATATTTCTATATTTTTTAAAGAAAATTTACTATAAAGTCTTAAAAATATAAATAACATTTATATATTTATATGTCGGTTTGGTTCGGGTTTTTTTACTCCATACCAAATCAAGTCAAACCAAACCTAATCGAGTTTTTTAATCGGTTTGATTTGATTTTTCGGTTTGGTTCGATTTTCCGGTTCGGTTTGAACACCCCTAGCTGTAATAACGAAAAGAACTAGCCTCCATTCCAAAAGGGAAGTTTCCAGTTGAGCTTGGATGGGTTTTTAGATTTTTCTGCCCCATTAGCTGTTGTCTACCTTTGTTTTTTTTTTTTTGTTTTTTTTTGTTGTTTTGTTTTCCCCCTATTCATTGCATTTATATGGGATATTACATAAGGAGCGGACCCCTTGATCTGTTTTTCAATCACTTCGAAAGGTTTCTATTGGATTTAACAGACTAACTTAAGGGTAGAAGTTTTTGAACAAAATGTAGAGAGTTGCGACAAGCGCAAAAATGATGTATAAAAATTAAGCTTGCTAGTCAAAAGATATTATAGACTATTTATCGTTTCTACATGGATTGGATTACATAATGTTCAAGTAAATGAATTGGATTGCATAATGTTCAAGTAATTTCTGATTTAAACATTATCCATAATGATCAACAGTTTGATTTGAAATAATTACTAACTACAATTTACAAACTAAATTAAAAGCAAGTTAAAATTGATCATATGAACTAGAGACTAGACCAAACTTGGGTTATTATCCATATGAGAATTGAGGGGCATGACATGATTGGTCAAGACTACTACCTTGAATTGATATTGTTAAAATTCACTCTTAGTGTGCTATTAATTCTCATGAAATCAATAGGTTATTAGCTTATTCTTCTGATCAGATTTCTCTTTCGATTATACCTAAACCTTTCAAATAAACTAATGTGAAGCGTGGTGAAAATATACAAGAATTTGTTAGTAGAAATAATCTAAGAGAAACTTCTCGCAAATATTTTTCAATCTTACTTTAAATAGTAGATCACAAAGTTCTTTTGATTATTTAAAGAACTACCAATTAAAATTAAGGATGTGTTGTAACAATATTCAATATTATGTTTCTCTTTCAATTAAACAAAATAACGAATAAAATCACAACTAGAGTTAAAGCTCCTCCAATAAATTCAAGTAATTAAATAATAATAAAATTCATGAATAACATCCAAGTCACTAAATCATGTTAAACTCTAAGGTAACTATTCCATAGCAACGGAGGAAGTCGTCACATAATGGTTAAGAAATATAAAAATCATCCAAACTAACTTTCACTATACAAACTCGCGTATTGGATCGATCATTCGTGAGAAAATTGATGAATTCTTGTGTTTCCATGCCTTAGCCGCTCTCCAACAACAACAACAACAACAACCCAGTATAATCCCACTTAGTAGGGTCTGGGGAGGGTAGTATGTACGCAGACCTTACCTCTACCTTGGGGTAGAGAGGCTGATTCCAAATAGACCCCGTCATCCTTCCCGCCAAAAACTTCCCACCTTGCTCTTGGGGAGACTCGAACTCACAACCTCTTGGTTGGAAGTGGAGGTTGCTTACCATCAGAGCAACCCCTCCAAAACTCTCATAATCGTTTCTAGGTCAAACCCCCTTCAAAAATCGTATTTATAGTATATTTATATCGAGTATGGGCGAAACTGGACTAACACACTCTCTAAGCTGAATTGGGAAAACTAGGCGAACTTTTACATAGGCGCGCTGCCCTGCGTCTCGCGTATATGGGATTATTGAAGGCCTCGCCAAATTCCCTCTTTTGAACATTTCCACTGCCGCGTCGCCCCCTGACGACGCCCCATGCGGCACGGTAGTGTATTTGCTGCATTTCAGCTCTTTCTCCACTTTTTGACATCCATACTTGGTCCTCGAACCCCGAACACAATCTCGATTTAATTGAATGAACTTCTACTCAGACTTCGAATCTCTATTTCATCCATTTTAGCTCCGGAACCGCTACTCAACTTGGAATCACATCCTACACAGTATAACATGCGCCAAAAGTACAAAGTACTTTCGGTTAGGCTCAAACACAACTAAAGTACAGTAATTAGAGTGCAGAAAACGTGAGAATTCCTAGCCTACCATCAAGTTGAAGTAAGAAAATGCTAAAAAAAATGCTAAGTAGAATAATTTAAGGTGTAAATCGGGAAGTAGCTAATAGTTGAGGAGGTTCAACTCTCTTGCTGTTAATAATTCCATATAGACTAAGGTTATAAAGGAGTTCCAAATGAAGTACAAGCATGGCGAATTGAACAAATAGGTCATTTGCGCAAAAGGGTTTTGGAATATCAAAGCGATGTTGATATGTTATATGCATATATTATATCGTTAGACATCAATAGCTTTTGGCATGTAAAGAAGTCTCTAACACTCGAAGAGAATAATTAGGAACCGGCCAACAACAAAGAAATTTGATGCTCACATACTTGTATTCAGGGGTGTACATGGATCAGGTTGGTTCGATTTTTATCAAAACTAAACCAAATCAATTATATCAATTTGGATTGATTCGGTTTTGTCGGATTTTTTGTTACTTGAATATTATTTCAATCTTGCTTTGTTAATTTTTTATAAGTAAATATATGTTTAGTAAAAATATAAAAAAATTTGACAGACATATTATCTATTAAAATATTCTTATGGGAGAGTTTTCTTAGTAACACATACTGTCGTTTGACAATAATTTTTTGTTGATGTACACTTTAAGAGTTAACTAAATTTAGTAATTAAACATAAAAATCAATATGATACCTAAATAATAATAATAATAATAATAATAATAATAATAATAATAATAATAATAATAATAATAATAATAATAATAATCACTTCACATTTGAAAACGATATAAGAATTTAATAGATCTTAAAATATGATATGAATATAGAAGAACAAAGAGATTGACGCATTTTAGTAACAGTTGATAAGAAAGTGATCACACAATTCATTATTTAAGGTTAATAAATATAGAGCATTTCATATTCTATTAAATATTATACTCCGCAAGAGAATCCCAAATATTTCTAGATATTTTTTAAAGAAAATTATATATAAAATTTTAAATGTATATATAAAAACCATATATTTATATGTCGATTTCGTTTTTTTTAATTAATATCAAACTAAATCAATCTAAATCTAGTCGAATTTTTTAATTGATTTAATTTAACTTTTTGGTTTGATGCGATTTTTCCAGTTTGGTTTGTATATCACTACCGGTTTATCAACCCTTATAATGGGAGGGAATTTCCCTTCGAAGTGGAAGAGGAGTCTTCTCGAGTTAAATTAAATTGAAAATAGGGTTTTTTTTTAAAAAGTTATTTTCCACGTGTCAATTATTAATTCATTGGTCGGTGTGTGAAAATCACACACTTCATTTTCTCAGAGATTATCATTTTGGTCTTTAGTTATACACTTTTAACTATCTTCGAGTGTTCAATCGGTAAACTTTTTGGATAAATATGTCTAAGTAAAAAAATATGGACTCTGAGAGGTTGTCTATGTATTTGGCCTTCTTTTTTCATAAAACAAGATCCGATCTCAAACTAAGACAGGCTTGCTCCATTTTAACTCCCTCAATTACTCTACAATACTGCCTTAGTTTGGTGTTATGTTCATGCCTATTTTCAAAAATTGAGAGTTTTATTCTTTTATTACTCCCTATCGATAACAAAAAAGAAGTGGAAAAAAAATGTGGCAGGAGTTAGCATTGAACCCACAAATTTTTGTCAAGCGAATATTTTATGTATAAATAAATAAACCTTCTAGTTTTGTCAAGAGTTCTTTTAGCATAATGTCATTTGACTTTATTCAGGTGTAGTATTTAAAAAACTAGTTTGACAATAATAAAATAAGGCATGTCTATCTTAAGATTGATGAATAAAATTTTCCTTTAAAACTATTCTAACCTAATTTGGAAAGGAAATCCTCCAACCAAACGGCTGACTTCCATGACAATATATTTAGTAGTTTAACTCATTACTATCTCGTTAGACCATTGTTGACAATTCATAATTTATAATCGTAGGTTATGCCAAATTTTATATAATAAATAAATATACCGAACACCCCACGTTACTTTGAACTTTAGGAGAGCAAGAAAACTTACTTATAGCAGCCTCTTTGGCCAAGTTTTTTTTGGGTCAAAAGTGCTTTTTTTAGACAAAGGTACTCTTGGTCAAAAATTAAGGTGTTTGACCAAGTTTTTGGAAGGAAAAAAAGTACTTTTCAGGAGAAGAAACAGTAGAAATTAGCTTCTCTCCAAAAGCACTTTTCTGAGAAACACTTTTGAAAAAAATACACTTAGAAACAGTTTTCAAAAGCTTGGCCAAACACTAATTACTGCTCAAAAGTGTTTTTTTAATTAATTAGTCAAACACAAACTACTTCTCACCAAAAACACTTTTTTAAAAGTACTTTTGAGAAAATCACTTTTCAAAGTAAGTTAATTTTAGAAGTTTGGCCAAACAGGCTATTAGTTTGCTTTCAATATTTTACAATTGGAAAGTGCCAAGTGGGGCATGTAGCATAATGCCAACAGAATTTATTTAATCTTTTATTATATGTGAAACTGAGTCAACAAGTGGTGACACCCACTTCTTTCTTTTTTCTTCTTAAAAAACAAGTCAAATTATTCAAATACTATTATTTTTAGACCCGGTCTAGGTACATTTCTCTCTCTTAAAATATCTTTTTTAGGCATCGAACCTTCTTCTCTAAGCATCAACTAAGTCCAGATACTACTTTAGAAAAAGAATAACACACAAAGTCCAAATTTTCTCTTAGGTTATTTAATTCAGGCACAATTACATCCAAATACAGGATTTTAATTTTATGTATTCTGAATTTTAGGACAACAACTTCAAGTACTAGTAATTACATTTAGAATTTAGTGTACATATTAATAAAAAAAAATTAAGACATATTTTTGGTTTGGGCCAAAGCTCGACATTCTATCGAACCTATATATTCAAGTCGAGATCGACCCGGCAAGAACTAGATTAAAAAAAAAAAAACCCACTCCATCTTATACTTTTGATTAATACATAAAGGTGTTTGTTTGTTGTTAATGGTTAGATCCGTTCTGCATTTATCATTCTTATTGTTATAAATAGAATTTTATTTATGGTGAATGTCTATATTTAGAGAGATTCTAGGGTTTATTATTTGGTGGCTAAGTCACTCTCTCCCTATAAATAGAGGGTTCTTTTCCAATGTAAATCATCCCGTATCAATAAGAATTCCCTCTCTCTCTACTTTGCTCTGCAATACTCTTCTTCTTTTATTATTTTATAACACGTTATTAGCACGAGACTCTAACCAATTGAGTAGAAGCTTTGGGATTGAGCATAATGATTGTTAATTGTTCCATGAACTTCCTTCATGATTAAATTCCGGATTTAAGGTAAGTATTTTACTTTTCTCTTTCAAATTCTTGACATTCTATAATTTGATTTTAAATACAAACAAAGACGATAAATTTTGATTGTAACTGAGTTTGAAAGAAATTATAACCACCCAAAGTGGTAAAATTTCTATGCCTTGCCATGATCAAATTTATGTATGATTGTGGGCAAAGAATTGAAAACTCGTCCAATTGAATTTGCTTCATTCTCATTCCCTTAAGAGAATGTGATAGCAGTATGTGATAAGTCTGAAAGAAGACAAAATTATTACCATGAAGGTATCAATGGATGTGGATGTGGCAATAGACGAAATTATAATCGGCATCATTGTGATAATGGGAATAATAAGGATTCTCAAAATAATCTTTCACTTTGTGAAAGTAATATTTTTCATTGATTTGACATGAGATTTTATAAAGCACATATAGATGATTATGGTCCATTCATGATGTGAATGTGACAACATCTGATTTATGAATACATATTCATTCTTCAAAGAATATGAACGCGCTAGTGGTAGTATACCACACTCACCTCTAGAAGGAGGTTTGAGATGATATAAGAAAATAATGTCATTATTATGGCATGAATGATCATTGGTCACGTACCTATTGTACACCAAAATATTTTGGTAATGTGATTATTAAAGGACAACAATAATGCAAGAAACATATCTTGCATATAATTTTGACCATGACCATAATGGTATAACTTTCTCCTTGAAAGAGATATATGACTGTATGGATGTTGATGAATATGTGTTAGTACAAAATTAATTGAGAGCTCTGGAAGAGCCAATTACCACTATTTTGGAGAAATAAAATTGATTATCAATAAGATATTGTGTTGTAGTAAGTCTCAAAGAAACTTATTTAGTTTCTAAAGTATTCGCGAAAGCGGTTGGTCATACTGAGCCTATAAATAAAGGAAAAGTTTAATATCTTCTATTACCACAACTTGTAGCAGGGTAATATGTATGTGAAAAGCTACCCGCTTTATTCTCCAGTTTATATCACACAAACAAAAGAATACAACAATAAAGTATAAGTTTATTGATATAAAAACCCATATCATAATAAACTTGAAGTTTATTGATAATTGCACGTGTTGTGGTGTAAACCTGAAGTTTATCAATATTGATAATTTATTCAGTTGGCATAATTGGTTTAACCATATCAATTTAAGTATGATATGCAAAAATAATAGAGAATTCACATGGGTAAATATTAAAGAACTAGAAAGTTCTTTACGAATTCTCTTACATTGCTTGTTCTTATTAATTAATAGACCAACTAAAATTGGGATTGAATCCCATGAATGCTGGAAATATCAAAGGTGAATATGGGCACATTTACCTACCATGTATACCACATAAGATGCATCTATGAGATGGTTACATGTGCAATTATTATTAACTCGCATCATGGTGTTTTGCGAGGTAACTTACTCAATAGTTTAATTTCGAGCATAATTTTTAGATTTTCTATTCAAGAAGTTCATCTTGATAAGTTAGTTTACATCACAGTTGGTTTAGCAAAATAATTTATTGAGTGCCTCCACTTAATAGCTAAACTATTCCTTATGAGAACAAAATTATCTATATCAGTTTGATATAAGTTATATACGAAAGTATATTATATTCTCCCTTACAAGTGGTTCAGGGTCAGGAACCAAATAATTTCATCTTATTATTATTGATGTGGGGGATATATTTTGATTAACACCATAACGCACAAAGATGGGTTCTCAAAGTTGAGGAAATAAGTTAGTTTTTCTAACATGAGGGGGGGGGGAACATGATAAATAGTTGAGAAAAAGTTACGTGGAATGAATTATCATGTGTATATCTAGATCCTCGAATAAATTAATATGAACTTGAAGTTTATAAAAGGATAATTCATTTGCAATATATTGCAAAGCATGCTGACACATTTGCTAGTCCAAAAAAAGTAACTATATTCTCATTGCAAATGCTCCTATTAAGTCCTAGAAGGACAAAGTCTATTGTACGCTTAAACCATATAGACAAATCGGTTTCAAATAAACTTCTTGATAAAGAAGATGAGCAAATGATCAAAATGATCATAATAAAGGAGGCAAGTGATCTAGAAGATCACATGACATAACACTTCATAAAATCTCATGAAAGATTCAGGTACCTGAATATATGAATGAAGAGATCTCTATGTTATTGTCTTTATGGAAAAATGTTGGAATCGATATAAAATGTTCGTCGACGACATCTATGATAGCGCCAAATATAGATGAGGATCTTAAGTCTGTCGCTTGCAGACACAAAAATATTGGCCAAATGGAAGAGACACAATTCGAATATAATTGGTTTCGCATGAAAGATATATAATTTTGTCTATGTTGTTCAAACACTTGAAAGTATAAAGTCAATGGTATGTGCAATCAGTTTTCGATATCTTATATGTCTAGCATGACATAAAAACTTGATATGCATCTAAAGTCTATTATATGGCTTATATGACTTAACTTATATGACAATCCATGAAGGATTTAAGTTGCTTGAAGTATCTACAATTCTTGATCTTGAGGTACCACTTCCTCAGTGCAATTTGTGCACAAATGTATCTTGCTATAACTATAAGCATGATAATATGATAGCAAGAGTTTTCACCTCTATGTGAAGATATTGAACTGACGATTCCAACAAGATCATATGAAGACAATACATCTTAGCTTCTACTAAAGATCTTTTGAAGATGGTGCACAAGATTGGAATGCAAATGCTTAAAGATGTGAATTGATGCTCCCATCAGGGGGAGTTAATGCGTGTTGCACTCTTTTTCTATTACAAGATTTTGTCCCACTGGGTTTTCCTTGCAAGGGTTTTAACGAGGCAACCAAAAGGCATATTGTTAGATATGTGTACTCTTTTTCCTTTATTAGATTTTTTTTCCCACTAGGTTTTATTTAGTTAAGGTTTTAACGAGACACATTATCTGTTGAACAGATATTTAAGGGGGAGTGTTATAAATAGAATTTTATTTATGGTGAGTGTCTATATTTAGAGAGATTTCTATAGTTTATTACTTGGTGGTTAAGTCACCATCTCCCTATAAATAGAGGGTTCTATTCCAATGTAAATCATCTCATATCAATAAGAATTCTCTCTCTACTTTGCTCTGCAATACTCTTCTTCTTTTATTATTTTATAATACTTATCGTATATTCATATTTGGTTATTTACTAATGAAAACCAAAAAGATTCATAGTTGGTTATTTGTTTGTTTCAATGGGTGATTTCATATTAGTAATTAGAAATCATTCATTTCAAAATATTTAGAATGATGATGTAAGGTGAATGACCAATTACCTCATTTTGCTATCCAAGAAAAAAGTTACGTTAATAATTAGAACAAAAATTAAAGATCAACACTTTACTCAGGCAAGAAGACAACTTAATTTGTTTCCTTATCAGTATTTGGCAATTGCCAAGTAAGACATGCAACATGAAGAGCACATTCATCCAGATGGGCATAAAAATATCAAATTCTTAACATTTGTGAAACTGATTCAACATATGGTGACAGCCACTTCTTTTGTCTCAAAACGAGTCGATATTTTCGTAAATTACGTATACCTCTTTTTTCTCAAAACGAGTCAATTTTTTCGTGAATTGCGTATACCTCTTTTTTCTCAAAATGAGTCGACTTTTTCCTAAATTATGTAGAATTTTATGTAAACAGTTGTCACACCTCCTTTTTCCGCGCCCGAGGGGCGCAAGGGAGTTTTTCCAATTAAAGGACAATCGAAACGGGATTGGTTTAATTATTTCAGAGTCGCCACTTGGGAGATTTAGGGTGTCCCAAGTCACCAATTTTAATCCCGAATCGAGGAAAAGAATGACTCTATATTATGGTCTGCGTACCAGAAATCCGGATAAGGAATTCTGTTAACCCGGGAGAAGGTGTTAGGCATTCCCGAGTTCCGTGGTTCTAGCACGGTCGCTCAACTGTTATATTCGGCTTGATTATCTGATTTTATACAAGTGTGAACTTATGTGCAAAATTTAACTTTTAACCGCTTTTATCATTTACTATTTTTATCAAGAATTGCAACGTTGTGAAAATGTATCTCGAACCGCGCTACAATCAATGTACCCGTGGTCGTCGACACACTTTGACTCCGTTGAGATTTGGATTTGGGTCACATCAATGTGCACCCGAGTTTAAGGAAATTAAATTATTAAAGGCGCGCCTAAAGCGACTAGCGTATTTATTTTGGGTAGGACCGTGGAATTTTACTAAACGGTCCATCCCGAAGTCTAAACAATTTTTAAAGCAAATATTTACTGAGGGCCCCGCAATTTGTATTTTTCTGTTTGTCGAAGTTCATCTCGTCTTTATTTTAACAGGATATCCTATAGCAACTACGTTTCTTGTCGCATTTGTCTCTACTAGTTGAGGTTAAAAATGACCCTATTCAATTACATGCTTGCAAGTTATTATAACGGAATCCCGAGTGCCTTTGCAGAATAAGAAAACATGACCATGCCCATGGGCAGCTAATCGAGCACCGCGGGCCCAAACCCAGCCCACACAGCATTGGCTGGACCTGGGCCGATGCCTTTCTGATGAAAGGCTGCTGGGTTCGATTGATTCGGGCTCGACCTTCGTGAGGTTGAGAAGTGCAGCCTTGCGCCGTTTATTTTAAAGCGATGGTTTGTCAATTATAAGGAGACAATTTATCAAAAGGACATGAAATTAACTAACATGGATAGTTCTATGTTTTAAGGACATGCTAACCATAAAAACCTAAGATACAGCCTACTGCATTTGAGACCCTTTTATTCTATCAACCTACATATACAAACTAGCATTCAATCACCACATATTGCCATCTATTGGGCACACAGGCTACCTTCAGTATTTAAACAAGGATGCAAACTATTACATATTACATGAATATTTAATGTAACCATCTATGTATGAAGACATTCTTCAGGACTTTCATTTATATTCATGCTCAACTTTCCCAATTACATTTGACAGTGCATTGGTTGTGTACCTGATATAGAAGACAAAGAGGAAAGGAATGATCAGCTGGGCAGTACGCAGTAAACACAGCAACAACAGATACACAGCAACAACACAGCAACAAAATCAACCAACAAGGATGAAGCTCCCGAGTAGTCGAGCAACAAACAGCAATCCCAGAAACAGAATATGAACCAGCGGAGACAGCAAAGTATTCAATGTAAACACCCCAACAATTCAACAACCACAAGCAGCTCAAACAGGCCACGAACAGTAATTGGCCAAGACAGCTAAACCAACATAAACTCTTATGCAATTTTCAAACAGTGTTTGGTTACAATATTCCGAGACTTTATGTTTCTTGTTTTTCTTTTCTGAAGACTAAGAAATGTCCAGCCACAGAAATCCAGTGACCACAAGAAAGCTTGGCAAACGACAGAAAAGCAAAACCACAAAGACAACCTGATCCAACTGGACTCTTACACCGTTTCTTCTAGACAATATTCATTCACAATGCTCTGAAATTTATTTCTGTTTTTCCTTTTCAGTTTTCTTACTCACCGAAATCTCTTAAGACTCAAAAAAAAATGAACCCCCTTTTCTAACGGATGGTCCTCTCTTTTATAGCCTAACCTTAACACCTTACAGTCTGTTTTACCACTCAAAATTACCCCCCCCCCCATGTTGCTTTTCCACTCACTTGTTTTAAATAACCAAGCCCCCATGAAATCCCTGACAGCCCCTCTCTCTTTTTTGGTTGTTAAAGTGTACTGATCACTTGTTTGTTTAATCAAAGTATGGGCAGTAGGAATATAATCTGACAGCACATGCTGTCCGATTATTTTAATTCCTTAAAGCAGACCATACACATGCTGCCCACAGTCCAAACCAAATGGCGTTGTGTTTAAAAATCAAAATCTGAATCTGCCATTATAACCTTTCCCCCTAGATGTTCTTTTAATTTAATTTGAACAAAATCAATAGGCAATACAATTCAGTTCCTAATGGGACTCAAATACGATCACAGCAGAAATAAGCAATACGAATCAAGTTGTTACCATTAACGATTGAAACTAATTGACGACATATATCGACTCGACTATATTAATCGTAACACATAACAATCAATCGTTCATATGAACAACACGTATAGAGTCCCGAATGACTTCAGACCAATTTGTTCAAACACTGGGAACTTATGTGAATTAAACTCGTTTGACGACTAATCTATATCACAGGGTATATTCAGAACACAAACAGAAGACAATTGGCCAAATAAAAAGGCCTTTAACAGAGATGGAAGAAATCCGACTGAAAAATAACAAAATAACAAACAAACACAAAGAAATATGATGACAACTTAATTAGAACCAAACAAAGAGAAAAGGAAACTTACTGAAAAAGTTTGAAATCAAACGGACCCAAATCAAACTCGACTTCGAACTTTTGAGGCCGAACAAACTTTAATCAGGGTGTTCTCACATGAGAACACCTTGATTAAGGTCTATTAGACCTCAAACCTATGTCCAAACCGGCCGGATTCCCCAAGTGCATGTGTTCTAAAGTCTGGATATCCAGATCTGGATTTTTGGGAGTTGTGGGTAGATTCGGACCAAACCAAGTTTGGTTTGGTCACGAGGAAGGTCAGGGGAGTGTCTGGTATGAAGATGGGATGGTTTGGCATAGATCCGGGTTCGACTCAAATCTTCAAATGAAGATTCGAGACGAACGAAAGTGATTCGAGGCTCGTGGTTAGTGGATTCGTGTTCAGGTCAGTGAGGTGGTCCTAGGGTGTTCAGGAGGCGGTCATCGGCGTTCATGCCGCCGGCTTTAATGGCGAGGGATACTGGGGCGGCTGCTAGGGTTCGAGGATGAGAAGGGGTTGGGGAAGGAGATGACTGAAGGGGGGTTCGGATAGGGGGTGCGGGGTAAAGGGCTGAGTTTATATATGGGGGGGTTGATTGGATCTGAGCCGTTGGATCATACGATCTCAACGGCTTGGATCTGAGGGTGAGAAACAAGACGGGGTCGTTCAGTAGTTAAACGGGGTCGTTTGGTTTAAATGAGGGGTTGGGTCGGATTGGTTATTGGGTCGGGTTTGAACACGGGTTGTTGAAAAAGGTCCTGAGCCGTTGGATTGGCCTGGACGGACGGCTCAGATCGAACGCCCTATACGGCGTCGTTTTGGGGGCGTGCCTGGGCAGGCCTGGTTTGGACTGGGTCTTGCCTTGGCTTTGGGCCTCATTTTGGGGCCCAATCCGATTTTCCCTTTTCTTCTCTTCTTTTTTTTCTTTTTCAAATCAACAAATTAAACTAAAAATTCCTAAAATTTTTAAAATAAACTCACACACATATTGGTTAGCACCTATTAACACAAAATGAACAAAATGAATAAAAAAAATAAAAATAAAAATGGTTAGCTCACAGCTGAGAATGAACGATGCACACATACACATTTTTTGAATTTTCTTTTAACGACAGGCCTTTTTTTTGTATTTTTGTTTGATAATGACTAGATGCAAAACGGACAGACTCACAAACGATTAACAAAACATGTCACGGAAAGACCGAAAAATTGTACAGCGAAGCCCTTTGCCGCTATTTTTATTTTCTTTTGGAGCAATTGTCCGTGAAGCAAAAATCACGTGCTTACAGCTGCCCCTCTTTGCACGAAGACACGAAGGGTTTTTGCGCAAAGATAAAGCGAGCGATTTTTGCCCGTCCGAATACTCCGTGTGAAGCATTTTTTGAAAATGATTTGACCGAACCTTTGCTTCAGAGGTTTCCTACATATCCTGGGCTGAAACAGGAATCAGGTCAATGTAGTTCGGGAAATTTTGGTAGCTGGGACTACTGTGCGACTGTAGTGTTTGCTGTTGTTGTGCGCTGTTGTATGCTGCTGTAGGATGCTACTGCTCAACCGATCTCCCTATTACATTGCTCTAAAAGGAAAACAAGAAGCTAAGTTAAACTGAGGATCTTAAAATCTCATCCATCTTCGACTTGTTCTTGTTGCCTTGCTTTCTTGTCGGCTAACGCTTTCCTCTGACGCCTTTATTTTGTGAACTTGGAGATGATGCTGGTCCTTCACCTTTTCTGAATGTCAGTTCTCATCACTTTGCTTGATTTGCTGGGGATACGGCTTTCTTCTTTAAATCTTCCAATGGTTTCTTCAGTGGTATGGCTTTTCATCAGAATTGTTATACTGGGCATGCTACAACGTTCCCAAACTACTCTTTTGAGACGCGTTCCTTTTTCCTTTTGAATTGCGCGCTTGCCTCTGCAGTTGTCTGCTTCTTGGTGCTGGGGATTTCATTGTTTCCCGTTTGGGGATCTCTGTTGTACCCTTCCGTCTTCAGGTGGGGTGACTGATTCCAAAATCTAGAGCTGAATGTATTCCCGCATTATACTGGTGGGCGACCTAGAACTTAAAAGTATTCCCGCATTATACTGGTGGGCGACCTAGAACTTAAAAGTATTCCCGCATTATACTGGTGGGCGACCTAGAACTTAAAAGTATTCCCGCATTATACTGGTGGGCGACCTAGAACTTAAATGTATTCCCGCATTATACTGGTGGGCGACCTAGAACTTAAATGTATTCCCGCATTATACTGGTGGGCGACCTAGAACTTAAAAGTATTCCCGCATTATACTGGTGGGCGACCTAGAACTTAAAAGTATTCCCGCATTATACTGGTGGGCGACCTAGAACTTAAATGTATTCCCGCATTATACTGGTGGGCGACCTAGAACTTAAATGTATTCCCGCATTATACTGGTGGGCGACCTAGAACTTAAAAGTATTCCCGCATTATACTGGTGGGCGACCTAGAACTTAAAAGTATTCCCGCATTATACTGGTGGGCGACCTAGAACTTAAATGTATTCCCGCATTATACTGGTGGGCGACCTAGAACTTAAATGTATTCCCGCATTATACTGGTTGGCGACCTAGAACTTAAAAGTATTCCCGCATTATACTGGTGGGCGACCTAGAACTTAAAAGTATTCCCGCATTATACTGGTGGGCGACCTAGAACTTAAATGTATTCCCGCATTATACTGGTGGGCGACCTAGAACTTAAAAGTATTCCCGCATTATACTGGTGGGCGACCTAGAACTTAAATGTATTCCCGCATTATACTGGTGGGCGACCTAGAACTTAAAAGTATTCCCGCATTATACTGGTGGGCGACCTAGAACTTAAAAGTATTCCCGCATTATACTGGTGGGCGACCTAGAACTTAAATGTATTCCCGCATTATACTGGTGGGCGACCTAGAACTTAAATGTATTCCCGCATTATACTGGTGGGCGACCTAGAACTTAAATGTATTCCCGCATTATACTGGTGGGCGACCTAGAACTTAAATGTATTCCCGCATTATACTGGTGGGCGACCTAGAACTTAAAAGTATTCCCGCATTATACTGGTGGGCGACCTAGAACTTAAAAGTATTCCCGCATTATACTGGTGGGCGACCTAGAACTTAAAAGTATTCCCGCATTATACTGGTGGGCGACCTAGAACTTAAATGTATTCCCGCATTATACTGGTGGGCGACCTAGAACTTAAAAGTATTCCCGCATTATACTGGTGGGCGACCTAGAACTTAAATGTATTCCCGCATTATACTGGTGGGCGACCTAGAACTTAAAAGTATTCCCGCATTATACTGGTGGGCGACCTAGAACTTAAATGTATTCCCGCATTATACTGGTGGGCGACCTAGAACTTAAATGTATTCCCGCATTATACTGGTGGGCGACCTAGAACTTAAAAGTATTCCCGCATTATACTGGTGGGCGACCTAGAACTTAAAAGTATTCCCGCATTATACTGGTGGGCGACCTAGAACTTAAATGTATTCCCGCATTATACTGGTGGGCGACCTAGAACTTAAATGTATTCCCGCATTATACTGGTGGGCGACCTAGAACTTAAAAGTATTCCCGCATTATACTGGTGGGCGACCTAGAACTTAAAAGTATTCCCGCATTATACTGGTGGGCGACCTAGAACTTAAATGTATTCCCGCATTATACTGGTGGGCGACCTAGAACTTAAAAGTATTCCCGCATTATACTGGTGGGCGACCTAGAACTTAAATGTATTCCCGCATTATACTGGTGGGCGACCTAGAACTTAAAAGTATTCCCGCATTATACTGGTGGGCGACCTAGAACTTAAATGTATTCCCGCATTATACTGGTGGGCGACCTAGAACTTAAATGTATTCCCGCATTATACTGGTGGGCGACCTAGAACTTAAATGTATTGAAATTGTTTCCCCGTTCTTCCGAGAAAATTTTCGACAATCGGCAGAAAATTTTCTGCCCCGGTTTTTGGTGACTTCCATGGCGATGCGTCTTGCAGCCATCATCAATCCTTTGTTTTCCTGCAGCAGACAAAAGGATTTAATTAGTCTTTATCGTGGTGGTAGAGGGTGCCTTTCTGGCGAGCAATTTTTCTTTCTTCCTTTTCTTGCTCTTTGTCCCCATAATTGGTTGGCGGGCAAAGTTGCCTGTTGGGGTCTCTAGCCTGCTGGGGATTGGTTTTCAATTTATCCCCTTTTCTGCTTTCTTTTAAAACACATGATGTGGGAGTCTGCTTCTAACTCCCGAAACCACTCCCTTTTGGAGCTTACTTCTTCCAACATTTCCGAGCACAATCCCTGCATTGCCTGGGGCCGGCCTTTTAAGACTGTTTGTATTACCCTGCATTGGGTGAATTCCCCTTCGGTTTCTGGTAGTAAGCTTTGACAAATCCTTTAAAGACCCATTTTAGGAAAAGAAATAAAGATATGGAAAAGAGAAAATCTTTCTGAACCAATATTTTGTGGGAGAAGACAATCAAAAGAACTTATCTGGATGACACAACTGGTCCCCGTGATCATGACATGCACCATAGATTCCCGACCCAGTCTATTTGTATCAATCGATTCGCCCGATGGTCTGACTTGCTGGGGATGATAAAGGAGTGTTCACTTCGTTTCGTATGTGGTAGCTTTGCTGATCTGTCTTGCCGCCTCACAGTGCCCTTCGAGGGGTTTTCACTAATGAGACTCTCTCTTTTCTCTCATCTCCCGGCGCCTTATGGTGCCTATGAAGGTTTTCACCAATAAGACTCTCTCATTTCATATCCCTCATCTTACATCGCCTCTCGGTGCCTGCGAAGGTTTTCACCGATGAGACTCTCTCATTTTATTTCTTTCGAGGAATCGGGGTGTTGTAGATACGACCCTCTCTTCCGGGGATTCTTTTGACTATCAACTCATTCCCAGTCTTACGATCCTTTTCTTTGCTGGGGATCGGTGTATTATTCTCGGCCTTATTTGCCGGATTTGGCATCTCTCGAACATTGATCGGGAGGTCTTTTGGATGTCGATGTTGGTTTTGGTGTGGGATTGAAAGAAGGCTAAAAAATGAAAACAACTTGAGGGGTGATGTGCTACAACTTTTTGGAATCAAACCTTTGTTGGAACTTAAAACATAACTTCTGCCCCAGTTTTCTTGCTTGGGGAATTTATTTATTTTTTACTCTTATGTTGTGCTACGTGCGTTACGCACGCTGTGTCTATTATGCACACTATGTACATTATGCATCCTATATTTATTATGATGCATACTATGACCGAGCCGTGAGGCGCCTACGTATCCTCTTTGAGGAATCAGGTCAAACGTAGTTCCCACGGTTTTGTATTTCTTTATGATTTCATCTTCTTCTTTTTTTTTTTCTTTTCTTTTTCTTTTCTTTTCTTCTTTTTTTTTTTCGTATCTTTCCCATTAGTGATTCCAAAAGAGGGGTATTGAAAGAATTTGCTTAAGGCTCAAAGGGGGAAGCAAGGGTTAAACAGTGTTTGGGTAGAAGAAAGAATTGCCTCCGTCATCTCATTATCCAATAAATGCCAAATACAAACAAACAAACCGAATAATTGCCGTAATTAAAGAAATTACGCATAATATCTCTTGACTGCATCTGAATTGATAGCCATGTCGACACATCTACCCTCGACATCTGTCAAACACAAAGCACCGTTGGACAATACTCTGGTCACGATATAAGGCCCTTGCCAATTTGGGGCGAATTTGCCTTTCGCCTCGACCTGATGTGGGAGGATCTTCTTCAATACCTGCTGCCCTACTTCAAACTTCCTGGGGCGCACCTTTTTATTATACGCTCTAGCCATTCTCTTCTGGTACAGCTGACCATGGCACACTGCTGCCAATCTTTTCTCATCTATCAGGCTCAACTGTTCCAAGCGAGCTTTGATCCATTCATCATCATCAATTCCGGCTTCAGCGACAATTCGGAGGGACGGAATTTCGACCTCCGCTGGTATCACGGCCTCAGTTCCATACACCAACAAATAAGGAGTTGTGCCTATGGAAGTCCGGACGGTAGTGCGGTAACCCCAACAAGGCAAAGGGCAACTTCTCGTGCCACTGTCTGGATCCTTCCACCATTTTTCGCAGTATCTTCTTGATATTCTTATTGGCTGCTTCGACTGCTCCATTTGCCTTAGGACGATATGGGGTGGAATTGCGGTGTGTAATCTTGAATTGTTGGCATACCTCTTTCATCAGGCTGCTATTAAGATTCGTACCGTTATCCGTGATGATCACTTTTGGGATCCCAAATCTGCAGATGATATGGGAGTGAACAAAGTCCACCACTGCCTTCTTAGTTACCGATTTGAAGGTTTTAGCCTCAACCCATTTGGTGAAGTAATCGATGGTCACTAGAATGAACCTATGACCGTTGGATGCTGCTGGCTCGATGGGCCCAATGACATCCATGCCCCATGCTACAAACGGCCAGGGTGCTGACATCGTATGCAATTCTGTTGGCGGAGAGTGAATCAAGTCTCCATGTATTTGGCACTGATGGCATTTCCTCACGAAAGTGATACAGTCGTGTTCCATGGTGAGCCAATAACACCCCGTTCGAAGGATTTTTCTTGCCAATACATATCCACTCATGTGGGGCCCGCAAACTCCAGCATGTACTTCTGCCATAACCGTCGTTGCCCGCCCGGCATCTATGCATCTCAACAATCCCAAATCCGGGGTTCTTTTGTACAATACCCCTCCACTGAGGAAGAAACCATTCGACAACCGCCGAAGGGCTCTTTTTTGGTCTCCAGAGGCATGTTCTGGATATATCCCCATCCTGAGGTATTCTTTGATATCATGAAACCAGGGTTCGCCATCCGCTTCTTCTTCTATGGCATTGCAGTAGGCGTGCTGATCACGGACCTGGATGTGTAGAGGATCAACATACATTTTGTCAGGGTGGTGCAGCATTGATGCCAAGGTGGCCAAGGCATCTGCAACCTCATTGTGAACTCTCGGGATGTGTTTGAATTTTACCAATCGAAATTGCTTGCTCAGATCATGCAAGCATTGTCGGTATGGTATGAGCTTCAGATCTCGTGTTTCCCATTCGCCCTGAATTTGATGTACCAAGAGGTCCGAGTCTCCCAAGACCAAGACGTCTTGGACACCCATGTCGGCAGCCAGGCGCAGACCCAGAATGCAAGCCTCATATTCGGCCATATTGTTGGTGCAATAGAAGCGTAGTTGAGCCGTAACAGGATAATGCCGTCCTGTTTCAGAAATGAGTACTGCTCCTATTCCAACCCCTTTTGCGTTTGCAGCTCCATCAAAGAAAAGCTTCCAACCTGGTTCCTCAGGTAATTCCAACTCATTCGTATGCATCACCTCTTCGTCAGGAAAATACGTTCTTAAGGGCTCGTATTTTTCATCAACGGGATTCTCTGCCAAATGGTCTGCCAGTGCCTGGGCTTTCATGGCCGTCCTCGTCACGTAGATGATATCAAATTCTGTGAGCAGAATTTGCCATTTTGCTAACCTTCCCGTGGGCATAGGTTTCTGAAAGATATACTTCAGCGGGTCCAAACGGGATATGAGATAAGTAGTGTATGAAGACAGGTAGTGCTTCAACTTCTGAGCTACCCAAGTCAGGGCGCAACATGTTTTCTCGAGTTGAGTGTACTTGACCTCATGCACTGTGAATTTCTTGCTAAGATAGTAGATGGCCTGCTCCTTCCTCCCTGTGTCATCATGTTGCCCCAATACACAACCAAATGAATTTTCTAAAACCGTCAGGTAAAGGATTAGGGGTTTCCCGGGCTTAGGCGGGACCAATACGGGTGGATTAGACAGATACCCTTTGATTTGGTCGAAAGCCTCTTGACACTCTGTCGTCCAACCTTCTGCAGCATCCTTTCTCAGTAGCCGAAATATGGGCTCACAAGTTGCTGTGAGTTGAGCGATGAACCTGCTGATGTAATTGAGTCTACCCAGCAAACTCATTACCTCTGTTTTGTTCCTTGGCGGTGGCAAGTCTCGGATGGATTCAATTTTGGATGGGTCTAACTCAATCCCCCGTCGACTGACGATGAATCCTAGCAACTTTCCTGATGGAACCCCGAATGCGCATTTGGCCGGGTTAAGCTTGATATCATACCTCCGGAGTCTTTGGAAAAATCTCCTTAGGTCTGTCACATGGTCCTCCTGACGCCAAGATTTGATGATCACATCATCGACGTACACCTCAATTTCCTTGTGTATCATGTCATGAAACACAGCAGTCATTGCTCGCATGTATGTTGCCCCAGCGTTCTTTAAACCGAACGGCATTACCCGATAGCAGTAGGTTCCCCATGGCGTAATAAATGCTGTCTTCTCAGCATCCTCCTCATCCATTAGGATCTGATGATAACCTGCATAGCAATCTACAAAGGATCCGATCTCGCGCCCAGCACAATTATCGATCAGGATATGAATATTGGGTAACGGGAAATTGTCCTTGGGACTTGCTTTGTTGAGGTTGCGGTAGTCGACGCACACCCTGATTTTTCCATCCTTCTTTGGGACTGGTACCACATTGGCCAACCACTCGGGATACCGAGTGACCCGAATGACCTTCGATTGTAATTGCTTAATCACTTCTTCTTTGATCTTTACACTCATTTCTGTTTTAAATTTCCTTAGTTTTTGCTTGACCGGAGGGTATGCCGGGTCAGTGGGCAATTTGTGAACCACTAAATTGGTGCTCAATCCAGGCATATCATCATATGACCATGCAAAAACATCTTTGAATTCCCTGAGAGTTTTGATCAATTCTGCTTTGACATTTGGCTCAATGTGGATGCTAATTTTGGTCTCTTGGATGTTATCAGCGTCTCCTAGGTTCACAGCCTCAGTGTCATTTAGGTTAGGCTTGGGTTTCTCTTCAAATTGGCACAGTTCTCGATTTATTTCTTCGAAGGCTTCCCCTTCGTCACATTCGGATTCATTATCACAAACGACCTCTTGCATTGTTGAGTCAGATTCAGATTGATTTATTAGACTAGGTCGAAGATCCGCTGTGCATGCCATGTCATTAGGACCAGTAAAAAGAGAACTGTTCAGAAAGAAAAAGAACAAAACAAGAAATTAAAATGGGACAAAAGAAAAGAACTTTATTAAATTTGCAGGATAAAAAGGGTTCACACTTTTACAAAACGAAAGTAAAATTGGGATTACACCCTTGAATAATCCGATCAAACAAACAAACAAACAAAACATTAATCAAAGCCTACTACCAAGACTCCCCTCGGACAGGAAGAGGAGTAACCGTCCAATTGTTGGTCTTGGCCTTAGGCCCCACGAATTGTATCTCTGCTCTGCTGGAACCCTCTCCAGCTTCCACCATACTGACATCCGCAAATAGCCTTTCAAAACTCTGATTGAGGTCTTCATTTATACCGATCAAAGGTCCTCGAATCTTTGGGATCGCTGACCCCTTGGCACTAGCTTTAACAAAAGACCTTGAGAGGCGTGGCACTGGTTTAGGCAGAAACCAGACCCTCTTCTTCATTTTTCGCGCTTGCTTCCTGTCTGCTGCGGTTGGTTTGAACCCCAACCCGAAAGTTTCCAGATTCTTAGGAAGGGAGACAGGTTGGACTATCCCTTGAAGTTCAACTCCCAGGCCTTTTCCCGGCACAAATCCGTTACCCAGCATCTCCGATACCATCATGACTGTTGCGGCAGCTACCCTAGGGTGCGGGATGATTTCTCCTTCAGAGATTTTGTTGGCCGACCCTGTATCGAGAATCTGGTAGACCCAAGGACCCTTGTCATCAGTGGTCTCTATGAAAGGCACAATGGTTCCGCCCATGGTGCATGTTGTATCCTCACCGTGCAACACGACCTCTTGTCTTTCCCACTCGAACTTCACTGTCTGATGTAGGGTGGAAGGCACCGCTTTAGCTGCGTGAATCCAGGGTCGTCCTAACAGCAGGTTGTAAGATACCGTGGCGTCCAATACCTGGAATTCCATGGTAAACAGGACCGGGCCAATGGTTAGTTCAAGTACAACATCCCCCACAGTGGCTGTTCCGTTTCCGTCAAACCCTCGGACACAGATGCTATTCTCCCGGATTCTTCCACGGTCAATCTTTAACTGGTCCAGGGTGGATAATGGACAAATATTGGCGCTTGAGCCGTTATCCACCAATACTCGGGTTACCACCGAGTCTTCACATTTGACAGCTAGGTATAGAGCTTTGTTATGCTCCGTACCTTCCACCGGCAGGTCATCATCTGAGAATGTCACTCTGTTCACCTCGAAAATCTTGCTAGCAATGGTTTCCAGGTGGTTTACAGAAATCTCACTGGGTACATGGGCCTCGTTCAATATCTTTAACAGGGCCCGACGATGTTCCTCGGAATGGAGGAGTAATGACAATAGTGAGATCTGGGCAGGTGTTTTTCTCAGCTGCTCAACCACAGAATAGTCTTGTACTTTCATCTTCCTCAGGAAGTCTTCAGCCTCTTCTTCTGACACTGGCTTCTTGGTTGCCACTGGGTTTGTTTTTCTTAACTCCACCGGAGCAAAGCATCGACCTGATCGAGTCAGCCCTTGCGCTTCACAACTGACTTCTTCCACCTGTTTTCCTTGGTATGTCACCACTGCTTTTTCATATTTCCAGGGCACAGCCCTGCTGTCAAGCATTGGCAGTTGGACCACCGGCTTTATGGTCACCCGTTCTCTACATACCCCTTTCAACATGACTGCCGGTGTGGGCAGGATCCCTGGTATTACCAACTTGCTTGGCTCGGGTTTGCTTGCTATGGCGGACGGGTTCTTCCCCCATATTACTACCGGCTTGACGCCTTCTCCCTGCGACTGTACATTTGTTCCTCCACTGGTTAAGACTTCTTTTGGGGCAGCTTGGATCATCATCACTGTTTGTGAGGGTTTTCTTAATTCACCTCCCTCACACACCAACTCAATCATGTGAGCTTCGTGGTGCGCTGGCAGCGGGTTTTGGTTGATGTTAGGAGCCTCCGGTGTCTGGACCTCGATCTTATTGGTGTCAATAAGATCCTGTATGGCATGCCTTAACTTCCAACACTTCTCGGTATCGTGCCCGAGCATCCCTGAACAGTATTCACAACTGATTGAACGGTCCAAATTCTGAGGCGGGGGATTTGGTTCCCGAGTATGGACGGGACTAACCAAACCCAATTGCCGCAGCTTGTGGAACACAGCGGTGTAGGTTTCTCCCAGTTCGGTGAAGGTTCTTTGCTTCCGCAACCTGTCATTTCTGGCATCTGGATTTCCCCGGAAACCTGCCCCTGAAGGATTTCTATATGCCCTTGGTGGAGGGTAAGTGTTTTGTGGTGGTGCATATATGTTCTGGGGAGCCGGTGCGCGCCATTGTGGGCGAACCGGAGGCTGAGTGTATACCTGGGCTTGGTGTACGGAACAATGTGGTTCTCGAGGTGGATAGAAATTTTGTGGTGGGTTGTATGGATAGTTTGACCTGTGAGGCCTGGGTTGGTTGTAGTGTGGCCTGCCAGCCCTGGGCCAACTGCCTGCCTCGATCGTGGCAACCTCTTCTTTCTTTCTTCTTAGCGCACCTCCCGTGCCGCTTTGAATAGCCTGGGTTGTGGCCTTAAGTGCCGAATAGTTTAAGATCTTGTCCGACCTCAAACCTTCTTCTATCATGACCCCTATTTTGACCACCTCGTTGAAAGATTTTCCAACCGTTGTCACCAAGTGACCAAAGTAGGTTGGATCCAATGTCTGCAAAAAGTAGTCTACCATCTCTCCCTCTCTCATGGGAGGATCGACCCTAGCTGCTTGTTCTCTCCAGCGGAACCCGAACTCGCGAAAACTTTCCCCGGGTTTCTTCCCAGTCCTCAATAACGTGAGACGGTCAGGGACTATCTCTAGATTGTACTGGAAATGACCTGCAAAAGCCTGTGCCAGATCATCCCACGTGTACCACCTGCTGAAATCCTGCCTGGTATACCATTCCAGTGCAGATCCGCTCAGACTTTGGCCGAAGTAAGCTATCAAAAGCTCATCCTTGCCTCCTGCCCCTCTCATTTTGCTACAGAATCCCCGCAAATGTGCCATGGGATCACCGTGCCCTTCATATAAATCAAACTTGGGCATCTTGAACCCTGCCGGGAGTTGGACATCTGGGAAAGGGCACAGATCTTTGTATGCCACGCTGACTTGGTTGCCCAGCCCGTGTAAGTTCCTGAAGGATTGCTCCAGGCTTTTGAACTTTCTCAACACTTCATCCTGTTCAGGGGCCTTAACCGGCTTCTCAACCTCTGCCGGAACTTCCAAATGGGGATTGTAAGCCTGTGGTTCGGGTGCATGGAATGTAGGCTCAGGGGGATAGTATTGTGTATCGTGAGCCTGAAACAATGGCTCACTGGTCGTTCGCTGCAAAGGGGCTGATGCAGGTCCCACAAAAATGGGAATATTGGGTGTTGGGAGAGGTTGATGGGGTGGTGGAGCTTGGGAATCATGAGGGCTTCTTTCTTGATGATAGAGGGGATTTGGGCGGCTTGTGGAAGGGCCAGAGTGAGGGTACTCCGGCACGTGTCCCAGTGTCTCAGGGCTCTTTTGCGTTTTGGCCAGGGCTAGCTGCATTGCATGCATCTCTAGTCCCATCCTTTCAATCTTTTCCATTGCCTCTTTTAGCAACTGGCTCATCGGCCTTTCTTCCTCATTACTATTCTCAGAAGTGGTCATGCTTGTTGCTACCGGTCCTTTGGATCTGGTTTGGTATGAATGTGTTGCCAGAATTCTTTAACAACTAACTGTCTGATATCAGACAACAACAAACTTTGTTAGTGTTAGAGCTTAACAGATTTGATCATAACACATAGAGGATGCAATGCACCTAGGCAATTAATCGTTTCTACATGCCTTGCCTCAAACAACATACGTCATCCCGGTTTGCTCATTCATCCATTTTTAAAGTACTTTGGGAAACCCTGTGTTTTATTTTGTATTTTTATTTTTATTTATTAAAAGCGGTCGAATCTTATGGGGATTGCCTACGTATCACGTCCCCGCGTGAATCAGACCAGGCGTAGTTCTGCCATAAAGTAAAGACACATAGAAATTCTTCCGGAGTCACTTAATTTCATTATCAAAATTTGCTATTACACATTACTTCAAACAAAATAGCAATAGTACAGACTCCAGGGTTTTAAACTTGGTTTGAGGAAAAGAAAACAACATTGGGGAAACAACAAACAAAATAACCAGGACTCGATCAACAACTAATTTTCCAACTTAGGGACCCACGAGGCATCTTTCGGCCCTTTCGCGGCCCTAGGTGTAAGGTCTCTTTGCAAGCCCTTCAACTCGTTCATAATCCGATGGACGCAGCCCATGATGGAAGCAATGAGGTTTTCCCGAGGTGTCTGCTCGCATGCCAAACATTTTAGGTAGATGTAATGCCCGACTTTGTCAATTCTTGCCCGAATGTTGTCCCTTTCTGCGAACAATTGCCTTATCTGTCGGCTCTTCAACATTAGCGTTTGTGCATTGGCGGCGAGCTGATCCTGGAATATATCCATTTGCCTTTCCATCCTTGTCATTGCATTGTAATAGCGTCTCCGGTCGGCCTGGGCATCTTGCGTTTGCTTGAAGATCCGCTCCTGCAAAGCGGAATTTGTTTCCTTCGCTGCTTTGACGCTCAGTTCACAATTCCTCATGACTTGCTGTAGGCGCTTTCTCCGGGCCATTGTACCTTCTGCCCATTTGGCTCTCATCCTTGCTATGCAGGCCTCTGATAGGTCTAATTCTACCTGGCTCTGGATGACCTGATTTCTCAAACTGGCTATCAATCTTTCATCGGAGCAACGCCTCTGTCGATCGATGTTATTCTTACTGGCTTGGCGAAGCCGGGCCTTCAGGGTTTGGTTTTCTTGGGCTAACTTGTCTTTTTCAGCCTGCTCTTGGGCGACTTGTACGTTGTTTTCGAATACCATCCTTTCCATTTGTCGCTTCAGCTTCCTAATTTCAACCAGGTAACCTTCCTCTTTTGCAAGCCAGTCCCATTGTTCTTGCGATGACTCAACAAAATTTCGGAGGTGAGGCCGTTTGGTTGGCCGTTTTACGATGTTCTTCTTGTTCTGCCAAGTGATATAGGCCGGCGAGACTTCACCCCTAGACAAATCATTTACTCGGGTATTCGCCGTTAAGTACTGGCATTCACTCCATATGCAACGAACTGTCTTTTCAGGAAATTGGCCGTCACTGCTGACCTCGACTGCATAAGTGCTGAGATCTTCGTCCGGGTGTAGTACTTGACATCTTCCCAACTGCCTCATTACCCTGTAAGGGGCATAAGGTTGAATACCCCTGAGTCCCATCAAGAGGAAGTGAGGACCAGTGGCGGGCATGTATATGATTTCTTCCACAGAAAGCCAACCCAAAGTCCAGTTTATTTGGTCTGCGGTGATGATCCGGAGATAGGATATCCATTCTTCAAACCCTCCCGGTGATCGGAAACCTGAAACCCTTAAGCTATAACCCTCGATGCAGCCCACATTTGTAGACATGTAGCGCATATACTGAGGGTGGTGACACAAGTGTTCGATCATCCACATCTGTAACAACAAGTTGCACCCTTCGAAGAAGTCTGCTCCAGCCTTACAAGCCGTGAGGGCTCGGTATATTTCTGACATTATCATGGGAGCAAGGATGCTTTTATCGTTGGTAATCAGGATTCTGACGATTCCAGCCACCTTTAGGTCGATATTTCTATCTTTTCGGGGAAACACCACAAGGCCCAAAAATGCCACCATAAAAGCGAACCGCCTATGCTCATTCCATTTTACCAGATTTCCCCTGCTGCAAACACCACTTTCTGGCTCATTGAATCCTCCTATGCTCCCGTACCTCTGGTATATGAATTGTAGGGTAGAAAAACCTTTATCCAGTTCAGCGTATGGGACTCCTTTGCTTATCTTCAACAGATCCATGAATTTGTGTGAATTCACAGCCCTTGGAGCGATCAGGTATTTGTGTCTCAAACCTTCAGTGACGTCCATGTAACCCGCCACTTCCTCTAAGGTTGGGGTGAGTTCAAAATCTGAGAAACGGAACACGTTGTGGGCCGGATCCCAGAATGTAACCAAAGCCTTTATGATGTCGCACCGAGGCCTAACTTTCAACAAATCAACCAAACCCCCCAGATGCAGTTTGACCTTGTCTTGCTCTGGCCTTTCCAAATCCTCCCACCATAATCGCACCTCCAGGGGAATTTTGCTTCTAACTGTCATCGGCAAACTTGGACTCATGCTCATTCTGCATGTTTATTGGGGTGATTAAGCAAAGATCCAGACTCATTAGACTCAAATACACAAATCGACACCTTTTTTTTCTAGAAAAACGAAATTTTGGTTATTTTTGAAAGTACGACGTTACCTTAAAACTTTCGTTATTTGGTTTATACCTCTATTTTGAAAGAACAAGTTGAGCCCGATGGGGGTTGCCTACGTATCCCGCACCATGCGAGAATCAAACTGACGTAGTTCGGGCATAAATCGAATTTTGGGGACACACTATTTTTCTTAAAAATGAATCAAGGACTCCCTTTTTTTTTCTTTTTCTTTTAAAACAAATTAATAAGACACACATTTTTTTCAAAATTCTGGCAGAGCTTTGACCATTTTTGTGACTTTTCAAGAATAAATAAGTAACCCCTTAACCGTTATTCCTCTTCCTTTTCCAAACATTCCCGATATTCAGAAACCGGTCAGCATGCAAGCCTTGAAACAAGTAAATGCATAAAGCAAACAGGATGTAGCAGGATGGTCTTTATTCTCAGGTTGCCTGTCCTAGACGGACCCAGCCCCTGTGCTGAGTCCCCTAAGTCAAATGCACATGATGCAAATAAGCGTTCCTACTAGGGATCCGGCATGAAGTTATGTTATGCTAAGCTGTAAAACCTAGGTGCTTGTTCTAGACCTGGCTTACCCGAGCGGACAACTCGAGCCAAGGATGGGAGCTGTGTACCGGTAACCAAAAGGCCATCCGATTTTGCAACTCCTCCGAATCCTCGTTCTATTTTGGGCATATGACACTAACAGAAAGAAGCCACGACCAGCGTGCGCTCCTTTTTCCGCGCCCGAGGGGGCGCAAGGGAGTTTTTTCCAATTAAAGGACAATCGAAACGGGATTGGTTTAATTATTTCAGAGTCGCCACTTGGGAGATTTAGGGTGTCCCAAGTCACCAATTTTAATCCCGAATCGAGGAAAAGAATGACTCTATATTATGGTCTGCGTACCAGAAATCCGGATAAGGAATTCTGTTAACCCGGGAGAAGGTGTTAGGCATTCCCGAGTTCCGTGGTTCTAGCACGGTCGCTCAACTGTTATATTCGGCTTGATTATCTGATTTTATACAAGTGTGAACTTATGTGCAAAATTTAACTTTTAACCGCTCTTATCATTTACTATTTTTATCAAGAATTGCAACGTTGTGAAAATGTATCTCGAACCGCGCTACAATCAATGTACCCGTGGTCGTCGACACACTTTGACTCCGTTGAGATTTGGATTTGGGTCACATCAATGTGCACCCGAGTTTAAGGAAATTAAATTATTAAAGGCGCGCCTAAAGCGACTAGCGTATTTATTTTGGGTAGGACCGTGGAATTTTACTAAACGGTCCATCCCGAAGTCTAAACAATTTTTAAAGCAAATATTTACTGAGGGCCCCGTATCTTGTGCGTTTCTGTTTGTCGAAGTTCATCTCGTCTTTATTTTAACAGGATATCCTATAGCAACTACGTTTCTTGTCGCATTTGTCTCTACTAGTTGAGGTTAAAAATGACCCTATTCAATTACATGCTTGCAAGTTATTATAACGGAATCCCGAGTGCCTTTGCAGAATAAGAAAACATGACCATGCCCATGGGCAGCTAATCGAGCACCGCGGGCCCAAACCCAGCCCACACAGCATTGGCTGGACCTGGGCCGATGCCTTTCTGATGAAAGGCTGCTGGGTTCGATTGATTCGGGCTCGACCTTCGTGAGGTTGAGAAGTGCAGCCTTGCGCCGTTTATTTTAAAGCGATGGTTTGTCAATTATAAGGAGACAATTTATCAAAAGGACATGAAATTAACTAACATGGATAGTTCTATGTTTTAAGGACATGCTAACCATAAAAACCTAAGATACAGCCTACTGCATTTGAGACCCTTTTATTCTATCAACCTACATATACAAACTAGCATTCAATCACCACATATTGCCATCTATTGGGCACACAGGCTACCTTCAGTATTTAAACAAGGATGCAAACTATTACATATTACATGAATATTTAATGTAACCATCTATGTATGAAGACATTCTTCAGGACTTTCATTTATATTCATGCTTAACTTTCCCAATTACATTTGACAGTGCATTGGTTGTGTACCTGATATAAAAGACAAAGAGGAAAGGAATGATCAGCTGGGCAGTACGCAGTAAACACAGCAACAACAGATACACAGCAACAACACAGCAACAAAATCAACCAACAAGGATGAAGCTCCCGAGTAGTCGAGCAACAAACAGCAATCCCAGAAACAGAATATGAACCAGCGGAGACAGCAAAGTATTCAATGTAAACACCCCAACAATTCAACAACCACAAGCAGCTCAAACAGGCCACGAACAGTAATTGGCCAAGACAACTAAACCAACATAAACTCTTATGCAATTTTCAAACAGTGTTTGGTTACAATATTCCGAGACTTTATGTTTCTTGTTTTTCTTTTCTGAAGACTAAGAAATGTCCAGCCACAGAAATCCAGTGACCACAAGAAAGCTTGGCAAACGACAGAAAAGCAAAACCACAAAGACAACCTGATCCAACTGGACTCTTACACCGTTTCTTCTAGACAATATTCATTCACAATGCTCTGAAATTTATTTCTGTTTTTCCTTTTCAGTTTTCTTACTCACCGAAATCTCTTAAGACTCAAAAAAAATGAACCCCCTTTTCTAACGGATGGTCCTCTCTTTTATAGCCTAACCTTAACACCTTACAGTCTGTTTTACCACTCAAAATTACCCCCCCCCCCCATGTTGCTTTTCCACTCACTTGTTTTAAATAACCAAGCCCCCATGAAATCCCTGACAGCCCCTCTCTCTTTTTTGGTTGTTAAAGTGTACTGATCACTTGTTTGTTTAATCAAAGTATGGGCAGTAGGAATATAATCTGACAGCACATGCTGTCCGATTATTTTAATTCCTTAAAGCAGACCATACACATGCTGCCCACAGTCCAAACCAAATGGCGTTGTGTTTAAAAATCAAAATCTGAATCTGCCATTATAACCTTTCCCCCTAGATGTTCTTTTAATTTAATTTGAACAAAATCAATAGGCAATACAATTCAGTTCCTAATGGGACTCAAATACGATCACAGCAGAAATAAGCAATACGAATCAAGTTGTTACCATTAACGATTGAAACTAATTGACGACATATATCGACTCGACTATATTAATCGTAACACATAACAATCAATCGTTCATATGAACAACACGTATAGAGTCCCGAATGACTTCAGACCAATTTGTTCAAACACTGGGAACTTATGTGAATTAAACTCGTTTGACGACTAATCTATATCACAGGGTATATTCAGAACACAAACAGAAGACAATTGGCCAAATAAAAAGGCCTTTAACAGAGATGGAAGAAATCCGACTGAAAAATAACAAAATAACAAACAAACACAAAGAAATATGATGACAACTTAATTAGAACCAAACAAAGAGAAAAGGAAACTTACTGAAAAAGTTTGAAATCAAACGGACCCAAATCAAACTCGACTTCGAACTTTTGAGGCCGAACAAACTTTAATCAGGGTGTTCTCACATGAGAACACCTTGATTAAGGTCTATTAGACCTCAAACCTATGTCCAAACCGGCCGGATTCCCCAAGTGCATGTGTTCTAAAGTCTGGATATCCAGATCTGGATTTTTGGGAGTTGTGGGTAGA
This sequence comes from Nicotiana sylvestris, assembly GCF_000393655.2. Lineage (NCBI taxonomy): Eukaryota > Viridiplantae > Streptophyta > Magnoliopsida > Solanales > Solanaceae > Nicotiana > Nicotiana sylvestris. The sequence continues at coordinate 33,666,073 of NC_091064.1, forward strand.
TTCGGACCAAACCAAGTTTGGTTTGGTCACGAGGAAGGTCAGGGGAGTGTCTGGTATGAAGATGGGATGGTTTGGCATAGATCCGGGTTCGACTCAAATCTTCAAATGAAGATTCGAGACGAACGAAAGTGATTCGAGGCTCGTGGTTAGTGGATTCGTGTTCAGGTCAGTGAGGTGGTCCTAGGGTGTTCAGGAGGCGGTCATCGGCGTTCATGCCGCCGGCTTTAATGGCGAGGGATACTGGGGCGGCTGCTAGGGTTCGAGGATGAGAAGGGGTTGGGGAAGGAGATGACTGAAGGGGGGTTCGGATAGGGGGTGCGGGGTAAAGGGCTGAGTTTATATATGGGGGGGTTGATTGGATCTGAGCCGTTGGATCATACGATCTCAACGGCTTGGATCTGAGGGTGAGAAACAAGACGGGGTCGTTCAGTAGTTAAACGGGGTCGTTTGGTTTAAATGAGGGGTTGGGTCGGATTGGTTATTGGGTCGGGTTTGAACACGGGTTGTTGAAAAAGGTCCTGAGCCGTTGGATTGGCCTGGACGGACGGCTCAGATCGAACGCCCTATACGGCGTCGTTTTGGGGCGTGCCTGGGCAGGCCTGGTTTGGACTGGGTCTTGCCTTGGCTTTGGGCCTCATTTTGGGGCCCAATCCGATTTTCCCTTTTTTCTCTTCTTTTTTTTTCTTTTTCAAATCAACAAATTAAACTAAAAATTCCTAAAATTTTTAAAATAAACTCACACACATATTGGTTAGCACCTATTAACACAAAATGAACAAAATGAATAAAAAAAATAAAAATAAAAATGGTTAGCTCACAGCTGAGAATGAACGATGCACACATACACATTTTTTGAATTTTCTTTTAACGACAGGCCTTTTTTTTGTATTTTTGTTTGATAATGACTAGATGCAAAACGGACAGACTCACAAACGATTAACAAAACATGTCACGGAAAGACCGAAAAATTGTACAGCGAAGCCCTTTGCCGCTATTTTTATTTTCTTTTGGAGCAATTGTCCGTGAAACAAAAATCACGTGCTTACAACAGTAAGACGGGTTTGCGCATGAGACTATACAAGTAGTGTTGAGAGATATAGGCCCGCCTAGTTAACTAGAGTACAGTTAGTAGAGTAGTTAGTATTATACTATACTATAGTTAGCAGTTGAGTTAGTTATAACCGATACTTGTATAAATAGTAACTTACATATTCAGATCAATACAACAGTGATAATTTATGTTCTAAGCAGTAACTGCTTTCTTCTTCTTCCTCTCATTTCATGTCCTCTCACCGCCATAGCTGAAGCTTCGTGACATGGTATCAGAGCCCGATTAAACGAGTGTTAGAGCTCAGCTGTGACGGATTTCTTAAGACTCTTCTGTATTACCTAAGTCAAATTGATCAATTGAGCCAATTCTCAATCTGAATCTCACTCCTGGCAAGCCAGGGTTTGGAGATTTTTTCGATTGAGCCTCGATTGACTGTCAATAGCTTCACTTCTCTGCAATTTCAGAATTCTCAGAGTTTTTCCTTCGATTTTTGCAACAATTACGATCAATGAAGAAGTTACTGATAATCAGTTCAACGCCTAGACCTTTGCACAATCAGTTGAGTCGATTATCATCATCCTCCGTACATTCACCCATTCGATACACAAGGTTATGTTCTCATCTCTATTCAGCTACAAGGTTATGAAAACTACTCTATTTGGAGTAGATCTTTAAAAATCGTGTTGCATGGTTAAAACAAATTAGGCTTTGTCTTAGGCACCTGCAAAAAGTAGCTATGATGTTAGTCTTCATGAGCTATGGGATAGGTGCAATGCAATAGTGTTAATATGGATTATGAATACTGTGGCACCAAACTTGATTAGTATTGTCATCTATGCCTCTGATGCCTACACTGTTTGGGAAGACCTAAGGGAACGATTTGACAAAGTAAATGCATCTAGAGCAGCTTATCTACATAAGGAAATTGCTACCTTAATACAAAGAGTATCCTCTATGTCTGTGTATTTCTCTCGACTAAGGGAACTCTGGGATGAGTATGAAACACTCATTCCTCCACCTTTATGTGGTTGTCCTGAGTCAAAGAAGCACGTAAAACACTATCAGCTTCAAAAGCTTTATCAGTTTCTCACAGGTCTCAATGACTCCTATGAGAATGCCAAAAATTAGTTGCTAATGACTCGACCATTACCTAACCTAAACCAAGCCTATGCCATGATAATCAATATAGAAAGCCAAAGGATTACTGGAAAAAATGTGTATGGTTCTAATGATAACAATGAAGTTGCTGCTATGATGAGTAATAGAGCTCAGAATAGTGGTCACAATGGAGGATCTAACAATTCTGGAGGTTATATCAACACTGGCTACTCTGGAGGTTACAAACCCAAGAATTTCTTCAACAAATCAACAAATTCAGTATGACTATTGTAAGTGTAAAGGTCACACAAAGAAAAATTGTTTCAAGCTTCATGAATATCCTAGTGATTTCAAGAACAAGAGAAGTGGAGGAGGTTTTAATGCTCAAGAAAACAATATAAACAACAATATGAATCATATTGAGAACAACTACGGGAATCTGCCCTCAGAAACACAAGGGAACCAACTGAACTGTGCTGCTCCAGCTCAGTACTTTACTCCAGAGTAATACCAGCAAATCCTGCAGATTCTAAACAAGGGCAAAGATACTGAACCTATTGCTAACTCAGCTACTACAGGGACGACAGGTATACTACATGCTTTTATGTCTACTTTGGTGGATCATAATTGGATAGTAGACACATGAGCATCTAATCACATGGTGCATTGTTTAAATCTATTGGACTCCTATGAGGAAGTATCAGATAACGATAAAAATAAAGTCCAATTGCCTACTAGTGAACAAGCTTCTATTACACACAGTGGAATCTGTTCTATCTTCAGAAATAAGAAAATTCAGAATATACTTCACATTTTAGATTTCAAGTATAACTTACTCTCAATGTCTAAAATCACAAAAGAGTTAATGTGTTTGGTGACACTCTTTCTTGACTTTTGTGTCTTTCAGGAACTCTTCAGTGGGAAGGTACTGGAGATTGGTAGAGAAGAACTTGGACTCTACATCCTCAAGGCTGCAGACAGACAAACTCCTAAACATCATATATCCCCAAGTGTAAATACCATTGTTAGCACAAATAAAAATGTTAGCCTAAATAATACAAGTCCATGTAATGATTTCTCTTTGTGGCATAGGAGGCTAGGATATGCTCCTCTAAAGGTACTACAGAAACTACAAAATCTTTATGAGTTGCATCTAACTGATAATCAACATTGTACTTTATGCCCTATTTCAAAGCAATCAAGGCTCTCTTTTCCTCTTAGAACTATTTGTTCTACTTCTATTTTTGATCTTGTTCATGCAGATGTTTGGGGTCCATATAGACTATCAACTCATGACAGCAAGAGATATTTTTTAACCTTGGCGGATGATTTCTCTAAATATATCTGGATTTTTCTTCTAACTGCTAAGGCAAATACTGTTGTAGTTTTGAAGAACTTTCTTACAATGGTGTCAAATCAGTTTAAAACTACAGTCAAGTGCCTTAGAACTGATAATGGGACTGAATTTGTGAATGATCAAGTCCATTCTCTATTGCAAAGTCTGGGAATTCTTTATCAAAGTTCTTATGTTTATACACCCCCAACAAAATGGGGTGGTGGAGAGAAGGCATATGCCTATATTAGATATGGCTAGAGCTCTCAGATTTCAGGCCTTTATACCTCTGAGATTTTGGGGTGAGTATGTGTCTACAACAATGTACCTGCTGAATAGATTGCCTACTGGACTTCTTCAAGGCAAGTCTCCATTTGAAGCTCTATTTCAGAAGATACCTTCCATACAACATCTCAGAGTGTTTGGTAGCTTATGTTATGCCACAAAAGTGCAGAAAGGGGATAAGTTCAGTCCTAAGGCAATTCCAGCAGTCCATATGGGATATTCATCTTCTCAAAAAGGCTATATTCTCTAAGATCTACACTCCAAGGCTTCTTTGTCAGTAGAGATATTGTCTTCAAGGAAGACATTTTTCCTTTTAAGCATATGCAACTTGGAGCCTCTCCCTTATTTCCTATAGTAGAGTTCACAGATGCACAAGTTGAAAAAAGTACTGGCCAACCTGTATCTGTCTCAGATTTCCTACTCTTGGTGTTCAGCAAGTGCCTTCTTCTTCTTCTAGTCCTTTCTATGGTACTCATTCTGCTCCAAGCCCTTCTATTCCTCCTTCTGCACCCTCAGTCTCTCCTGAGGTCTCATAAGATCTTCTAGGCCTTCTAAACCTCCCATATGGCTAACTGATTATGTAGTCCAGTCCAAGAAAACCACTTGCCATTATCTTGTACCACAGCATGTCTCTTACAATCAGCTGTCTTCAGACTACAGGGCTTCTCTTGCTGCATATTCAGTTATTGTTAAACATAGAACATTCAAAGAAGCAAGTGCTTATCCAAAGTGGATCGAAGCTATGCAAGCTGAGATTTCAGCATTGCAAGACAATAACACATGGTTCTTGGTTGATTTTCCTCAAGGGAAAGTTCCTATATGGTGCAAGAGGGTCTTCAAGGTTAAGTATAAGTCTAATGGTGAAGTGGAAAGATATAAGGCTAGACTGGTAGCCAAAGGCTACAGTTAACAAGAAGGCCTGGATTATACAGAAACATTCTCTCATGTGGCCAAGATGGTCACAGTGAGGGCTGTAGTTGCATTAGCTGCTGCATCTAGTTGGTACATTTTTCAGATGGATGTTCATAATGCATTCCTTCAGGGTGACCTTCTAGAAGAAGTCTACATGCAAGTTCCTGATGGCTTTTCAAGCTAGGGGGAGAATCAAAAGATGTGTAAGCTACATAAGTCTTTGTATGGATTGAAGCAGGAACCTAGGCAGTAGAATCTTAAGCTAACAGAGGCACTTCTAGACATGGACTTTGCTCAAAGCCACTATGATTATTCCCTGTTCACCAAAAGAATAGGAGCTGATCTTGTAGTCATCCTAGTTTATGTAGATGATTTGTTGGTAACTAGCAGCAACTTACTTCTCATCCAGCAGGTCAGAAAAGATTTGCAGGAGAAGTTCAAAATGAAGGATCTAGGGGAGCTAAAGTATTTCCTTGGCATTGAGTTCCCAAGGTCTCAGGAAGGTATTCTAATGTGTCAAAGAAAATATGCCCTAGAATTGGTATCTGAACTTGGCTTAGCAGGAGGAAAACCAAGCCATACACCTCTTGAGTTTAATAAGAAACTCATCTCTGTGGGTCCTCGTACTGCCTCTCCTTTACTTCAGTTATGAGAGATGATTTTGCATAAATACTATCACGAACAGATCTAAATATGACCGGAATAGGCTATTCATCAAGTCCATAAATATGGCAGGTGCATTCGTCAACCCGAAGGACATAACAAGGAACTCGAAGTGGCCATATCGGGTCCTGAAAGCTATCTTGGGGATATCTCTCTCCTGAACTCTAACCTGGTGGTACCCCGACCTCAAATCTATATTTGAGAAACATCTAGCTCCCTGCAACTGATCAAACAAGTCGTCTATCCTTGGAAGTGGATACTTATTCTTAATAGTTACCTTGTTCAGTTGCCTATAATTGATACACATCCTTAACGAGCCGTCTTTCTTCCACACAAACAATACCGGTGCACCCCAAGGTGAAATACTGGGCTAGATGAAACCTTTCTCCAGCAAATCTTTTAACTGCTCCTTCAACTCCTTCAATTCGGCAAGTGCCATTATATACGGAGGAATGGATATTGGTTGCGTTCCTAGAAGCACATCGATGCCAAAATCAATATCTCTCTCTGAAGGAATACCTGGAAGTTCATCTGGAAATACATCCGCGTATTCCCTTACTATTGGAGTAGACTGAAGTGTATGTATTTCAGCATCTACATCTTTAACTCGCACAATATGATAAATGCACCCTTTGAGATCATTTTCCTCACCTTCAGATAAGAAATAAACCTACCTCTAGGTGTCGCTGTATTACCTACCCATTCAAGGACTGGCTCACCCGAAAAATGAAACCTGGATGTCTTTTCTCGACAATCCACTGTGGCATAACAAGCTACTAACCAGTCCATGTCCATGATAACATCAAAATCCAACATCTCTAGCTCAACTAGGTCGGCAGAGGTCTGACGACCACAAACTGCCACCGTACAACCTCGGTAAACCCGTCTAGCAATAATTGATTCTCCGACTGGTGTAGATACCGCAAAAGGATCACTTAGTATTTCAGGCACCATACCAAACTTCCTCGCGATAAATGGGGTAATACACGATAAAGTAGATCCTGGGTCTATCAAGGGATAAACATCATGAGAGCAAATGGTCAACATACCTGTCACAACGTCTGGTGAAGACTCTAGGTCCTGTCAACCAGCTAAAACATAGCTACGATTCCGGTTACCACCTAAACTAGAACTTCTACCTCTACCTCGACCTTTACCAGCCGAAGACTAAGACCCGCGCCCTGAAGGATGCACGGATATAGATAATCCTGTTGCGAAATTTGTTGGTTGTGCCATACCTCCAGAATCTCTATTTGGGCAATCTCGCATCATATGCTCTGGACGTCCACATGTATAACAAGCATCGGAACCGGCTCGGCATTGGCCCAAGTTTCCTCTATCACAGATGGCACATCGCAGCAGAAATGGCCATGTCTGCCCCGAACCTTGCTGTCGCTGTAATCCCAATGCCTGATAGCTCTCACCTGGTCCTAACTGAGTGTAACGGTCATACCTGAAACCCTATAGCTAATATGGCAGAGGTCTAGGTGGCCGTTCGAAGTACTGTGGCCTGTAACTACCCTGAGACTGCTCCTGAGACCTGGCAAATCTTATCCTCTTATGCTGCCCTGAGTTAGTCCTCTCTGCACCCTGCTGTAGACGCCTACCCCTTTCTATATTCTAGGCAAATGCCTGAATTCGGGAGATATACTATACTGTAATGCAGCGGTGGAACATACCTCGGTCAACTCTGGGGCCAACCCATATATAAACCTGTGGATCCAATCCCGTATAGTAGCAACTATGGATGGTGCATATCTGGTCAATGAGTCAAAACGGAGACTATACTCCCGAACACTCATATTTCCCTGCTTGAGGGCTAAAAACTGATCAACTCGGGCCTGTCGGATCTCCTACGGTAAGTACTGGTCAAGAAAGGCATCTGAAAATGTCACGACCCGAATTTTCCACCGTCTGGATCGTGATGACGGCTACTCCTGAAAGCTAGGCAAGCCAATAGATACAAATCTACACATTAATTATTAACTCAAACAGTAAAGAAAATAATAGCTACAACTAAACAAATATAAAGTGCATAAGTTTTATAACAGATCAAAACTCTAAAACAAGTCTACCCCAATGATCTGGTGTCACAATTTCACGAACATCTAAGAATTTCTACAAATACTTGTTTAAAGGAAATACAACTAGGATACGACAAACATCATAAACTTGTGCAGCTAATCAATGTACTAACAGGATAACAGTAATGAAAGTTAAGCAGAAATGAACGGGAAAGGGCAACATGCTGTGGGGGTTCCAACATAAAGAATCACAGTAGTAAAGGAATTTAAATGGCTAAAACACTTTGAACCGATAATAACAATAAACACAACAAATAGAAATTTGCACGGCATTACCCTTCGTGCTTTTACTCTTAATCCTCACCATGCAATCAATAATAGAAACGTGCCCGACATCACCCTTCGTGTTTTTATCACTCTTCCTCACCATATGAATAATATAAATGTGCACGGCATCACCCTTCGTGCTTTATCACTCTTCCTCACCATATGAATAATATAAATGTGCACGACATCATCCTTCATGCTTTATCACTCTTCCTCACCATAACAACAACAGAAACAATAACAACCCGGCAAGGACATCACAATCAAACAACTTTCTTTCATCATTTAATTTCACAATAGAAATCTCAACTTGAGCCAATACTCACTCAATAGCCAAACCAGGAACAACATAGTAAAACTTGTTAACATGAACAATAACTAGTTTAAGTAGGAATAATACTTACAAAGAAACACAACTATCATAAGTATAGAACGCACTCGCATGCTATGATCCGACAAAAATGTATAGATACTCGTCACCACATCTATATGTCGTACTCAACAACTAATAAGTAGCAAATATGGCAAACAATACCTAATCCCACAAGCTAAAGTTAGCCACAACACTTACCTAGATTCCACGGCCACAATCAAACCTCAATTACTGCTTTACCTCTCAATTCCACCTCCAATCCGCTTGTATCTAGTCATAATTAACTTAATAACATCAATAAATGCTAAAAAACTCAATTCCAATGCTTAATTATAGGTTTCCCAATATTTTCCCCAAAAGTCAAAAACTGACCCCGGGTCCGCTTGGTTGAAACTCGAAGTTCGGATCAAAACCTGATTACCCATTCACCCCCGATACCGGATATGCAATTGGTTTCAGAATCCGATCCCAAATCGAGGTTTAAATTCCCATAAAAAACAGTGACTCAGAAGATGTGCAACTTGAAAAGAAGGGAAATTATCAAAGAATAGTTGGGAGGCTCCTGTACCTAACAATGAAAAGGCCAGATATAGCCTTTGTTGTTCAGGTACTCAGCCAGTATATGCATGTACCTATGACTTCTCACATGGAAGCTGCTGGAAGAATAATGAAGTACATCAAGTCTACACCTAGACATGGTTTGTTCATGCCAACTGGAAGCTGCAATAAACTAATAGCCTATTGTGATTCAGATTGGGAGGCATGTGTTAAGTCTAGGAGACCGGGTATATAGTTAAATTTGAAGAAGCACTGATTTCTTAGAAGTCAAAGAAGCAAGGGACAATATCTAGAAGTTTAGCTGAGGCAGAGTTCAGAAGCATGACAACCACAATAGCTGAAATTGCGTGGTTGGTTGGACTTTTCAAGGAGTTTTGAGTGGATATTGCTCTGCATGTGTCTCTATGCTGCGATAGTAAGGCAACAATTTGGATTGCTGCACATCCAATATTTCATGAACGGACTAAACACGTAGATATTGACTGTCATTTTGTAAGAGAAAAGCTAGTACAAGGTCTTATTCAAACTCAACATATTGGAACAACATAACAGATAACATATGTGCTGACAAAGGCTTTCTGCAAACCATAACATGACTACTTTCTAAGCAAGCTAGGAATGAAGAATGTATTTCATCCCTCAGCTTGAGGGGGAGTGTTGAGAGATATAGGCCCCACCTATTTAACTAGACTACAGTTTGTAGAGTAGTTAGTATTACACTATACTATAGTTAGTAGTTGAGTTAGTTATAATCGACACTTGTATGAATAGTAGCTTAGATATTCAGATCAATACAATAGTGATAATTTCTGTTCTATGCAGTAATTGCTTTCTTCTTCATCCTCTCATTTCATCTCCTCTCACCGCCATAGCTGAAGCTTCATGACATATATATACATGCATTAGTAGTAATTTTTAATTGGGGAAATGGATCCCTTGAAGCTCTTAAATAATTTGTAATTTGTGATTGTTTGAATATCATCCATGAAATTTACCCAAGTTTTGAATAATTTGTAAACTTTCACTGGATTTTAAAGCCTATATATGAACTTTTGATTTTTCCATTTTAACACTTCAACTCAATCGATTACTTATAAGTGAATACTTTTGATCTTTGACTATGCTTATGTGGCAACAACACAGCTGACATGGTCAAAGTGCGTATTAATCACGCAGAAAAAGAGCGTCACTCAAATTACTGAACTTAAAAATATTAAATCTGAATAAGAAAAAGAAAAAGTAAATAAAAGACAAACAAATAAAAAAAATCCTGAAACCTAAATCCCTCCCTGTAACCCCCTTTCATATCTTCTTCCTCAACCCCCTCCCTCCTCAATTTCTTTCTCCCCACAGTTGCTTCCCGATCCCCCACCCCACCTCCTTTCTTTTCATTGTGACTTTGAACAATCCCTTGGCTAGTCTTCATTTCTCGACAAACTAATGATTTTAGCATTGGTTGGTCTATCTCATTTTCTTAGTTTGACGGCAGGTATGGTGGTGATAGCGTTTCCAACGATCTTCTTTGGTCGGTTGAGACTACGAAATTACTGGAAATTTTCAGGGGTGGGAAGTAATAGGTGCTCGAGGAGGTCTGTTAATTTTGATTTTGACGAGTGCCACCGAGATGCTATTTTTTCCGATGGAAACCTTGTCGGAATGGTTTCGTTATTTTTTTTAGAAGATCTGATGGCTTGTTTGGACTAATTTCTAGATTAAGGTTTGGTTAAGATATATATTGGGATATGAATTGATCATATTTGAATTTTTACCATTGGAAATAGTGGTTGGGGAAGGGAAGATTTTGGAGGAGCTAGGGTGAAGAAGAAAGGAGAGAGGACAAAAATTTAAAAATTGGTAAATTGGTTTTTAAAGGGATGTGACCTAGATATTACAAATGTCAAACAATAAATGGTCTTAGTATCTGATATGGTATTCATGTCAGGCAATTGAGATACACGCTTTGAGGGAAGGGTTTATTATGAGTATTTTTATCGAGTTGGGGTGCTAAAATGGGAAAATCGAAAGTTCATGTATCTGCTTTAAAATCCGTGCAAGTTTAAGTGGCCCAGAAGCCATTACGCCTTTTTTTTATTTAAATACAAGTTTAATAATAATCAACAAGGGATATCCATCTTAAAGATTATAAAATTTCTCCTTTGCCATAAAACTATTGTAGCCTAATTTCTTTTCCAACCAAATGAAATTCACTTTTTGTGCTAGTAATCTATATCTATATATAATATAAAGCTAGGCATAGATAAGATGATGTGACGCCTCTCTATGGCCTCCATTCATATTTATCTTTTATCTCTTTTTTTGAGTTTTACTCTATTTTTTCCCTTATTTTCTAATTAAAGGATTTATTGTATTCTACCTTTATTAAATTTGATTAAATAATGTAACAGCCGTATTGATTTATTGTGCTGAAATGGCATCACTTTACGATGGTAACTGTTTATGCTTAAAAATTCAAAAGCCACAAACTAAAAGGCTCAATTTAATTACGAAAACAAAAGGCCACATCAGTTACTCATCGGTGAGGTAAATATAAAGTAGAACTCTTTCATCTACGTCTTAATTTGTTTTGACCTTTTTCTCTTTCTTTTTGGTTTCTAATGGCATGTTTTATATTGAAAGAAGAGACTGGGCCTTTTTCCGTCCATTTTCACTACTTATTTCGATGAGTTTTCGACGTCGGTATTTGCTAAGTAGGTAAATGGAAAACTGATTAATACTCTTTTTGAATTATTCATATACTTTTATATTTCAATCTATTTTATCCTCGAAAAGCTTCCCTTGCTGATTTTTGTTTTTGTTAAACTAACATGTTTTCCTCATTTTTAATGAATTTTTCATACTGGTTTAGATTTTAGTGTTTGTTCTTTAATTCTGCTGATACAAATTTAGATAGAGTAGAACAAGAAATGGTGATTCCTCTACTAAATAAGAAGATATACAAAAATTAAAAGGGTGAATTCTCATTTTAAATTGATAGGAAACACCATCAAGTTTTTTTTTTTACAAACTCTTTTCTTATTTAAGTTCCGCTTAAATTTGATGTTAGTCAATTGTTGCAGGGCATGATGAATAACAAAAAACAAATGAGAATTCTGCAAAGAATTTGGAGGAAGTATTGAATATTCATACAAATGAAGGAAAAGAGAAGTTTTTCATTTTTTGGAATAACCTCGGCGAAACGTAAGAAAAGAAAACAACAGAATGTATACAGAGGCGTTAGACGACGGTAAAGAGAATTTTGGACAAATGAGGTGAGGAAGAGCTATTAGTTTGATTCTATTGAGGTCTTTATAATTATTTAGATCTTTACAATTAAAGAAGAGACTACTCAAGGAAGACCGGAATTTGCAAGAAAGTGAAAATAGAGAATCGTCCCTCCGTTCCGAAAAAACTGTATGGATTTGGATTACGAGGGTCAAACTAATTAATGTTCGGTATGACTTCAGACATAGAATCTTTAATATATTTTTTAAAATAAAAATTACATATTTAGAAACTGAGTGAGGTCAAAAAAAATATTACAAGTCACAATAGCTTACAACTCAAAATATTTAGAAAGTATCTGAAAATTTATGGTAAAAAAAAATATATTTTGACTGTCCAAATAGTAACTAAGACAGTCTTATTGAGACAGAGGGAGTGATATATATTGAGGCTCAGACATGGTCCTTCCCCCTTATCAAAATTTGTATTTTTTTTCGCAAAGAAGTGATTCACTTTTATAATTCAATTTCATACATAATAATTAATTTATGAAACTTTTTATTTGTGTTGTGCTTAATCTGCTCATACATATATTGCATTTAATGATTTTTTTTTTAATTATTTGTGCACTTTATAACTTTTACTTCCAAATAACCAAAGAAATACAAACAAAAAGGTAACTAGAAAACCAAAGAAAAGGTCTACTAAAGTACTACAAAATATTATCAAATATGGGAAAATGGGAAAGTAAATGAAAAGGGAAAAATGAAAAATATTGCGAAGAAAAGAGGAATGGCAAGATTATTTGTTTCGTACTTTTGGTTTCTTAGTATATCACATATCTTTTTCTGTTATTTTTTTCAAAATATGGTAAGCATCATAGAATACTTTAGAAAAATGCATATACAATTTTTAGAGACATGTACAAAAGATGTAATTTATCTTTTTATTTGTAATTATTTTTTTATCTAAAGATTTTTGCAACAAGATCATTTCGTAAATTTATTATTATTTTTTATAATCGTGTGAAGCGCAGAAAAATTTAGTAGTTAATAATAACGGATCCGGATCATGCCAAAATATGTACGATAATATGCCAATCACCTTATCACCACATGCTGTTGTCTTACAACACGTTACTTAGGCAAGAAAACATGTAGCATTAAATGCGCCTCTAACACTAAATTCGCGGAAAATGTTGCATACTGCCTATGGAATTTACTAATCTTAATATATGTGAAACTGAGTCAACAAATGGGGACACCCACTTCTTCTTTCTTTTTTCCCTCTAAAAACCAGTCAAATTATTCAAGTATTTTTAGACCAGCCGTCTTGCCACATTTCTCTCTCTTAAAATATCTTCTCTAGGCATCGAAACTTCCTCTTTAAGTATTGATAGGTAATACGGGGAGATTCTCAAATTGCAAAGGGCGTTGAATATTGAAAATATGCTATTGCGCTTACTCCCAATAATGTTGAAGCGCATAATTAGTTGAAGATCACGAGACGTTAAACTCCACGTTGAAGTTCACAATATTGTGAAATTTTTATGTCCTTATCATGAATATTGAGTTTAAGTTATATACAATTTAGTGTAAAAAAATTCACATCACCAAGTTATTTTTATTTGTTGTAGTATGTCATATGTTGTATTTGTAAGATTACAAATCTCATATTTTATAAAAATTTACCTATAAATATTCTTTAGATAGCTTTTTGGTGTAAAATATTTCTTATATTGGTGATGTATATAACTTAAATTCATCAATATTTGGCAACTATGACGCGTAATATGATGCGCCCACTTATACAAATGGACAGAATTGTATGAAATTTGGAACGCCGGGCAACGCAATCTTAATTGACGTGAAACTGAGTCAACAAATGGTGACAACCACTCATTTTTCTCGAAACGAGTCAAATTTTTCGTTATTTACCGTTTTATACGAATTGTAATGACTTGTGTTTATTTGAACTTGACTTTAGGGTTTTAAAGGTTCTAAGGATTCTATTATAATATTTATATTTATTTTATATTAGGCAAACAACAACAAAATTCAGTGTATTCCCACAAATGGGATCTTGATTATTTTGCGTCAGACCAAATACATAAATAGGTAGCCCTCAAAGTTGTCAAATTTTTTCAGCATAAGAACCTCAACTCAATTAACTTTACCCTATTAGACACCTAGCTAAGATATGTTTAAATTGTGCCAATTCTATCACACCTTTAGTTTAAGCTCATAAAATTTAAAATTATTTTTTTATATTTTTAAGCTCAATCAAATTAAAACATATAACATGAGATTTATATATATATTGCAACGACCAGGCCGGTCGTTGTGAGAGTATGAGCCCCGATCCCCTATTTATTGCTTCCTCTGTTTTATTTTGTGGTTACTTGACTCGTCGGGGTGCTTGGTGTCGGGTTCAGGAGAGTTTCGGAGTGAAATGTGACACATCGTCCCTAAGTTTGAAGTTTAAGTTGTAAGAGTTGACCGTAGTTTGACTTGTGTGAAGACTACTCCGGAATGGAGTTTCGTTTGTTCCAATAGCTCCGTATGGTGATTTTGGTCTTAGGAGAGTTTTCGGATGTTGAGTTGGAGGCCCGTAGGTCATTTCGGCGTTAATTGGCGAAAGTTGAAAAGTTGGAAGATTTTTGGAAAGTTTGATCGGGAGTGAAATTTTTTGATATTGGGGTCGGATTCCGATTTCGAAAGTTGTAGTAGGTCTGTAATATCAAATGTGACTTGTGTGCAAAATTTGAGGTCAATCAGACTTGATTCGATAGGTTTCGGCATCAGATGTAGAAGTTAGAAGTTTAAAAGTTTATTAGGCTTGAATCGATGCACAATTCATGATTTTAGCGTTGTTTGATATGATTTGAAGGCTTGACTAAGTTCGTATGATGTTTTAGGACTTGTTGGTATATTTGGTTGAGGTCCCCGGGGCCTCAAGTGGATTTCGGATAGCTAACGGGGTGAAAATTGGACTTAGAAGACTGCTGAAGGTTTGCTGGTATCCAGTTCTGGTTTTCTTCTATTCACGTGAGTAGGTGCACGATCACAAATACTTGTTTGGGGCAGCTAGATTTTTGCTCTTCGTTTTCGTATAGTTAGGTCGCGGTCACGGCAGTGGTGAAGCTTGTTCTTCGCGAACGCGTAGGTAGGATCGTGTTCGCGTACAAGGTGTTGAGGCAGAGGGTTCAGCACAGTTGTGCTTCGCGATCGCGTGGGCGTGTTCGCGACTGTGTAGTCCTGGGAGTTCGTTTATTCCGCGTTCGCGTGGTGCCAGCCGCGTTCGCGTGGACCATTTCTAGGGGCAGCCTTGCTTTCTTCTTCGCGATTGCGAGGTTTATTTCGCGATCGTGTAGTGTAAATAACTGGGCATCAGAACTTAAATATCAAAATCGAGGGTTTGCTCTCATTTTACATGCTTAGTTGAATTACTTGCTTTCTTGTTTAAATATTCACTATTGAACTGTGTGATTCCTTACTCGAAATTGCCATCCTTGAAATATCATTATTTCAGTTGTTATGTTTTGGTTTCCATGATTTTTTGTTGAGATGATTGTTTGTTATTATGGCACGAGGTTTCTGCCGTACGGATTATTATTGTGGCACGAGGTTTCTGCCGTACGGATTATTATTGTGGCACGAGGTTTTTATTGTGCGAATTGTTATTGTGGCACGCGGTTTCTGCAGTGTGGAGTATTATTTGGCACGAGATTTCTGCCATGCGGATTGTTAATGTAGCACAAAGTTTCTGCCATAAGAAGTGCTATTGTGGCACGAGGTTTCTTCCATGCGGAGTATTATCTGGTACGAGATTTATGCCGTGCGGATTGTTATTGTGGAACAAGGTTTCTGCCGTGCGGAGTGTTATTTGGCACGAAATTTCTGCCGTGCAGTTGTTGTTTCCTCTAGTTGTTGTATTGTTTGTTGTTGTGTTGTTGTTCCTTAACTTGTAAAATTCTTGCTTCCTTACGTGTTGTATTTGTCTTCTTTGATTCCCGTGTTGTTGCTTTACGTACATTCTTGTTGTTTCATTTCCTTGCCATTCTATTGTATCTTTTCTTTTATCTTCTACCTTATTTCTTATATTCCAGTAGGGCTCTTACCTAACCTCGTCACTACTCTACCAAGGTTAGGCTTGGCACTTACTGGGTACCGTTGTGGTGTACTCATAGTACGCTTCTGCACAACTTTTTGTGCAGATCCGGGAACTTCCTACCATACCAGATATCCGTGAGTTAGCCCGTACGTGGAGACTTCAAGGTATATCTACTAGCATATGCAGATCTCGGAGTCCCCCTCTATCCTTATTATGTTATTTTTCCTTATCCTCATTAGACTCTAATGTATAGAGATATTTAGTATTTTCCTTTAGAGCTTGTGACTTATATCTACCGGGGTTTGGGAGTTGTTTATACTCTAAGTTGCAGATTTGTATTTGTACATGCTGAGTGACAGTTTTAATTTATATATATATATATCTGTTGATGTTGAGTTTTAGTCATTATTTCAGTTATTTCCGCATATCTGCTAGGCTTACCTAGTCTTAGAGAATAGGTGCCGTCTTGACATCCTACAAAGGGAAACTTGGGTCGTGACAAGTTGGTATCCGAGCTCTAGGTTTATAGGTGTTATGATTCACAAGCAGGTTTAGTAGAGTCTCATGAATCAGTACGGAGACGTCTGCACTTATCTTCGGGAGGCTATGAAACTGTTAGGAAAAGCTTCACTTCATTGATTCCTTGTCGAGCGAAATTGTTGACTTCAAGATTCTAAATTTATGTCTTTATATTCTCTCACAGATGGTGAGGACACGTACAACTGGATCAGATGGCCAAACACTCACGCCTCCTGCTAGAGCCGCTAGAGGTCGGGGCCGGGTAGAGGCTGAGGACGTCCACGTGGTACAGCCAGAGCACCCGCACGAGCTGCTATAGAGGAGCCACTAGTATCTCCAGTTGGAGCCCAGGCCTCTGAGATGCCTGTTATTGCACTAGCTCTTCAGGAGACTCTCGCCCAGTTTCTGAGCATGTTCGACACTTTTGCTAAGGAAGGGTTGATCCCACTTGCTCTTGCCACATCTCAGGCCAGGGAAGGAGCACAAACGCCTGCCGCCCGTACACGAGAGCAGATGGTTCAGGTCGACCAGGTTCTAGAGGTCATACCAGTACAGCCGGTTGCCCCAGTTCACCCCGACATTAAGGCTGTAGTTTTTTATGGGGAGCAGCTTAGGCTCGAGAGGTACAAGAAGTACCACCCTCCTACTTTCAGTGGCTTGGCGTCAGAGGATGCCCAAGGTTTTCTTGAGGAGTGCCACCTTATCCTCGGTACTATGGGTATTGCAAAGTCTAGTGGGGTTGCTTTCATCGTGTTCCAGCTTAGGGGAGCGGCCTATCAATGGTGGCAGCTTAGGGGAGCGGCCTGATCGAGGCAACTTCAATCATTTGGACTCAGTTCTCAGATATGTTCTTGAGGGAGTATGTTCCCTAGAGTCTGAGAGATGTATGGCGCATAGAGTTTGAGCAGGTGCGCCAAGATTCTATGACCGTGTCGGAGTATACGGTCAGGTTCATTGATTTAGCTAGGCATGCACCAACCTTGGTTTCTACTGTTCAAGAGTGGGTCCATCGATTTATCAAGGGGATCAACCCCAGCATCAAATTTATCATGGCCCGAGAGTTGGAGATGTACATTACATACCAGCAGGTAGTAGGTATTGCTAGGAGATTGGAGGGTATGTTGACTCGGGAGAGAGAGGAGAGAGAGGCTAAGAGGTCTCGAGTGTCTGGCACTTATAGTGGTACTTGTGCCCCAATTGCAGCTCATCTAGGTTGGGGCTATGTGAGTCACCCTGTTCATTCAGCACTTCCAACCGCCAATGGTATTCCGGCCTCTCCTAGGCCCCAGGCTCCCTATTATGCACCACCATTGTCTAGCGCACCTCTAACATGGGGTGCTTTCAGCGGTCAGTCCAGCTGATCTGGCCCGAGCCAGCCCAAGCAGCCACGTCCTCCGAGAGCTTATTTTGAGTGTGGTGACACTTGGCATATGATGAGGGATTATCCCAGACTTAGGAGAGGTGCACCTCCACAGACTAATCAGGCTCCTTGTGCTCCATCAGGTCCTCAGGCTATGGTTACAACACCAACTACAATTCTACCTGCTCAGCCAGCTCGAGGTGGAGGTCGGGCAGGTAGAGGTCGCTCTAGAAGGGGAGGCCAGGCTAGATATTATCCTCTTCCTTCTCGTACAGAGGCAGTTGCGTCCGACTCTATCATTATAGGTATTGTTCCAATCTGTCATAGAGATTCATCAGTCTTATTTGATCCATGCTCCATTTATTTATATGTGTTATCCTACTTTGCTCCGTATTTAGGTGTATCCCGTGATTCTTTAAGTTCTCTTGTCTCTGTGTCTACACCTGTAAGAGATTCTATTGTTATTGACCGTGTGTATCGGTCATGTTTAGTTGTTCTTAGTGGTTTTGAGACCAGAGCCGATCTATTATTGCTTAGTATGATAGACTTTGATATTATATTGGGCATGGGCTAGTTGTCACCCTATCATGCTATTCTTAATTGTCACGCCAAAACCGTGGTATTGGCTATGCCAGGATTGCCACAGTTAGAGTGGAGGGGTACCTTATATTATACTCCTAGCAGAGTCATTTCATTTCTAAAGGCTTAGCGGATGGTTTAGATGGGGTGTGATGTGTATCTAGCTTATGTGAGAGATTTTAGTGTTAATACTCCTACAGTGGAGTCAGTTCCAGTAGTGAGGGATTATCCAGATGTATTTCCAGCAGATCTTCCGGGCATGCCGCTCGACAGAGATATCGAGTTTTGTATTCATTTGTTACTGGGCACTCAGCCCATCTCTATTCCTCCATATCGTATGGTTCCGTCTAAGTTGAAGTACTTAAAGGAGCAGTTACAAGAGTTGCTTGATAAGGGCATCATTTAGCCCAGTGTGACGCATTGGGGTGCTCCAATATTGTTTGTGAAGAAGAAAGATGATTTTATGCGTATGTGTATTGATTATTGCTAGTTGAACAAGGTTATAGTGAAGAACAGGTATCCATTACCTCGTATTGATGACCTATTTGATTAGTTACAGTGTTCCAGAGTTTTTCAAGATCGACTTGCGTTCAGGCTATCATCAGTTGAAGATTCGGGTGCCAAATATGCCGAAGACTGCTTTCAAGACTCGGTATGATCACTACGAGTTCCTTGTGATGTCATTTGGGCTGACCAACACCCCAGCAACATTTATGCACTTGATGCACAATGTATTCCGGCCCTATCTTGACTCATTTGTCATTGTGTTTATTGATGACATTTTGGTGTACTCCCGGAGTCGGGAGGATCATGGGCAACACCGGAGGACTGTGCTCCAGACCTTGAGAGAAAAGAAGTTAAATGCAAAATTTCAAAGTGTGAGTTCTGGCTAGATTCAGTGACATTTTTGGGTCATTAGTGTCGAGTGAGGGGATCAAGGTGGATCCGAAGAAGGTTGAAGTAGTGCATAGTTGGCACAGACCGTCCTTAGATATAGAGATCCAGAGTGTTCTTGATTTGGCGGGGTATTACCGTCGATTTGTAGAGGGTTTCTCATCTATTGCAGCACCTATGACTCAGCTGACCCATAAGGGTGCTCCATTTAGGTGGACAGAAGAGTGTGAGGAGATCTTTTAAAAGCTCAAGACTGCCTTGACTAAGCCCTAGTATTGGTATTGCCAACAAGTTCGAGGTCTTATACTATAAATTGTAATGCATTGCGTATTGGTCTCGACGCGGTGTTGATGCAGGACTGTAGGGTGATTGCCTATGCATCTAGACAACTAAAGATGCATGCGAAGAACTATCTTGTCCACGACCTTGAGTTAGCAGCTATTGTTCATGCCTTGAAGATTTGGTGGCACTATTTGTATGATGTCCCTTGTGAGCTCTACACCGATCATCGGAGTCTGCAACATATGTTCAAATAGAAAGATCTTAACTTGCATCAGCGGAGGTTGTCAGAATTGCTTAAGGACTATGATATCACCATTCTATACTATCCCAAGAAGGCCAATGTGGTGCCGATGCCCTGAGTCGTAGGGCGGAGAGTTTGGGCAGCCTAGCATATCTACCAACAGTAGAGGCCATTGACATTGGATGTTCAGGCCTTGGCCAACCAGTTTGTTGGATTGGATTCTTCTAGACCGAGTTGAGTTTTGGCTTGTTTGGTTTCTCAGTCTTCTCTTTATGATCGTATCAGGGAGCATTAGTATGATGACCCCTATCTGTTTTTCTTTAAGGACACAGTTCATCATGTATATGCTAAGGAGGTCACTATTGGAGATGACGGTGCATTGAAGAAGCACGGCAGGCTATGTGGGACTAATGTTTATGTGTTGCTAGAGTTGATTCTCTAGGAGGCTCACAGTTCGCGGTACTCTATTCATCCAGGTTCCGCGAATATGTATCAGGACTCGAGGCAGCATTATTGGTGGAGGAGAATGAAGAAGGACATAGTGGAGTATGTAGCTCGGTGCCTAAATTATCAACAGGTGAAGTATGAGCATCAACGACCAGGTGGATTGCTTCAGAAGCTAGAGATTTTGGAGTGGAAATGGGAGCGGATCACTATGGATTTTGTTGTTGGGCTCCCACAGACTCAGAGAAAGTTCGATGCAGTTTGGGTGATTGTAGATAGGTTGACCAAGTCAGCTCATTTCATCCTAGTGATGAGTATTTATTTTTCTGAGCAGTTGGCTCGAGTTTATGTCTGAGAGATTGTCAGGCTTCATGGCGTGCCGGTATCCATCATCTCTGACCAGAGTACGCAGTTTACATTGCAGTTCTGGAGGGTCTTACAACATGAGTTAGGTACTCGGGTGGAGTTGAGCACATCATTTCACCCTCAGACGGACGGGCAGTCCGAACGCTCTATTCAGATATTGGAGGATATGATCCGTACATGTGTGATGGAGTTTTGGGGTTCTTACGATCAATTATTTCCACTTGCGGAGTTTTCCTACAATAACAGCTATTAGTCGAGCATTCAGATGACCCCGTATAAGGCTTTATATGGTAGACGGTGTCGGTCTCTAGTGGATTGGTTCGAGCTAGGAGAGGCTAGGCTAATGGGTACAAACTTGGTTCAAGATGCTTTGGAAAAGGTTAAATTGATTCAGGATCGACTTGCACCGGGTTATACGGATCGGAATGTTCGCGATGTTGCATTTATGGATGGGGAGCGAGTCTTGCACCAGTTTTCGCCTATGAAGGGTGTTATGAGGTTCGGGAAATAGGTCTAGTTGAGTCCTAGGTATTTCGGGCCTTTTGAGATTCTTGAGAGGGTTGGAGAGGTGGCTTAGAGACTTGCACTACCACCGAGTCTAGCTGCAGTTCATCCAATATTTCATGTTTCTATGCTCCGGAAGTATCACGACGATTCGTCTCATGTGTTAGATTTCAGCTCAGTTTAGTTGGACAATGATTTGTTTTATGTTGAGGAGCCGGTGGCCATCTTGGACAGGCAGGTTCGAAAGTTGAGGTCGAAGAACATTGCTTTAGTGAAGGTTCAGTAGAGGGGTCAGCCAGTCGAGGAGTCGACTTGGGAGACCGAGCATGATATGCGCAGCCATTACCCTTATCTTTTCAGCACTTCAGGTATGTCTCTATACTCGTTCGAGGACGAACATTTAGGGTTTTAGAGGTTCTAAGGATTCTATTATAATATTTATATTTATTTTATATTAGGGAAACAACAACAAAATCCAGTGTATTCCCACCAATGGGATCTTGATTATTTTGCGTCAGACCAAATACATAAATAGGTAGCCCTCAAAGTTGCCAAATTTTTTCAGCAGAAGCACCTCAACTCAACTGACTTTACCCTATTAGACACCTAGCTAAGATATTTTTAAAATGTGCCAATTGTAACACACCTTTAGTTTAAGCTCATAAAATTTAAAATTATTTTTTATATTTTTAAGCTCAATCAAATTAAAACATATAACATGAGATTAATGAAGTATGTATATATATATTGCAACGACCAGGCCGGTCGTTTTGAGAGTATGAGCCTCGATCCCCTATTTATTACTTCCTCTATTTCATTTTATGGTTACTCACCGGGATGCTTGGTGTTGGGTTCGGGAGAGTTTCAAAGTGAAATGAGACACATAGTCCCTAAGTTTGAAGTTTAAGTTGTAAAAGTTGACCATAGTTTGACTTGTGTAAAGACAACTCCGGAATGGAGTTTTGCTGGTTCCAATAGCTCCGTATGGTGATTTTGGTCTTTGGAGCGTGTTCGGATGTTTAGTTGGAGGTCCTTAGGACATTTCGACATTAATTGGTGAAAGTTGAAAGATTTTTGGAAAGTTTGACCGGGAGTGGACTTGTTGATATAGGGGTCGGACTCCGATTCCGAAAGTTGGAGTAGGTTTATAATGTCAAAAGTGACGTGTGCAAAATTTAAGGTCAATCAGACTAGATTCGATAGGTTTCGGCATTAGATGTAGAAGTTAGAAGTTCAAAAGTTCATATGTGTGATTCGTGGTTTTAGCATTGTTTGATTAAATTTGAAGGTTCGACTAAGTTCGTATGATATTTTAGGACTTGTTGGTATATTTGGTTGAGGTCTCTGGGGCCTTGGGTGGATTTCGTATGGCTAAGAGGGTGAAAATTGGTCTTAGAAGACTGCTGAATGTTTGTTGGTGTCCAGTTCTAGTTTTCTTCTATGCG
The DNA here is from genome assembly GCF_000393655.2 of Nicotiana sylvestris. NCBI lineage: Eukaryota > Viridiplantae > Streptophyta > Magnoliopsida > Solanales > Solanaceae > Nicotiana > Nicotiana sylvestris. The sequence goes on from NC_091064.1 coordinate 33,688,666, forward strand.
ATCGCGTGAGTAGGTACGCGATATCGTCAAATACATGTTTAGGGGCAGCTGGATTTTTTCTCTTCGCGTTCGCATAGTTAGGGTTCGCGATCGCGACAGTGATGAAGCTTGTTCTTCGCGGACGTGTAGGTAGGATCGCATTCGTGTACAAGGAGTTGAGGCAGAGGATTCAACGCAGTTGTGCTTTGCAATCGCGTGGGCGTGTTCGCAATCGCGTGGACATGTTTGCGACTGTGTAGGCCTAGGAGTTCGTTTATTCCGCATTCGTCTGGTGCCAACCGCGTTCGCGAGGGCTATTTCTGGGGGCAGCCTTGGTTTCTTCTTCGCGATTGCGAGGTTTATTCCACGATCGCGTAGTGTAATAACTGGGCATCAGAACTTAGATTTCAAAATCGAGGGTTTCTCTCATTTTTCATTTTGGGACTTTGAGAGCTCGTATTGAGGCGAGATTTTGGGGGATTTTCAGAGAAAATATTTGAGCAAGGATTCTTGACTCATTTTTGATTAACTTCCACTAATCTATAATTAATTCCTTCATTTAATTAAGGATTTGGGTTGAGAAATTGGGGGGAAATGGAGGGAAGTTCTTAGGCCAAATTTTGAGGTTTTGATCGAGATTTTTGTATCGGATTTGAGTAATTATGGTATGGGTGGACTCGTGGTTGAATGAACATTCGGATTTTGTGACTTTTACCCGATTCCGATACGTGGGCTTGGATTGACGTTTTTGGGCGATTTTCTATTTCCTTGCTAAATTCATAATTTCATTATTTAGACTAGTTTCTTATAGTTATATTTATAGTATGTAATTAATTTTGGCTAGATTTGGACCGTTCGGAGTCGGAAAGTCAAGGGAAAGGTATTCTTATTGATTAATTGAGCGAGGTTTGAGGTAAGTGACTTGTGTAACCTTGTGTGGGGGAAATCCCCTTAAGAGTTGGTACCATTGTGGCAATTTGTGATATGTGAGTGCCGTGTACACGAGGTGAGGAGTGCGTACACGGGCTAAATGTTGAAATTCCGGTTTTCGCTAGCTAGTTTCCTTTTTATGCCTTAACTGAGTTATTTTAGCACAGGTAGTCTGATTGTTTAGCCTAATTTCACATGTCTACCTGCCTTATCTCTTATTTGCAATTTGTGCTACATGCTTAGCTGAATTACCTACTTTCTTGTTTCCATATTCACTATTGAACATTGTAATTCCTTACTAGAAATTGCCATCCTTGAAATATCGTTGTTTCAGTTGTTATGTTTTGGTTTCCGTAATTTTTTTGTTGAGATGATTGTTTGTTATTGTCACGACCCGGAATTCCTACCGCGGAACCGTGGTGGTGCCTAACATTTCACTTGCTAGGCAACCAACGTTAGAACAGTTTATCCATTTTAACAGTTTAAAATTTAATAATAAAGAAGATACAGTAATCCAAATTAATAATTCAGAAGCTAAAACAGCCAAGCGTTTAATACATCCCTAAACCCGGTATCACAAGTGCACGAGCTACTAGAATACAAGGGTCTAAAATAATATAAAGTTGTCTGAAAAGAAGGTACACAACTAAATAAAAACAAAAAAGGGGACTCCAGGAGCTGCGAGCGTTGAGCAACTGTACCTCAAGTCTCCGCTGAGCTGATCAATCCAAGCACGCTAATAGCCGCCGCTGAGACCAACTAAAAAATCTACACAAGAAGCGCATAGTGTAGTATGAGTACAACCGACCCCATGTACTCTGTAAGTGCCGAGCCTAACACGACGAAGTAGTGACGAGGCTAAGGCGGGTCACTTACACTACAACCTGTATGCAATATATAATAAAGGCAAAAAAGGAAATACAGAACAAGATAAGACAATCAACTAAAAATAACAGTTACAACCTCAAGGAATAAACCGGTGTTATTCAGAATTACCGATCCTTAGAGTTTCAAATAAAAATACCGAAAACCAGCACAACTCGAGAAAATAGAAACACATAAGTTGTTGTGGCGCCCAACCCAATCCCACCAGACAACACAGAATCCTCCCTTATTTCGCTGTAACAACATCAACACAATTATATATATATATATATATATATATTGCGATGCGCAACCTGATCCCACCATATGTCAATATCAGTATCATAACTCACTCTTATTTTACCGTAACAATCCACTCTTATTCCACCTGTTGCAACGTGCAATCCTATCCCATCGTACAATACAAATTCACCCTTATTCCACCATATAAATTCACCCTTATTTCACCTGTTGCGGCGTGCAACCCGATCCCACCATATCAGTACCAAATACTCACTGTACATAGTCAAATTAACATTTCAAACCACGAAAACCTTTATGATTAATAAATACCAAACTGAACTAAAAAGGAAACCTTGTACAACATAGAAAATCTACATAGGTAATACTATACAGCGAGACCAGTCCAGTAATTGACAATTAAAAAGGTGCAAATAAGTCAGTTTAAGCAAATACTAGGGGACCATGAACCTATGAAAAGATCTAACATCATTAATAGGAGAGGACATCGACTAACAGGGAGCAAATAAGCAAGGAAAGTATTTAGGGCATATAATATTTAAAACGGGGAAGGAGATAATTAAAGAGCAACGGGAAATCAGGGAAAACAAGAAATTTTGCGGCGTATAAGCACTTGTCACCTCACATATACGCCACTCACATGAAATTCACATAGCACATAGTCCGAGGGTTCCTAATAATTCCCTCAAGTCAAGGTTAGACCCAATACTTACCTCACTATGCAGTCAATTCAGAGCTTTACCGGGTACTTTTTCCTAGAATCTGCCTCCAAACCACTCGTATCTGGCCATAATTAACTCAATAATATCAAATATTGCTAAAAGAATCAATTACAATGCATAAATTTAGAATTTTCAAACTTTTTCCCAAAATGTCAAAAACCGACCCCGGACCTGCTTGGTCAAAATTCGACGTTCAAAGCAAAATCCATTTACCCATTCACCCTCGAGCCCGATTATGTAATTAGTTTCGGAATCGGACCTCAAATTGAGGTCTAAATCCCCAATTTGCAAAAACCTCCAATTCATCCTAAATCCCTAATTTTCTACCATGGAAGAACAAAGATTAGGGCTAGGAATTAATGGGTGATGTTAGAAATGGAAGAAAATGAGTTAAAGTATGCAAACCTATGAATCGGTGTTGGGTTTTCTCTTCAAAATCACACCTAGGCCGAGCTCTAATGGAAGGGTTATGAAAAATGAGAGAAATCCCATTTTTGAAATATTTTAAGGTCTGGGCGTTAGGCCTTCTTCGCGTTCGTGAAGGGCCTGCCGCGTTCGCGAAAGGCAGTGGCCCAAAAGGCCTACGCGTTTGCGAAGGGTTGCACGCATTCGCGATGGTCTGTACCCCGTGGACATCGCGTTCGCGAGCCTTGGCGCGCGTTCACGTAGAACAACCCACTGATCCCAGCCCACCCCCAATAACTCTACGCGTTCGTGTGTGGCCGATCGCGTTTGCAAAGATCAGATCCCCCAGTACTCCGCGTTCGCGACCATAGCCTCGCTTTCACGTAGAACAAATCCTCCCCCAGCCCAGTTCACTCTTCGCATTCGCAAGAGTACCTTCGCGAACGCGAACAAGGAAACACCAAATACCAGCAGAAGTCTAAAAAACTAGATTTCTAAGTTTCAAAAACAACCGTAGCCTATCCAAAATTCACTAGAGCCCTCGGCGCTCCAAACCAATTATGCACACAAGTCCAAAAACCTCATACGAACTCGTTCGCATGTTCAAAACACCAAAATAATGCCTAGAACTCTGAATCGGACCCGAAATCAATGAAAATTTTAAAACTTCCATTTTCACAACCGGACGTCCGAATCACGTCAACCCAACTCCGTTTCTCACCAAATTTGAAAAACAATTCATAAATATAATAATGGACTTGTACCGGGATCAAGAACCACAATATGGACCCGATATCAATAAGACCAAACATCAGTCAATTCTTAAAAATCATTAAACTTTCAAACTTTCAATTTTCAACAAAATTTAATAACTCAAGCTAGGGACCTCCGAATTCGATTCCGGGCTTATACCCAGGTCCCAAATAACGATGCAAACCCGTCGGGACCATCAAAATATGGATCCAGGTCCGTTTTCCTAAAATATTGACCGAAGTCAACTCAAATGAATTTTTAAGGCAAAATTCTTATTTTTATCAGTTGTTAACATAAAGCTTTTTGAAAAAACACCCGGACTGTACACAAATCGAGGAAGGCTAAAATGAGGTATTTAAGGCTTCAAAATATACAATTAGGTTCTAAAACATAAGATGACCTATCGGGTCATCACATTCTCCACCTCTAAAACAACAGTTCGTCCTCGAACGGACATAGAAAAGTACCTGGGCTGGTGAAAAGGTGTGGATATCTACTCCGCATGTCTGACTCGGACTCCCAAGTAGTTTCCTCGATGGGATGACCTCTCCACTACACTTGAACTGAAGGATAAATCTTTGACCTTAATTGACGAACCTGCCGGACTAGAATAGCCACCGGCTCCTCCTCATAAGTCAAATCTTTGTCCAACTGGGCAGAGGTGAAATCTAACACGTAGGACGAATCACCGTGATACTTTTGGAGCAAGGACACATGGAACACTGAATGAACTACTGATAAAATAAGTGGCAATGCGTGCCTGTAGGCCACCTCACCCACACTCTAAAGAATCTTAAAAGGTCTGATATAGTTAGGGCCCAAATTGCCATTCTTTCTAAACCTCATCACACCGTTCATGGGTGAAACCCAGAGCAATACCCGCTCTCGGACCATGAATGCAACATCATGAACTCTACATTCGGCATAACTCTTCTGCCTAGACTGAGCTGTGCGAAGTCGATCCTGAATAATCTTGAACTTATCCAAGGCATCTTGTACCAAATCTGTACCCAACAACTGAGCCTCCCCTGGCTCGAACCATCCAACTGGCGATCGGCACCACCTACCGTATAATGCCTCATAGGGAGCCAACTGAATGCTCAACAAGTATCTGTTGTTGTAGGCAAACTCTGCAAGTGGCAATAACTGACCCCAAGAACCTACGAAGTCTATAACACAAGCGCGAAGCATATCCTCCAATATATGAATAGTGCGCTCGGACTGTCCGTTCGTCTGGAGATGAAATGTTGTTCTCAACTCAACCTGCATGTACAACTCATGATGTACTGTACTGCCATCCAGAAATGTGAGATTAACTACGTACCTCGATCAGAAATGATAGACACGGGCACATCATGAAGATGGACGATCTCACGAATGTAAATCTCAGCCAACTGCTCTGAAGAATAGGTAACTGCTACAGGAATGAAATGAGATGACTTGGTCAGCCTGTCCATAATGACCCAAACTGCATCAAACTTCCTCTGAGTCTGTGGGAGTCCGACAACAAAATCCATAGTGATACGCTCCTACTTCCACTTAGAAATCTCTAACTTCTGAAGCAAACCACCAGGTATCTGATATTCATACTTTACTTATTGACAATTTAAACACCGGGCTACATACATAACTATATCTTTATTCATCCTCCTCCACCAATAATGCTGCCGCAAGTCCTAATACATCTTGGGGGCATCCGGATGAATATAATACCGGGAATAGTGGGCCTCCTCAAGAATCAACTCACGAAGTCCATCTACATTAGGCACATAAATGTGACCCTGCATCCTCAAAACTCCATCATCTCCAACGGTAACCTGCTTGGCATCACTGTGCCGCAATGTGTCCCTAAGGACAAGCAAATAAGGGTCATCATATTGTCGCTCCCTGATGCGATAAAATAAGGAAAACTGAGCGACTGTACAAGCTAGGACACAAATGGGCTCAGAAAGATCCAACCTCACGAACCGATTGGCGAGGGCCTTAACATCTAATGCAAGCGGTCTCTCACCGATTGGAATGAATGCAAGGATGCCCATACTCACTGACTTTCTACTCAAGACATCGGCCACTACGTTGGCCTTCCCGGGATGATATAAGATGGTGATATCATAGTGTTTCAATAGCTCCAAATACCTTCTCTGCCTCAAATTGAGCTCCTTTTGTTTGAACAAATACTACATGCTTTGATGATCCGTGAATACCTCACACGACACGCCTTAAAGATAGTGCCTCCAAATCTTCAGCACATGAACAATGGCTGCCCACTCTAAGTCATGAATAAGGTAATTCTTCTCATGAACCTTCAGCTGCCGCTATGCATATGCAATCACCTTGCCATCCTACATTAATACCGCACCAAGTCCAATACGAGATGCATCATGATATACCGTATAAGATCCTGAACCTGTGGGCAACACTAACACTGGCATCATAGTCAAAGCAGTCTTGAGCTTCTAAAACCTCACCTCATACTCATCTGACCATTTGAACAGGGATTTTTCTGGGTCAACCTGGTCAGCGGGGCTGTTATAGATGAAAACCCCTCCACAAACATCTCGCCAAACCAAAGAAACTCTGGATCTCTATAGCTGAAGTGGGTCTAAGCCAGTTCTGAACTGCCTCAATCTTCTTTGGGTCTGCCTGAATGTCCTCTCCTGAAAAAACGTGCCCCAAGAAAGCGACTGAGTCCAACCAAAACTCGTATTTTGAAAACTTAGCATACAACTGGCTATCTCTAAGAGTCTGAAGTACGATCCGAAGATGCTGCCTATGCTCCTCCCGGCTATGAGAGTGCATCAATATATCATCAATAAACACAATCACAAAGGAATCCAAATAGGGCTTGAACACTTGGTTCATCATAAATGATGTTGGGGCATTGATCAGCCCAAATGACATAAATAGAAACTCATAATGCCCATATCGAGTCCGAAAAGCTGTCTTAGGGACATCAGATGCCCTAATCTTCAACTGATGGTAGCCAGATCTCAAATCAATCTTTGAAAACACCTTGGCACCCTGAAGCTAATCAAATAAGTCATCAATCTTCGGCAATGGATACTTGTTCTTGATGGTCACTTTGTTCAATTGCCTGTAATCTATGAACATCCTCATCGATCCATCTTTCTTATTCACCAACAACACATGCGCACCCGAAGGCGAGACACTAGGTCTAATAAAGCCATTATCAAGAAAATCTTGCAATTGCTCCTTCAATTCGTTCAACTCTGGCGGGGTCATACAGTATGTCGGAATAGAAATAGACTGAGTGCCCGGAGCCAAATCAATACAGAAGTCAATATCTCTATCGCGTGGCATCCCCGACAAATCTGTAGGAAACACCTCTGGAAACTCACGAATAACTGGTACTGAATTCATGGAAGGAACCTCCACACTAGAATCACGGACATAAAATAGATAAGCTAGACACCCCTTCTCGACTATATGTCGAGCCTTCACATAAGAGATAAACTTGTTGGTAGAATGGCCAGGAGTCCCTCTCCACTCTAATCTAGGAAACCCCAGCAAGGATAAGGTCACCGTCTTAGCATGACAATCCAATATAGTATGATAAGGTGACAGCCAATCCATACCTAAATGACATCAAAATCAACCATATCGAGAAGCAGAAGATCTTCGCTAGTCTAAAGACCCCCAATAGTAACCACACACGAATGATATACACGATCTACAACAATAGAATCTCCCATAGATGTGGACACATACACAGGAGCACCCAAAGAATCACGAGGCACGACCGAATATAAAAAAAATAAGATGACACATAAGAATAAGTAAATCCCGGATCAAATAGAACTGAAGCATCTCTATGGAAAACTAGAACAACACCTGTGATAACAACTTCTCATGACTCAGCCTCAGGCCTAGCTGGAAAAGCACAGCATCGAGGCTGGGCCCCACCACTCTAAACCACTTCCCTAGTGTCGTGCCCCCTTTTTCCCCTCTTTTGGGGAGAGAGAGAAGTCCGGGTTTCGACATTAATGGAGGTAATAACTTATTTCCTTTTGGGAATTGAGTATTTTGAAGAGTCGCCACCTAATTATGGTGCGTTAGGGTACCTAGGTGATTAACTCTTAGACTAGTTTGCATTACCAGAGATTTAAGGTAAGGGCTCGAAATAACCTTGAGGGGAAGGTGTTAAGCACCCCTCTTGGTCTACAACGGTGGGTCTCGGTCGAACTTATACTTATGAATTAGTCCTTTAATAAATAAATAGTTAAACACATACTTACAAATAAGGGCATGTTTTGGACATTGTATGACTTAAAGAATTTTGAATAGGTTGCATATAAAAGAGTAAGGTTTAAACATCGGGAATTGGGAAAGAGGGGTCCTAGGTTGGTTAGCCTATAAGATCACCCCACACAATGCCCGGTAAACACTCCTCAATGAGGGGCTACACGTGACATTAGCGCGTAGTCAACATATCCTTTTCTACCCAAATCCCTCCCCTTGGTCATAGCCTAAAGCGTTCTAGCAACCTTGAAAATGTCTTATGCGTGCACTACCCGTCTCTTCCTTGTGGCCCTGGAGGTATTTTAGGACCTCTACTTTTGGACAGTTCTAGACCTTCCTAAGGTTTTAAAGGACAAAAGTCTAGGCGTCAATCAAGAACAAGTAGGACTGCATTTAAAGAGAAGAAATTACTGGCTCACAGTCACCTCCACAAATATAACAAGTAAATGCACATCTTCAAACAACAGCCAAGTATTTAAGAGAAGATCCTAGAACATGATATCTAGGTGAGCTGAGATTATACAGTATTTAATTAGGACAAAGTGTCAAAATCCTATTTAGCTTGCCTACTGATTTAGACCTGTTAAATCTGAACAATTTTAAATAACAAAGCACAGTTTCAGAGTTGCAGAATTTAAATCGCCCTATAGGCTTGCCTAAACGCAGAACAGTGATGTCCTAAGAGCATGATATCTACATTGATGCAGTAAAATAGTGAATAATTTTTAAACGGACACTTGGGATCCTACAGACATGCTTTCTAGCAGTATTGATTTAAGGCAGTGTTTGAAAACTCATTTAAAGAAGTGGACAGTTGATTAAGCCAATTCAGAATGTACTAACGTGAATTAAACTGATTTGTTAACTAAACTGATTTTAAGTTCTACAGGCAGGATTTCTGATTTTAATTCCTATAGGCATGGTAGCTAATTGTTAAGAGCTGATTTTCAAACTTATAGGCATGATATATAATTAGACGAATGTAAACACATGCTGTAATAGAAACTGAACTCAAACATTTTACACTCTATAGGAATGATATCTAATTATGAAGTTGATTTTAACCATATTGACATGATTTCTATTATTGAAAGCCATTTTGATTCTATATGCATGATTTCTACTATTGAAGCCATTTAGATCCAACAGACATGATTTCTAATATCGTGAAAGTAAAGCAAACATAGAAAGTGCATTAATACAATCCTGTAGGCATGGTATCTACCCAAGTTACCCAATTGATATGTAACTACCCACCATTTTCACTAATCACCCCCAATGTTGTTTACAAATAATTATTACAGACCAGCTGAATAAATTACATAAACAATAAAGAAAAAGAAGAATTTAACTATAGGGAGCCTGAAGCAGGCCCAAATGACTTCCCCAGGCCTCCAATAGCCTCAAATGCCAAAGTTCCATAGACAATATCTTGTCTAGGTGTGTCATAGTTTCCTAAGGACCTTAAGGATCTCGGGCAATGCTCATACCTAGACTTTTCTCAAACAAGAACTGATTTAAGTGCAGTGTGGAAAGGCCAGCTCTGACATGCCAGAGTTCAGAGAAATCTCAAGGATCTTAAGGTAGTACACATGCCAGAGGGGCAGAACCTAATATTCTAGGAGTAGTGTGAGAGTGCTTGACATAGTTTGTTTTGAAAATAGTACAGAGATGACTTCAGAAGTAGGAAAGTTTTTTTTTCAAAAAACAGGAAATAACTTAGTGGTAAAAGACAGTTTGAGAAGAGTATCAAGCAGCAGACAAGCAATTGGTCATATTCAGATCACTTAACAACAGAACTTCACATGGGAATGAAAGGATTGTGGAACATAAGAATCACTTTAGGGTAAAGGGATAGGGATAGTGGAAACATATAGTCACAAACTACATACACACTTAGGATCTTGGAGACTTAGTAAATAGTTTAGAACATAAATAATAGTTGGCCCGTCTTGAACATGATTTAAGCATATAGTTTGGACATACTAAGTAAAGAAGTGAGCAGAGTGTAAAACATGCATTGAACATGACAAAATTTTAGACATATTAAGCAAAGGAGTAAGCAGGAGAGAGGGAAGAATGTAAAACATACATTAAACAGGACAGAACTTTAGATATGCTGAGCAAAGAGATAAACAGGAATACAAGTTGAAATCACAATTGATGGACTAATGCAGGAATGAAACACATAGGGTTTGATTTTCAAAACTTAATTAGGGACATACCAGTTAAGGAGAGCAGATACAAAGTATAGAGCAATGTAGTGTAATAACTAGCCTTGGCTTACAGTCGGCTAGTTCAATAGAAGTAGCAAATAACAGAAAAGAGCAGAAATCTTAAGTATAAGAGAGAGTTTTTGAACAAGTGTTCGTTGTTGTTCTCTTGAACTTAAAAGAAGAGAAGGTTCATATAAAAATCAAAAGCTTGACACATAAGGTAGGAGATCAATTAAGTAGTAAATCAGGGAAGTCATACGTAAATCAGCAAGATATTCCTTTAATCAAGGGACAATTCAATCAACGGTAAAACATACTAAGTATTTAAGGAAAAAAATAAAGTAAAGTTTAGGAATAGAATAGGTAATTAGGGGTAAATGCACAACAATTTAATTAAGGAAACAAATCAATAAATAATCGGCGGAATACAAACATGACAGGGAAACAATTAAGGCAGGCAAATTCAATAAAATTGAGTAAAGAGGTAAGAATCAAATGTTTAAAGGAAAGTGTTCAAATTAAACTAGGAATTAAGGGATTCACAATAATCAAGGGTTCAGTTGAAGAGAAAGTCATGGAAGAATCAGCATTCTTAGCATATAAATGAGGTAAAGCATGAGTAGTCAGGAATCGATACATAATTTTAACAAAACAAAAGTTAAACAACACTGATTCAAGGAGAGGTATACAAGTCTTGCACGAATGGTCAGTATGAACACAAGTACATAATATCAGTGAAAGTTCGAACTAGGAAAATTCAGTAGAAGCATATTAGGACAAGAACATCACGAGAAGTTACAAGAACCCAAGACAAGAACATAATCAGATGTACCAATATCCAGAAATCAAACGAAGAACCCCAAAAAATTAGGGTTTCCAGTACTAACGGGCTAGGGTTGTAGCAGGCTCATAAAATCAGCCAAAAAAATATGTGAGAAGCAGACGTTTAAACACAAAGAATCATCGAACAAATTTTAAAAAGAAATTCCGGAAACCCTAATTTTAGAAAAAGATGAAAATCACTTGAAATCATACGATTCTTGTAAAGAATCTCAAGGCTATTGTAAAACTCACAGGAAACAAACTCAAATCACCTTAGATATGTACAGATCTAGGAGGTTTTTAGAAAAGAATTTAGGGTTTCGAAAAGAACCATACAGAGATGAAGAAACCTATTTAGAAAACCATAGATCGTGGCTAATATAGGACGATCTCACTCAAAATCACACAGGAATGGCCTGGAACAGGCAAGAGATGAACCCTAGATACAAGTCGACATAGCCCTGGTCCCTTGAGGGCCTTAGAGATGGAAAACATGACATGAGATAGGCCATTGGAGACCTGAGATGTGGTGAGAGGTTACCGGAGATAGCCATAGATAGGGGTCAGTGAGATTGGGGATTAGGGTTAGGGTGAGAGCATTTGAGAGCACAGAGGATTTTAGGGCGGCGGTGTAAGGTGGGAAATGGTTAGGGTTTGGGGGTATAAGTTAGTTTATTTTAGGTAATGGGAGATCTGGACCGTTGATCAAAATGATCAATGGCCAGGATTTAACAAGAGTCGGGTCGGGTAGGTTTGTTAGGGTCAGACAGTTATTGGGCTTGGGTAATTTAATCAAAAATGGGCTGGGTATTGGGGATGAAATTGAAATGAAATTAGGCTAAATTTTAAATAGTCATTTAACACTATATAATTTATAAGAAATAATAAATGATTTCTGAAAAAATAATTTCGTATACTAAAATAATTTTAAATAGTTGTTTAACATTTTAAAAATATAAAATACCATTTTATGGATTAATAATGTAATTATGCATTAATAGGGCTAGTATTGCAAATATATGCAAATTAGCCTAAAAATGTAAATGCAATTATAAAAATGCACTAAAAATATTTAAACAATATTTTGGCATAAATATAGAATTTAGATGGCTAAATCACCAGAAAAATAATTTAAAGAATATTTATTGGAAATTTTATAAATAAAAAAGGGAAGAAATAAATCAATTTGGAGCTTTTAAAAATTATAAAATTGCATAAAAATTATGAAAATGCTCATGCATGCGTATAACTGCATATATGCTATTTTGAAAGTATATATATATGCATTAAAAATATAAGGAAAAATTGGGTGCCAACACCTAGGACGGTCTCTAGCTGACTGGCCTCCACCTCAAGCAGTCTGGCCTCCACCTCTAGCAGCCTGACCTCCACCTCTAGCTGCGTGACCCCTGTCTCTAGCTGGCTGAGTAGGCGGTGGTGCAACCGGTGCTGGAATCATGGCACGAGAACTCTGCTATGATGTGTCGTCCAATAATCTCAGGAAGGTCCTCCTCATATGCCAAAAACCACCACACTCATAACATCTATCCTGGTGTTGTGGCTGTTGAAACTGAGACTGAACCGAACGGGCTGGATAACCACGGTGATAACTCTAAATAGGAGGTGCACTGATAGGAGCTAGTAGTGCATTGTAGGCTTGGCTGCCCAAAATGAGGCACATAAGGACCACGACTCCCTAAAGCACTATGGGATGCTTGAAGCACTGACTGATATGGCCTGGGAGGATGACCCCCACCAAAAGTACCCCTACCTCCAGATAAGGCACCACTAAAACCACCGGAATAATGAGGCCTCTTATCAGACCCCTGCCCTCTCTCCTGTGAAAGAACATCCTCGATCCGCCTGGCGACATTAGCAGTCGTCTGAAAAGAAATCTTATCCCCAGTCTCCTTGGCCATCTGAAGCTTGATAGGGTGAGCGAGTCCCTCAATAAATATCCTCACCCTCTCTCTCTCTCGGTAGGAAGCAGAAGAATAGCAAGACGGGCTAGATCCACAAAATGAGTCTCCTATTGGGTGACTGACATGCCGCCCCTGTTGGAGGCACTCGAACTGCCTGCGGTAACTCTTTCTTAGTGTGATAGGAAGAAACTTCTCAAGAAATAGCTAAGAGAACTGGTCCCAAGTAAGAGCATTAGACCCAGCTAGTCTGGTAGATACAAAATCCTTCCACCATGTCTTGGCGGAACCCGTCATCTGAAACAACATAATAGACCCCATTGGTCTCAACTATACCCATGTTCCACAGCACCTCATGGCAGATCTCAAGATAATCCCGTGGGTCCTCATAAGGTGCTCCACTGAAGTGATCTGGGAAGAACTTGGTAAACTTGTCCAATCTCAATAAGCCTTCAGAAGATATGGCATGTCCATCATCGGCCTGTGCCGCAATAATTGGTTAAACTACCCAAACTGGCGGGGCTGCTCGAGTCTAATACTGGAGAGTCATCTGCTCCAGAGTATGAGTAGCACGAGTTTGTGCTCCTCCCCCAGCCTTAGATACGGCTAGTGCCATAGGAAATGTACCAGCCTGGGCCACACTCTTCATAAGGCCCACCAAATGGACCAAAGCGTCATGAAGCACTAGGGTGGCGATGAACCATTTCGGGACCTGAGCTGGTCCGACAGGCACAGTCTGGGATGGAACCTTCTCATCAAACTCCAACTGAGGCTCCACCACTGGTGCTGCTGTTCGAGCTCTAGGCTGAGCTCTGCCCTTGCCTCGGCCACTGGCACGACCTCGGCCTCGACCTCTGCCCCTCGTAGAAGCTGCTGCTAGGGGTTCCAGATGGTGTCCAACTGAAGATGCGGTGCGTGGTCTCGCCATCTGCGAGAGAACAGAGTAGAAGGGTTCAATCAGCAATGATAGAATAAAATCGCACTACAGAGAAAAATAGAAGCGAAATTGTTCCTAACTCCATAACCTCTAGAAGATAAGTACAAATATCTTTGTACCGACCCTCCAGATTCTGCTAAGTTTGCTCATGACTCGTGAGACCTATGTAACCTAGTGCTCTGATACCAACTTGTCACGACCCAGAATTTTCCACCGTCAGGACCGTGATGGCTCCTAACATTAACTTGCTAGGCAAGCTAATGTTAGAACAATTTATCCATTTTAGCCGTTTAAAATTAAATAATAAAGAAGATGCAATAATCCAAAGTAATAATGCGGAAGCTAAAATAGCCAAACATTTAATACATCCCTGAACCCGGTGTCACAAGTGCACGAGCTACTAGAATAGTACATACAAGGGTCTGAAATAACATAAAGCTGTCTGAAAAGAAGGTACACAACTAAATAAAAACAAAGAAGGGGACTCCAGGAGCTGCGGGCACTGAGCTGCTGTACCTCAAGTCTCCGCTGAGCTGATCAATCCAAGAACGCTAATAGTCGCTGCCGGGACCGACTCCCAAATCTGTACAAGAAGTGTAGAGTGTAGTATGATTACAATCGACCTTATGTACTCTGTTAGTGCGGAGCCTAACCTCGACGAAGTAGTGACGAGGCTAAGGCATGTCACTTATACTACAACCTGTACGCAGTATATAATAAAGGCAGAAAAGGAAATACGGAGCAAGATAAGACAGTCAACTGAAAATAATAGTTACAACCTCAAGTAATAAACCAGTGTCGTTCAAAATTAAAAATCCTTAGAGTTTTAAATAAAAATACCGAAAACCAACACAGCTCGAGGAAATAGAAACATATAGGTTGTTGCAGTGTGCAACCTGATCCCACCGGACAACACAGAATCCTCATTTATTTCAATGTAATAACATCAATACAATTATATATATATATATATATATATATATATATATATATGTTGTGGCGCGCAACCCGATCCCACTATATGTCAATATCAGTATCATAACTCACTCTTATTTCACCATAACAATCCACCCTTATTCCACTTGTTGCGGCGTGCAACCCGATCCCACCGTATAGTACAAATTCACCCTTATTACACCATATTAATCCACCCTCATTTCACCTGTTGCGGCGTGCAACCTGATCCCACCATCTCAGTACAAAATACTCATTGTACACAATAAAATTAACAATTCAAACCACAAACCTTTATGATCAATAAATACTAAACTGAACCAAAAAGAAAACCTTGTACAACATAGAAAATCTACATAGGTAATACTACACAGCGAGACTAGTCCAGTAATTGACAATAAAAAGGTGCAAATAAGTCAGTTTAATCAAATAGCAGGGGATCATGAATCTATGAAAAGATCTAACATCATTAATAGGAGAGGACATCGACTAACAGGTAGCAAATAAGCAGGGAAAGCATTTAGGGCATATAACATTTGAGACGGGGAAAGAGATAATTAAAGAGAAATTTGGCGGCGTATAAGCACTCGTCACCTTGCATATATGCCGCTCACATGAAAGTCACATAGCATATAGTCTGAGGGTTCCTAATTCCCTCAAGTCAAGGTTAGACACAACACTTACCCTATCCGCAGTCAATTCAGAGCTCTACCGGGGCCTTTCCCCTAGAATCCTCCCCCAAACCACTCATATCTAGCCATAATTTACTAAATAATATTAAATATTGCTAAAGGAATCAATTAAAATGCATAATTTAGAATTTCCAAACTTTTTCCCAAAAAGTCAAAAATCGACTTCGGGCCGGCCCGCTTGGTCAAAAGTTGAGGTTCAGACCAAAATTCATTTACCCATTCACACTCGAGCCTGATTATGTAATTAGTTTCGGAATCCGACCTCAAATTTAGGTCTAAATCCCCAATTTGCAACCCCTCCCCCCCCCAATTTTCCTAAATCCCTAATTTTCTACCATGGAAGCACAAATATTAGGGCTAGGAATTAATGGGTGATGTTAGAAATGAGAGAAAATGAGTTAAAGTATACAAACCTATGAATTGGTGTTTAGTTTTCTCTTCAAAATCGTACCTAGGCCGAGCTCTAATAGAAGGGTTATGAAAATGGGAGAAATCCCATTTTTGAAATATTTTAAGGTTTGGGCGTCAGGGCTTTTTCGCGTCCGCGAAGGGCCTGCCGCATTCGCGAAAGGCAACGGCCCAAAAGACCTACGCGTTCGCGAATAGTTGCACGCGTTCACGATGGTCTGTCCCCCCGTCCATCGCGTTCGCGAGCCTTGGCTCGCATTCGCGTAGAACAACCGATTGATCCTAGCCCACCCCCAATAACTCTACGCATTCGCGTGTGGCCAATCGCGTTCGCGAAGAGCAGACCCCCCAATGCTCTGTGTTCGCGACCATGGCCTTGCATTCGCGTAGAAAAAATCTTTCCCCATCCCAGTTCACTCTTCACGTCCGCGAGAGTACCTTCGTGAACACGAAGAAGGAAACGCCAGATACCAGCAGAAGGTTAAAAAAACAGATTTTTATTCAAAAACATCCGTAGCCTATTCGAAATTTACCCGAGCCCTCGGGGCTCCAAACCAATTATGCACACAAGTCCAAAAACCTCATACGAACTCACTCGCACGATCAAAACATTAAAATAACGCCTAGAACTACGAATCAGATACCAAATCAAAGGAAATTTTCAAGAAAACTTTAAAACTTCTATTTTCACAACCGGATGTCCGAATCACGTCAAACCAGCTCCATTTCTCACCAAATTTGACAGACAAGTCATAAATATAATAATGGACTTGTATCCAGCTTCGGAACTAAAAGACGGGCCCGATATCAACAAGACCAAATATCAGTCAATTCTTAAAAATCATTAGACTTTCAATTTTCACCCAAAATTAATAACTCGAACTAGGGACTTCCGAATTCGATTCCGGGCATACGCCCAGGTCCCAAATTACGATAGAACCCACCGGGACCGTCAAAATACAGATCCGGGTCCATTTTTCCAAATGATCGAAGTCAACTTAAATAAATTTTTATTAGTTTTTAGCATAAAAGCTGTCCAGAAAAAATACCCGAATTGCATACGCAAATCTAGAAAGGCTAAAATACGGTATTTAAGGCTTCGAAATACGAAATTTGGTTTTATAACATAAGATGACCTATCGGGTCATCACAGTTATTGTGGCACGAGGTTTCTGCTGTGCGGATTATTATTGTGGCACGAGGTTTCTGCCGTGCAAAGTATTATTTGGCACGAGGTTTCTGCCGTGCAGATTGTTATTGTGGCACGAGGTTTCTGCCATGCAGAGTGTTATTTGGCACGAGGTTTCTGTCGTGCGGTTGTTGTTTCCTCTAGTTGATGTATTGTTTGGTGTTGTTGTTGTTACTTAACTTGTAAAATACTTGCTTCCTTACGTGTTGTATTTGTCTTCTTTGATTCCCGTGTTGTTGCTTTCCGTACATTCTATTTGTTTCATTTCCCTGCCATTCTATTGTTTTTTTATTATCTTCTACCTTAGTTCTTATATTCCAGTTGGGCCCTGACCAGACCTCGTCACTACTCTACCGAGGTTAGGCTGGGCACTTACAGGGTAATGTTGTGGTATTCTCATACTACGCTTCTGCACAACTTTTTGTGCAGATCCAGTTACTTCCTACCAGACCAGATATCCGTGATTTAGCCCGTACGTGGATACTTCAAGGTATATCTGCCAAAGTCCGCAGATCTCGGAGTCCCCCTCTATCCTTATTATATTATTTTTCCTTATCCTCATTAGACTATGATGTATAGAAATATTTAGTATTTCCCTTTAGAGCTTGTGACTTATATCTACGGGGTTTTGGGAGTTGTTTATACTCTGAGTTGCAAATTTTTATTTGTATATGCTGAGCGGCAGTTTTCATTTATATATATATATCGGTTGATGATGGGTTTTAGTCATTATTTCAGTTATTTTCGCATATCTATCAGGCTTACCTAGTCTTAGAGACTAGGTGCCGTCACGACATCCTATGGAGGGAAACTTGGGTCGTGATATATATATATATATATATATATATATATATCGTCTCATTATATATATATATGTTGATGTTGAGTTTTAGTCATTATTTCAGTTATTTCCGCATATCTATTAGGCTTACCTAGTCTTAGAGACTAGGTGCCGTCACGACATCCTACGGAGGGAAACTTGGGTCGTGATATATATATATATATATCGACCCAAGTTTCCCTCCGTAGGATGTATATATATATATCGACCCAAGTTTCCCTCCGTAGGATGTCGTGACGGCACCTAGTCTCTAAGACTAGGTAAGCCTAATAGATATGCGGAAATAACTGAAATAATGACTAAAACTCAACATCAACATATATATATATAATGAGACGATATCCGGTTGAGTTAAGATATAATATAAAAATTTCATATAAACCATTCTAACATCAATTGAAAAAAAAAAAAAGACTTGCTCCAGCTGCTTAACCCAAAAATAGCTTTAGGATAAAATAATTGAATTTACATTTAATGATGTCATAATAATTGGTTCAAATGAAAGCTTAGTTGAATAAATCGCTTAGTTAGACTAAGCAATAACCGACGATAATAATGTGATCAAAGTGGTAAGCAAACGAAAGAGTAATCTTATTGAGAGTGTTATATGAGCCACAATTAACGTTGCAAAGTAAAGTTCAATTTCCCAGCTTGACAAGAGCTAAATGCACTAGCTTATAAAAATGAATAAATAGAACGAAATCAAAATGTGTTACAAGTTAGGAAAGTGGAGATATTTATTGCCTAAACCTAATGTTCATATCCCTAGTTCAGCTCCCACACGTTACTTTGGGTGGTTATTGACTTTCGAGATACTTGTCGATTGTAGGATAAACATTAGGTGTAGTGGATAGGAGTAGATCCCGAATATTTTAGAGGTCGTTAAAGATCAAACAAGACTCTGTATTATAGCTTTATCAATGGATCCCCTAAGCCGTCTTCGAAGTGCTAGTTCACTGGGGCACTGCTCCTGTCTCCCCGGATAGGAGCCATCAAGTCGAAGATATTTCTCGCGAAGGCAAACTACTACAATTCATTCATCTCCAGAATGACACTTATCCCAAGCAACATCGTGTCGCCATTCACGTGTCAAAGTCAGATTTTACCAATACACCAACCAAATGAGATATCCTTTCGATATTACTCCGTAACTAGAAAATAATCGAGCAGGTCAGGCCAAGATATTTATAATGATGTCATATGGCAATAGCCACAGGTTACTATGATACTACTCTCGCAGCAAGTGACATTACTTTGAACTTTACATAAACAAGAAAATCTTGTCTGTCTACTGTTTTGCAATTGGCATGTAGGGTATGTAGCATCAACAAAAGAGCCTTTTAGTCCTCGCTACACGGAAAAAGTCTCATAACGCGCACGGAATTTAATCTTAGTAAGTATACATGGGAAAACGGGAGTTCTTTGCATTTTACACCCAAATCATATGATCTTTGTTGTAATTCACCTTATTCTATTATTTTCAATGGTTTGCATTTATTTTTTTTATTCCGTTCTAAAAGAATGATCTCTTTATAAATAAGAAAATAATTTAATTTAAACATCCAATTCTACTTTCAATGAGAAGTTTTTATTGCAATAGAATCACTCCGGCATGTTTAATACTATAAGTTTCAAAAGAATTATAGTTGCACAAATATTATGGTTATTCTTTCTTAAATTACATGCCTAATCAAATAAGTTCATATAAATTAAAATTTAAAACGGATGGAGTAATTCGTTTATTTAATTGCGGAATAATAAAGATATTCTTTTTCCTGAATTATCCATGAGCGCAAACACATAATAAATCATAGAAGAGGGGAATATTCGAATCCCTCTACGAGATAATTACATTATATATAAGATTATAATATATAAATTTTGTGAAAATTCTGCCTCCACTTCTGAATTTAGGGGTGTAAAATGCAAAGAAATCTATGAAACACTGGTGACACCCCTTTTTTTTTCCTTAAAAAATGAGCAAATATTCCAAGTGTACACCATTTAAAACCCACCGTCTCGGCACATTCCTCTCTCTCATATCCTCTTTAGGCATCAAAACTTCCCCTCTAAGCATCGACACTGTTCAAATTTTTTGAGGAACCAGATCGAAGCAACCCTATAAAGAACCAACCCCATCTTATTCTTTTGTTCAAAAAATACATTTTGGGGTTTGTTTTATCGTTAATGTTTAGATCTGTCCTGCATTTCTCATTTTCTTGAATAGATTCATACTTTTGGTGTCTGTTTACTTATTAAAAAGAAAAAGATTGAAACTTTGGTGTTCTTTTGTAACAATGGGGGATTCTAAGAAGTACATTACCGCTGAGGAGTTAAAGAAGCATAACAAAGCAGATGATTTGTGGATCTCTATACAGGGGAAAATTTACAATGCGACAAATTGGATAAAGGAACATCCAGGTGGAGATATCCCTATTCTTAATCTGGCTGGTCAAGAAGCAACTGATGCATTCATTGCTTTCCATCCAGGTACTGCTTGGAAATATCTTAACAAGTTCTTTACTGGCTATTATTTGGAGGATTACGAGGTATCTGAGGTATCCAGGGATTATAGGAAACTCTGTTCTGAGTTTGCTAAAGCCGGTTTGTTTGAAAAGAAAGGCCATGGGGTGATTTATTCCTTATGTTTTGTAGCATTTTTGCTTTTCTTGACTGTTTATGGTGTTCTTTATAGTAATAGTTTCTGGATTCGCATGCTTTGTGGAGGATTGTTGGGGTTGGCTTGGATGCAGGTTTCTTACTTGGGTCATGATTCTGGTCATTACTTAATTATGACAACTCGCGGTTTCAACAAATTGGTACAAATTCTAGCAGGGAATTGCATCACTGGGATTAGTATTGCTTGGTGGAATTGGACACATAATGCTCATCATGTCGCCTGCAATAGCCTCGATTATGACCCTGATCTTCAGCACTTGCCTGTTTTTGCGGTGTCCTCGAGTTTGTTTAAATCATTGAACTCTACCTTCTATGGAAGAGAGCTCACGTTCGATCCCATGGCTAAATTCTTTGTCAGCTATCAGCATTTTACGTTCTATCCAATCGTTTGTGTTTCCAGGGTGAATCTGTTTCTTCAGACATTGTTGCTATTATTCTCAAAGAGAAAAGTGACTGATAGACTTATGAACATATTGGGGATCATGGTTTTCTGGACTTGGTTTCCGCTTCTTGTTTCCACCTTGCCTAATTGGACAGAAAGGGTGTTATTTGTCCTCATAAGCTTTGTTGTGACAGGGATTCAACATGTTCAATTCTGTCTGAATCATTTTGCTGCCGATGTCTATGTTGGACAGCCCAAGGGGAACGATTGGTTTGAGAAACAAACAGCTGGGACTATTGACATTGCTTGTTCTCCCCAAATGGATTGGTTCTTTGGAGGATTGCAGTTCCAGCTTGAGCATCATTTATTTCCAAGGTTGCCTAGGTGCCAATTGAGGAAAATTTCTCCTATTGTACAGGAGCTATGCAAAAAGCACAATTTGTCCTACAGGAGTTTGTCTTTCTTTGAGGCCAATAGGTGGACAATAAGGACACTTAGGGTAGCAGCAATGCAGGCTAGGAATCTGCTATGGGAAGCTGTTAATACTCATGGCTAATTAATTTTGTGCACAATGTTGAAACTTTATCTAAGTTTGTTTATTTTTATTGCGAATGGATACTATTTTTATATTCATGTTATTTGATTAGAACAAAGAGGAAATGGTTGTGCTTTCTCAGGATCTTGCAATACGGTTTGTAGTTGTGTTGCAGGAACATCCTTCATTTTGCTAGAGCATACATTTAGTGCAAAAAGGACTTGTTCAACTTATGCATACATAATCTGCAGTTATATACTTAAAATATCTTTATAGTAATCTCCATCTTTCTTTGATTTGTCATGTCGTTTGTTACTCCTGGTTTCGTTACAAGATGTTCAAACTTTCAATCTGGTTAATCATCTAATAGATGAGGCTTTGGATCTAACATCATGATTCAGGTCAAGCTTTCTATACTTGATGGGCAGATACAAATTTGTGTGTTGTTTTAACCTTTCATTCTATCTCACGCTTCGAGTTTATTATTTTTTTCTTCTTTTTTGTAGATGATTTTTCCGCTTGGAATATCATACATTTTGTGATGGTGAGGGTGAAAACTGCAGATTAACTGTTCCCATGAAAATGATAGGCAATGAGCAACCATTCTAATGCTTACATGTAGACAATGGCGTCTCTGTGTGTGCTTAATGACTTGCTCTCTGATCTGTTGTGAGCTGGATAATGCATTGGAGAGTTGTAGTTTACTGCTAAATTAACTTAGTGATATGCTAGCAGAAAACGAATTGGAGACATACCCTAATGTGTTTATAGACAGTGGTTTCATTTACAACCAAAATGACTTCAGGGACCCTAGCTTGATGCCTCTGTACTGTTACAATCACAATAACTGGCAGTACTTGTGAAGTTAAATCACTCACAGCAGGAAATGGCCATTTTGAGGTTGCACTTAAATATACCTTCTGGCAGCCCTTGTTTTTTTCTGGAACATATACCTGGAAAGATCAACCCAATATTGAGTTGTTTTCATCGTCGATATCAAAGTCAATTCAATCCGAAAAAAGACTCATCACGAGGGCAAGGGGACAATTACCCTTCCACCCCAACCCAAGAAATTGAGCGAAACATAAGTAGAAGGTCTATCTCTCCTCGCCCTTTTCCATTTTAGATAATAACTTAACTCCATCTCTTGGCAAGATTTATAGCAAAAGCTAAGATAGGTGTATCGATTAGTAGTAACTGGCCATCATAGAGTTATGACTATCTAGGTTGATCAAAGGATTCTGACCATTGCCAAAACTTCTGACCGAAAGATCCTGGTAGCGTATGGCTCAGCTATTGTCCTTCATTGCTATTCTGTTCCCAGAGGAGAAATTATCTTCCTGCTTCAGAACCAATTACTAGTATTGACTGTTAAAGGAAAGTTGGTGCAACCAATTAGGGCAGCCTGGTGTACAAGGGCATCCCGCATTCAAGCAGGGTCCAAGGAAGGGCCGCACCCGAAGGGGTGTGATATAGACAACCTACCCTAATGCTAGTATTAGTGGCTGCTGGATACAACTTTACCGTTGATCCAAGGCTCCCCTTCTTGGTGCAACCAATTACTAGTATGCAAATTAGATGAAGATGGTACTTTGTTTATATTAAAGTGATTTTGCTCAAGGATGGAGCAGCGATGATTCTTTAACCATGTACTTTCATCCTTCAAATACGAGTTATAAAAGAAGATTATTCGTACGCTGGTTAAATTTTACATGAGATTGTACATAAACACACTAGGAACATTCAAGACACATTCATACATAAACACACTAAGAAGGTTCAACACCCATAATCGCATGTTGTTCGACTTTAATATATCAGATGTTGCCTTTAATGGAAGCAGTATATCACGTTTGATCATCATACTACTTAGACCACAGCATCACACCACCATATTTAAGCAGCAGTCAGTTTTATCTTATTACCGCGTTTACTATATGAAGAGAGAAAAGGAGCAATGTCATCCCAATTCCATTCTCAACTAGTTTTTTTTTTAAGTCTTAACAATGTGCTCTTACAGAAAGTGGCTTTATCTCCTGTTCGTCCTTTATATATGTATCATGTGGTGCATTAATATTAATAGTGTTCTAACTATGAAAAAATGGTATGCATTTAGTCCTAACTAACGGTTCGGTTTCCATCAACTCTAATGAGTTCATGTGCTGCAGAGATGCCCTGACACCCCTTCCTACAAGGTGGCTCCGCCACTGCGTACACCACGTGCCTTTCTTTTCATTAGTAATTACGTAATTAGTAATTTGTAAAATATGCATCAGTAACAGTTACGGAGAGTGTATGCATCCAAGTTGGATGAAGAGTTACGCGTTGCTCTTTCCCTCCTTCTAAAACACACAAAATAAAAGAAAACAACTATTTAGATCCCATTTGGCGTTTGGATTAGCGAAAAGTAGCTTCTAGGGAAATTTACCTTAGTAGACAAATTTTAAAGTATTTTTCAATAAATACTAATGATTGAAAAAGATTTCAGGCGGTACCAATTTTATAGGTTTTTTTTACCACTTTTTTACATTTTATTTACTAGCACAATTGGGTAGAGGTGTTTGTCGGTCGATACGGTATGGTCTTTAGACATTTCGGTTCGGTTTTTTCGGTTTTCAGTTTCTTAAAATGTTATGCCAATACCGTACCTAAATTAATTCGGTATGGTTCGGTTTTCTCCTTGCGGTTTCGGCTTATTCGGTTCGGTTTTCTCCTTGCGGTTTCGGCTTATTCGGTTCGGTTTTCTCCTTGTGGTTTCGGCTTCTAGGGTAACTTCGGTTTATTCAGTTTGAATACTAAAAGTCATAGACTGTAATATTCTTAATTAAAGTACTCAAAAGTAAAAACGTTTGTTGACAAATTTTTTATCCAAAACCAACAAATATCAGCCCACAGAGAGAAAACTGCATATAAAGGAATAAATTTGATCATTAGAAATGCATTGTTACTTGTTTAGAGTTAATTGATGAATTTAGATAATAAAGGAAAGTAAAATTTTAGATTTTTTATATTTATGTTATAATTAATAATATGTGTATTGTGTAATATATATATTTCAGTACAGAATCAGTATTTCAGTATTTTCAAATTTAATACTATTTTTTTTAAAACTTAAACCAATTACCATATCGAATATCAAATACCAAAATTTTCTATTTCGGTGCGGTAATTCAGTATTTACCAAATTATGCACAACCGATAGAATCCTAATTAATTCCATTTAATTTAAACGTATACTCCCTTTAAATGCGGGATCATGTTTCCCTTTTATTTATCCCACTGAAACAGGTAAGTGTGTGTATGTAGTAGTTTTGTAATAGGTATATACAATTACTATGGAAAATATCAAACCGTAATTTATTATATGATTTATATCTTCACTTTCAACACATTATGTATATATATATATATATATATATATATACTATTACATCTTAGCAAATATTTTCTAGAGAACACAGCCCAAAAAGATAGAATTATATTAGACAAACATAATATGGAGATAAGGATACGGAGTATAGAAACGAGAACTTTTGGGAGAATTGTTAGTATATGATAATGATCTCTTTAAGGGAAATGTTTTAATTTAGGGATTTTATTTTATTGTAAGCAAGTTAATTACCGCAGGGAATGTGTGAAGGGATCTTTTTTGGTATAGTATGTAAATCTATTTTTAGTGCCAAGTGTAAAAATAAAATCATTGGTAATCAATGTTAATTTACCTTATAAAATCATTGGTATATAAAGATCGCATTCAATTTGAAGGCAAATTGTGTCTATTATCAATTGCTTAGCATGTTTATTTATTTTCGTTAATTCTAAAAGTCTCTCAAAATATAATTTATTAGATAAAACGCCTCGCATCACGTTGTAAGTATATAATAAATTTTTACCCTACTTATAAACTCCCCACTCCACCCACCCCCTCAACCAGTCACGACTTGCTCGCTCGCTCGTTCTCGGTATGTCTTGTGGAGCATATGCTCGCTCGTTCTACTCCTCCACAAGAAAGGTAAGATTCCATACTTTATTTTCCATCTTCACTGCACTCAAAAGTGAAGTTTGAAAGGTGATACTTCTTTCTATGTACAGACAACTAAAATGCATTGATTCCCATATACTTGCCTACTGTAGTGGCATAGAAATGATAAGGTCCTCTTAATCAAAATGTGATTAAAAAAAATTACGAAGGATTTAAGTTTTATGGATTCAACCTTTAAGTTTTTTTAACATTAAACTTATGTTGTAATTTTAGAAGTTTTATACATAAACTTGTGTTCCGCGTTAAAAGTACTTGGTCCACATGAACCAGGTGCTCGAGTGCTACATTTGTTTAACTAAAAAATGGAATTTCGGTCAAAACTTTAATTTAGAAGAACTCGGGTTACTGATAATCAAAAGAATATATGAAAGAAAGTAATTTGGCTAGCAATAATATAATCAGAAGGAAAACAAATAAATCAATATATTCAGATAGTATTTTGTGTCCCCACAATTGATCAGTTATCTCCCTTTTATAGCTATTTGGGAGATATGCGTTTTGCCCTTGTCATAAGGCTATTATGAGTAATTAAAGACATTGAATGCTACGTTACACAATCATTGTATTTAATACAGATTCTCTAACGTATTCTGTATTTAATGCTCATTAAATACTGTATTTGCACTCTCATATATTGTCAGATTCATTCCCCTTGATTCCTGGACCTAAATGACTTAAATAGGTACGAGCGCCGAGTCCTTTGAATATCTGCCCGTGCCTCTTCCTTTGCCTTTGCTCGTATCTGTTGCAACTCGTGTCTCTTTTCCAGCTGTAACTCTTTGACTAGTCTACGTGTCTTGACACGTCATCTTTATTCTACTTTAATATGTAAACTCAATTTTTCCCAATACTCAATTTGCAAGCATACTTTTTAATCCAGTTCCCATTGTTGTGCCCTGTTCTCATTTGGTTAAAACAAGCATGACCTGCTTGCAACAAAGCAGAAAGGAAACATGTGTGGGTGGTGGCGACAAAAAGAATTTGATTGGGGACAATACCAGTCTCCGTCTGTTGGAAAGATGTGAGAGTTTTCCCTCCTTTGTCATACATTCTATATGCAGATATTATTTGTCCATGGCATGTGTTTAATATTCGTGTGCTCAAAGACCTGGATAGCATTACTTAAACTCCTAGTTTCGAAGACCATTCCCATCACTCCATATTTAACAGGGACACTTGACTTAAAATTGAACCTGATAATGCATCCATTGAACTCTTCCCCCTGTCTTGCCTAAAATGCTGGCAACATCTGCCATAATTCCATCTATTCTCATTCTACTGAACATTGTGAAAACTGCAGACATACCTCATATTGCATGTTAAAATATCTATAAAATTTATGTTCTTGAAGTGCCCCAATGCACGCTCCATTTTTTCACCTTTGGCAAGCATGTTTATTATGATATTGCTTGCAGTAGCAATCCTCCACGTATTTCCGGGCCATAAGGTTTTAATACAGCAAAAGGTCATCAGGTTCCAGGAAACAACAATTATAACAGCTACTTTTACAAGTAGCTTGACCGAACAATCCATTCTTTTGCACCAATTACCACAAGCATCAAGCAAAGATTATTCTGGTTTACACTAAGCACATTTGCCAAAGAGTTCTTTAGCCGAGGGTCTATCAGAAACAATTTTGATGAGGCTGCGTACATTCTACCCTCTTGTTTACATTTGCCAAAGAGAATGCGGAAATGAGGCATATCATTCCTTTCTTCCTCTTAGCAAAATCTGTATTCTCAAACCCTCAGGGGTTGGCCTGGTGGCAATTGACTTGAGCCTTGGGGTTTGCTCCCTTTCAAGGTCTCAAGTTCGAAACCCACTGGGTGCAAACAATTTCTGAGGGCCATCGGACTGGGTAAAACCTGAATTAACCGTGGTGCACTTGCGGGAAACTCCTTGCGGAGGGCCTGTGCACCCCCGGGAATAGTTGGGGCTCGAAGAGACTCGGACACCCGGTGCAAATAAAAAAAAAAAATTAAAAATCTGTATTCTCAAACAGAGCACCATTCTTAGCTGGTGACACCAATTTCTCAACCTTCAGGCCGCTGCAATCATCAATTTTCACCTCCTTAAATTCTCCAACACCCTTCTCGTCATTGGAATACGTTTCTACATTCTGATATGCTTCAATCTCCTTGTTTTCTTCGTTAATTCTTCCAATAATGTTAAGTGATTCTTTCAGTTTTACTACTGTTTCTGAATGATTAGAAGCAAGAATATTCTCATTACAAGTATCCTCTGCTCCATTATTTTGTGAATACCCACTAATCAATGGAACTCAAAAATTCATATCCCACTTTGGCATTTCCTCAAGCACCTTGTGAGCCTTCTTCATAGAATTTTCCTATGCCTGAAATCGAGAAAAAAAATCAATGGGTTCGGAATTCACCTTCTTAATTGGAGAAAATAACAAGGCTTTCTCTCCTCCAATGGTTTGGCTTCTGCCAATCGTTACCTCTTCTGTGGAATTTCTGTCTCATCTATGTACTCAGCCATATCAAAATCACCACCGCCTACTTCTGATTGCGGCTCATAAGTGGGAAACATTATGTCCTTCAATGGCCAGGCTACTTCAGATATATTCCTCTTCAACGAAGCTTCTGGATACCAGCTGACGTCGCAACAACAATAGAATTCTGCTCAACCTTTTGTCAAACTGAAATTAATGGCAACAGAAACAATAAATTCGCAGTCAGTAGCTTGCTACATCAACTGTAGTACACGATTCTCCTTGCTACTGTTGATACCATCCTCCTCATCAGTTGGCATTTCATCGAACAGTTTGTGCACATATTTTTGAAGTCTCGCGCTAATATAGTTGATCCTCCATTGAAGGTGACAAAGTTGGTTCGACCGATATTGCACAGATATCTTTCCTTTGTTTCCAATTCCCTTCACCTGGAGAGAAGGAGAATTTATGTGAAACGCTGTCGATTCCTCTGCCGGAGACGTAGATGGAGTTATTAGATGCCCATTACAGGTAATGTCGTTGTGAATCTGCAGGAACGGTGGGAGAATTGTAGCCAGCAATTGAGCCGGAAAACTGTAGTTTGAATCTTGATGCTTGTGTGATGCTGAATTAGGAGAATAGGAATAGAAAATTAGGACTAAACTGTAAACGATGGAAACTATGTAAAATGCAATTTGTATCATCGAATTTCTGCTTATTTACTACTTCTCTGTTTTGTCAGGTGATGATTTTTCCTTTTTTCTTAATTGTAATTTGGATAATCTTCAGCTCTTCTTTTTAATTTTATGAATATCTCATCGGAGTAATCTTTAGCCGAGGGTCTATTGGAAACAGTCTCTCTGCCCTTCAAGGGTAGGGGTAAGGATGCGTACATCGTACCCTCCCCAGACCCCACTTGTGGGAATTTAATGGGCTTCTTAGTTGTTGTTGTTGTTCTCGTAGGAGTAATATTATTTGATTTTGGTAATTTTGAATTTTGTTTATTTAATTTTTTGTTCGGTTGCTGTTGTTTCTGCAGAGATAGAATAGTGAGGGACTGTCAACATGTATGTACAACAGGTAATTATTAATCTATGGCCCTAAATATGTGTAAACAATTAATTGTGTCTATTAATATACATGTTGTTTGGATGCTGATTTTGCAAGGGTGTTTTCTTAGCAATTTTTTATATGGGGTGTATTTCTTCTGTTGTAGGTCATCATCTAAGGATTTAAGAGCTATCGGGAACAAGTAGCCACTGAAGATTTCAGTCCGAAAGTTAACTCTGTTGGTAATGTCATTTATACCTTGGTGAAGTTTAGTGTGCCACATTTTTGTTTGAACTGAGAGATGTTTTAAATTTTCTTCTGTGTGCAGTTGGCCCGAATGGATCTGGCAAGTCGAACTTTTTCCATGGTGGGTTACCCTGATGTTTTTCTGGCTTATTGATAGTTTGATGAGTCCATGTTACTTTAATTAAATAATTTATTTATTCTGTTGTGCAGCGATTCGTTTTGTCGTAAGTGACCTCTTTCATAACCTGCACAGTGAAGAAAGGCAGGCTTTTCTTCATGTATGTTCAGTATTTAATCTTTAGAAATCTGCAGTAATTCATGCCCTTTAATACATTTACAATGTTTCTAATATCTCCCCTTTTACCATACAGGAAGGAGCAGGTCACCAAGTATTATCTGCTTTCGTGGAAATTGTAGTTGATAATTCAGACAATCGAATGCCGGTAAAGTGTTGTCTATATGCACCTTTATGCCATTTTTTCTGGACTAGCAGTCCTGGCCTTGCTATATTTGCCATCATTGGTTTCTAATCTGCTGGAGTTGGCTTATATATGGAGTATAATTTTGGCCATTCAGTTTTCAATCTGAGTATTCGTGCCTTTTGAAGGAAGCTTGCGAAAGGCTGAATGAGAGATAGAGCTTTGATCAAGAAGAAGAAAATTATATGCTTTCCCTCACGGGGGAACCAAGCAAGGGATGAGCGCTGGCGCTAAAGCTGTTGTTTTCTTCCTTCATTTCATAGCGGAAGGTTGACTTTTGGGTATTCAACTTTGTGTTGCAGCTCAATGAGACAACCCTTACACATAAGGTTTAAGTTCAGCCTCAGGGCGGTGGTCTCTCTATCAGGCCCCGCTGCTTCAGTCTCTTTCTCTTTATCCGCATTCCCATACGGATTAACAAGCCTTTCTGTACTCTCTTCCTGGCATTAGAAAAGTTGTCTAAATCTACTAAATAAGAAAAAAATCCTCCAATAGTAGTATAGGTGGGGCAGAAAGGTTGAACGGAGGCAGGCAAGTTTGTAAAGTAGAGTTTTTCTCGGCCCATGAAAATTTGAGAACTATACATTCATTAGTACCTTTGGCTAAAGTATCTGAAACCAATTGTTTGCAGGAATAGCCTGTGAACTTAAGATGTGACGGCTTCTGTTGGCAACTGTGGAACAGATATTTACTATGTTGTGGATGTTGAAATATTATTACATTTTGACAGGTTGATAAGGAGGAAGTGGCTGAGAAGAACAATCGGTCTCAAGAAGGATGAGTATTTCTTGGACGGAAAACATATCACGTAAGTAGTTTATGAGTGTTGTTCATTGCCTCTGCTGTCAGCTGCGTGATAGAATCTTTCTTTATGTTGCAGGACGAAAGAGGTCCAGAATTTGCTGGAAAGTGCTGGGTTCTCTCGGTCTGATCCCTATTATGTTGTGCAGCAGGGAAAGGTACATTACGTTAATATTGTTTTTCTACTTCTTATTCGTGTCTTATAGTCTCCTCTTGTTTTCTTGCAGATTGCGTCATTGACATTAATGAAAGACTCAGAACGGCTTAATCTGTTGGAAGAAATTGGTGGGGCACATGTTTATGAAGAGAGGCGCCGAGAAAGTTTAAAACTCATGCAGGAAACTGGCACGTTATTTTTGAAATTTATGCTTCTTGGATATTAATGTTTTGTTGCTAACATTTTTGTGAATCAGGTAACAAGAGAAAGCAAATAATTCAAGTGGCACAATACTTGGACGAGAAATTGAATGAGCTTGAACAAGAGAAGGAGGAACTGAAAAAATATCAACAGCTTGACAAGCAGCGCAAATCTCTGGAATACACGATTTTTGACAAAGAACTTCATGATGCACGCCAGAGATTAAATGAGGTAGAGTACTCAAATAGCAGAGTTGAAATATCAATGTGAAAGTTTGCTCTTGTAGTTCTAACCTATCAATTGCAGGTAGACGAGGCTCGGAAGAAAGTGTCTGAGAACTCTACTGAGATGTATAAGGCTCACGAAAAGTCCAAGGAGCTGGAGAAGTTGTCCAAAGATCTGACAAAAGAAATTCAAAATTTAAGCAAGGGGAAAGAAGCAGTAGAGAAACAGCGGACAGAGGTTATCAGAAAGCGCACCAAGCTTGATCTTGATTATAAAGACCTTCAAGAGAAGATGTCTACAAATATTAAAGCTAAAGTACTCTTTTATTGTATGACAATAATTGTTCTTCCCAACTGCATGATTATAATGGCAAATACGATAAGGATAAATTGTCATTTTATGCTTTCTGGGATTCAGGATGATGCACACAAACAACTGATGTTTCTGGAGAGAGAAATTCAGGAAACAAAGAATGCTCTCAATGATATCAAGCCTTTGCATGAGAAACAAGTAAAAGAGGAGGAGGACATTACTAGAGGGTATATCGATTATATGAGGCACTTTTTTGAACAAGCTAGAGTCTGATAGCCAAAATTTCAGAAATTAGAATAAAACATTAAGTTTTTATTTTTCCTCCAATAAGAGTTCTGGTCCTCGAGCATATGAAGTTTCAAAATAGAAAAATGTTTTATGGGTCTTGGGCTCCATTAAACTATTTCATCAAGGACAAAAAGAAAAATAATCAATGGCTGTTTTCTTATTTTTTTTGTTGGTTGCTTCTGATACTTGGCTTTTTCTGTATGAATATAATCATATTTGTATCCGTGCTTTTTCTGTATGAGTATAATCCTATTTGTATCCATTGATGTTGATGTTCATTTCATAGCTTTATGTGCACCAAAGATGCAAAATATTTGGTCAAGTTGTTTCATAGTATGTGACTGTCTTGTATTTATCTTCCTGGTTTCTGTTTTAACTTAGACTGATTATAACTGTAGATTTGACAATCATGGTGTCTTAAATAGGATTATGGATCGTGAAATGAAACTCAGCATTCTTTTCCAGAAACAAGGCCGTGCCACCCAATTTGCCAACAAAGCTGCTAGGGACAAATGGCTCCAGAAGGAAATTGATGAATATGAACAAGTTTTATCTTCAAACTCAACGCAGGTAATATTCCTTGTTAAAATTTGTTAGCACATGGAGCTATTGCAGCGTTTTCTTACTCTTCAATACTTTGATTTATGAATGGTTGAGGACTCTGTGCTACATGTTGTATTTAAAGTGTCTTGTCGCTTTGGAGGCTTTGTTTATCAATATATGCTGAATATGTAACTTGATACAAATGCATTTGCAAATAGTATGACAGAATACTTATGATTAAAAGTATATGCAAATGCACCAAGTTTAGAATGTGGGTGATGCATGTGAGTGCAAGGTAAAGATGAACAATGTTAGGGTTTCATTTTCTTATGTTCCCGGCCAAAAAAAAGAAGACTAATTCTTTCAGGTAAAAGCGATACATGAAAGATGGGCATCGGCCCAAGACATAAAGAGTCCAAGGAAGTGCATCTCAGAGGTTATTGATCTTGTCCATTTTGTCATGGATTGTTCCTGTCATGTGCATTTCTTAGTAGGAAGCTCCTTTTTTCTCTCTTTAGTTGTCAAATGTTCGTTTATCTTTTGTGTCCGTCTTAAATAAGAAGCTTCATGTTAACAACAAAACTGAGGAAAAGGTTAATTCTTATTACCATCAATATGATTTTCTACTTAATTGTCTTAACTCCTTTTCTATCTCAGGAGAGAAAGCTTCAAGATGAAATTGATCAGCTCAATAAGGACATGAATGATCAAGATGATATAATTAACCATCGTAAAGTTCAAGCGGACAAAAAAGAATCCCTCATATCTGGCTACCTAAAAGCTTATAATCAGTATAAAGTGGAGCGAGACAAGTTGCATGATGAGCGGAAGTATGATTATTCAGTTATGTAAGGCTTATATGAGTGTTTTCGAGCAGCATTATTTATCTAGAATTATCTGAATTCTGCAATTTCGTATTTGTGTTCGTCTCAGGTCCATGTGGAAACAGGAAGCTGAGCTCACTACTGAAATTGAACGGCTCAAGGCTGAAGTTATGAAGGCTGAGAAAAGCCTAGACTATGCAATTCCTGTTGTGAGTAACCTCTATAACATGTCATCTATGTAACATTCTTGGGTTATGTAGTTCCAATTTTATATGCTTGGTACTTTTTGTTTTACCCTTGATTTCATCAACGAAAAGTAATCTGGTCTTCTAATATTTAACACCCGATTGGCAAATTTCCTGGTATGAAGTCTACGATTTTGTTTACGCAACTTTTTGTTGGGTAGTTTGGTGCTTCAAATTGCTCTTGGTATAACTAGGTGTTTTCATAAATTCATGTGATGGGCGTTGTGTATTCACCTGGGAGGATGGTCCAGTCGAATACCTTGGTCTTGACTCTTGATCCTAAACCAGTTGTAGAAGTGTTTGTTATCAAGAGTTGAGATACTTGAAGAAATAAATTTTTCTGGAGCAAAAGAAATAATATATACTAGGAACTGTGATGTATCAGTGAAATATAGGTGTTTCGTGTCACAACCGGCAAGACCTATTCATGAGAGACACGCTAAGTCTAGTATTATATAATGTCTATTAGGTTAAAAGATTAGATCACAGGAAAAAGCTTACCTAGGTGGTGGTACCATTTGAATAGCTACAATAAGAGCTAACATAAATAGGAAATATACAAAACAAAATTGTGATCGGTCAAATGAGCCTGGAAAATGGATAGGCTCTTAAGTCCTCTATATACTTCTAAATAACATTAAAGAATAAACATTGAGACATTTAAAATTTCGCTCTCTGAATAGGGGCCTTCTCATTTCAAAGCATCTATTTCACTCGTGATATTGGTTGTTAGATCTTCGTTCTGAGGGAACAGGGAATAGAAGACGGAACTGGGACGGTGATTAACTATGTCATTTCTATGTTCCTACATACCTTAAATGGCATGTATTACTGCAAAACATGCTTGATTTTTCATCCTTTTTTTTGTTTTAATTCTCAGGATATGCAGAGAGTATGAAATCTCTGGAGTACATGGCCCAATTTTTCAGTTGATTCAATGTGAAGAAAAGTTTTTTACAGCTGTTGAAGTTACTGCTGGAAACAGGTATTGGCAAAAGTTCTGCCAAGGACAAGGAGCTGCTGATTATTGTCCTATGCTGCTTGCCAAGCTACAAACCTACAACACTGCTTTGCATCCGTTCGATGCTTATACTCACACGACTTACTCTCTCTTCTTTGCAGCTTATTCCATGTGGTGGTTGATAATGATGAAATATCAACTAAAATTATCGGACACCTCAATGCACAAAAAGCTGGACGAGTTACATTTATTCCACTGAACAGGGTTAAAGCTCCACATGTTAATTATCCACAGAGCTCTGATGTTATTCCGCTTCTGAAAAATTTGACGTTTGCTTCTATATATCAGAAGGCATTTGAGCAGGTCTGTTACCAAAAATTTTAGTTTCATTTTGTATTGCAATATTCTCAAATCACTTCAGCCCTGACCTAACCAGCCTTTTGTGTTTGGTCCTTTGGGCTTTCATGGTAGATTTTCACTTGCCTAATCTGTTTAGAAACAGAACAATTTCAATATTCGTTCATATGCCGCTAGATAGTAGTTCTCTATTAGATCTTTATACACTTTTTCTATGATCCAAAAAAAAAGGGAAGCTTTTAGGTTCTGGCTGCATTATTTCTTCTCTACCCTTTTAACTGAAAGTTTGACTGGATTGTAAAGTAACCATCCATGGTTCATTTCGTATCTGTGTTCCTTTAGCTTTGCATATTCAGTATAGCTGTTGCTACTTCTCAGGTCTTTTGTTCCTGTAAGAGTTCTTATATTTATCTCAGCCAGGTGTTTGCTAGAACTGTAATTTGTCAAGATATGGATGTTGCTAACAGGGTTGCTTGCATTCATGGGCTTGACTGTATTACTCCGGAAGGTTAGAACTTGAGACACTTTATACTTTGATTGGTGTTTATGTGCATTAGTCTGATCTGACTGGACTTCTTTATGCAGGTGACCAAGTTAGTAAAAGAGGTGGCATGACTGGTGGATTTTATGATTCTAGACGCTCAAAATTGAGGTTTATGAGCACCATCAAACAGAATACGGTGTCCAACAACCTGAAAAAGAGTGAACTTGAGGAAGTTAGAAATAACCTTCAAGATATCCTTACCGAGTTTCAACCTCTACTAAAATTTAGATTTTAACATTGTTCAGCACTCCTTTTATTTTAGCATGTTATTGTTTTCGGTTTTGCTTCTACTACTGCTCAAAGGTGATTCCCTTGACTTCTTCACACACCACTCATTTTGTGCTGGATACCACACCTTTGACTACGACACAAAACCAATGGTTTTAACAACTGTGAAACTTTTAGAAAACAAGTAGTTGCTAGCAACTCTGAAACTTTTACTCGGATGATATGGTTTGAACTCAAACTAGAAACGTTTTTGCTGAAACACTCACTAATGTTCTTTGCTCATCATTTTAATTTGCTAAAGGGGCTTACCGTGCACGAAGTGCTCCTTGGCTAGTGCGAGGTAGGGGGAGAGTGGCGTATAGCATATACAGCTTCCCCCTTCCTTTTGTGCAAAGAGGCTTTTTCCATGCCTCGAACATGTGACCAGCTTGTGAGGTCATTGAAGGAGCAATTTGCTGTTGTGCCAGGGTCTATTCACTTTCATTTGATACAGTGGTTAATGTCATGTGCATTTTGTTTAAATTGTTTGAATAATCTTAAAATGTCCTCCTTGTGGGGGTTTAGGTGGGGACAACTTATGAATTGAACTCATGGTAGCTTCTATGTATTTGAAAGATAGAGACTGAGACGCACTAAAAAGCCATTTGTCAATTCACTTTAAGTTGGACTAAACAGCATGGAGATATTTTTAGGTTGGCATCGCTCTGCCACGTTATAATCAAGTCATTCTGCTGGTTTAAGACACCACAGAAAGTTAAGGACTGAGATGTAGGGTGGAAAATCTGAAATGGCAGAAACCTGTCAATATCAGCCTGTGTGTTGTATGATCTCTGTTGACTAAAACTATTAGAACATAAGTCTACTCACTTGAGCTTCAAACGTTTTAAAGCAGTTAATGGGCACTTAAGACTTGGTGAAACTTCAATATGTGCAGCACTAATGTATATGTCATTTAGGGTTTTCCCCTTATATAAGTTGGAATAGAATTATCCTTTTTGCTCTATTGAACATGCATCGCTTATTTCCTTTAACTTTGTAAGAGTTGCGAACAATCCTTTTGTGTGGATTAAACAGTTACAAGCGACAACAAGGTCATATACTTCTCCTTTCTTGGTGTCTCCAGTTTTATTTATCATGTGTTCAAAGGATGTTCATTATATTCATTTTACCTTTTATGCTTTCACTTAGCTTTTCCCACAGATAGAACAGAAAATTATTAAACTTTTGGCTGAGCAGCAGAAAAATGATCCTTCCCTGTCTCATGACAAGTCTGAGTTAGAACAGCTTAAACAAGATATCGGTAATGCTGACAGACAGAGACAATCCATCTTAAAATCTATTCAAAAGAAGGTGCCTCCTCTTGAAAAACTTTTGGATCTCTTGCCACTAATGATGTTTCTTCTTCAACATAGACTGTTGGTTTTTGCAGGAGAAACTTCTTGGTAATATTTTGAGTCAAATCGATCAGATCAGAGATAGTATGGTACGAAACAAGATGAAATGGGAACAGAACTTGTTGATCATTTAACACCAGAAGAGCGAGATTCTCTGTCACGCTTGAACCGTGAAACCACGACTCTGAAGGAGAAGCTGATTGTGTGCGGGGCTAATCGGATAGAGGTTTGTTGACGCCAGGATTACTGAAGTCAATTTATGACATAATCGATACAAATCACTTGCTGACTTTTATCGGCTTTTGTAGACTGAAACTAGAATAGAGGAGCTTGAGATGAATCTGTCAACAAATCTTGAAAGACAAAAACAAGAGTTAGTGGCCATGAGTTCTTCTGTCGACATTGATATGCTACAGAGTGAAGTTGAGAGCAAGAATCAGGAACTTAAGGATGCAGTCTCACTAGTTGACCATTTGACTGAAGAGCTTGCAAGTGAGTCCTGTTTTTTTATTTTAAAATCTTTGGTATCGTATATGTTCAAAAATTTTAATACAAAAATGGCCTGCACAGAGGTTTCTGGAAGTATAGATGAACGAAACGAGAAGCTCGAGCAGATCAAACAGGAAAAGGATAGTCCGAAGGCAAATATTCTCCATTATATTTCAACTTCACGTGGCCTGTTTTGCTATGTGCTAATACAAAATTTTCTTATAGGATCTAGATAAGTATCAGAATACACTTCAGGATGAAGCAAGAGCATTGGAGCAGCTACTAAGTAAACGGAACACCTATCTTGCCAAGCAAGAAGAGTACTCGAAGAAAATTCGGGAACTGGGTCCTTTATCTTCTGATGCCTTTGAAACGTATTGCTCTTCTCTAAATTGGTGTATATCCTTTTTGGCATTTGAATATGGAGAACTCTATTTTGCTTCTATTTTATTTTATTGTTTATTTTGTATAGATCTTCTTTTCAGTGCTAGAAGCTAAAAACAGGCAGATATACTTACAACCGTTAGTAACTATAATCATAAACTGTGGCTAAAACTCCGAGCTAAGGTGAAGAGGAGCTGAATTTCCTGACAGGATGCCCTTTAGGTAATTGAATTAACAAAATCTATTGGATATTAGAATAAGACCTAATGAATAATTTGCTTCTTTAAATATTTTCTTTGTGCGTGTAGAAGAATCTCTAAAGCATATAACTAATTAGAAGGTATAATCTCACAAAATATTACTGCATTGAAGCTATTTGGCCTTAGCTTGCAGCACGAGTGTCTTTCAAATCATCTTTCATCAAAACATTATAAACTGTCATATGAGTCCAGTTTGGACTTTTTCAAGTGTGTGAATGCAGTTGAAACGGTACAATTAATTGGCATCATAAATATGAAATAGCTTGTGTTTTTGCACCAGAATGTCAAAGTACATATTTCTGATACATTTGAGTGCCATTTGCCAGCTAGATGATTGACGGAGTTAGGGAATCGTGTGAAATTCATGGTTGTTGAAAGTGAGAAGCGGGAAAATGTTTAGAGTGCTGTCTTATCTTAAAACTCTGACAAGAGCATGTGTCTCCATCTCTTTTCATATGTGTTTGATCTTGTTTATACTTGTGTGTTTCTGGATTGTGTTATTCAGGAGTAAAGGCAGTAAGCAATCATCCTTTTATCTGCTTGTTAGAACTCCCTTTCTTTTTAGTCTCTTTTTATGCTTCATCAAAGGGCAGCCCGATACACAAAGCATCCTGCATTCACGCAGGGCCGGGGGGAGGGCCATACCTTTAGGGTGTGTGATGTAGACAGCCTACCCTAAGCAAGCATTTGTGGCTGCTTCCACGGCTCGAACCCGTGACATATAGCCTACACAAAGACAACTTTACCATTGCTCCAAGGCTCCCCTTTTTATGCTTCATCAATGGAAGAAATTTTAGTCCTGTTTTTTTTCCCTTGTTTCTCTCCATACCCTTCTATTCTTTTTGTGGGGTGGGTGAAGGGTGGGGGTGAGGATGATGACAATGATCCTAATGATGATGCGCCTTGTGCTGATATGGAGGGCAGGGTTGAGAAATATATTGGTGTGAAAGTGAAGCCATGTATTTCTCGTTGTTATTGAATTCTATATTGGACCGATAATTCTGACAATCACACACACAGGAAAAAAAAAGTATGGTCATGGATATCCCGTGCTGTTTACAAACTTTGAAATCTGCATCTTGTGAGCTAATTTTCGTCTAACTCGATGTTCTTGCGATAGGTGTCCTTCACTGGACAAGGAGAAACACAGTCAATGAAACAGCTATCAGGGGGTCAGAAAACTGTGGTTGCGCTCGCACTTATATTTGCCATACAAAGATGTGATCCTGCCCCATTTTATCTTTTTTATGAGATAGATGCAGCACTAGATACTCATTACAGAACAACGGTGGGGAGTATCCTCCTAGAGTTAAAATTATTTCCTGCATTCCTTCTTCTCTATCTACCGTCTCTATCTATGTTGCTCTGACTCTCAAAAAATTTTGCCACACCCCCATGTCGGATCCTCCAAAACAGCCCTAGTTTTGGAGGATTCAACACGCACCCGGACAACATTTTTGAAGAGTTCGAGAAACATAGCCTACTTATTTCCTTTGACTATAATTTTCTAGATTTGGTTCGTGATTTGGCAGACAGGGGTAGCATGCAATTTATTACAACAACGTTCAGGCCGGAGCTTGTGAAAGTAGCTGATAAGATATATGGTGTGATACACAAAAATAGAGTTAGCTGTATCACCATTATCTCCAGGGACAAAGCCTTAGATTTTATTCAGCACGATCAATCTCATAACTGATTCAGGTGAGCATTATTTTTATGATATAATTGTTGATGTATCCCCAAAATTTTGGGGATACATCAACAACTATAGCGTTAACTTGAAGAGATTATAGTGCTAATGGTTATTGACCTCAGTATTTCTTTAAATGTTGGCCACTTTATTGATGTAGTGTTCTCTCCATAAAAACACGGCGGAAATAGTAAGAAGGAACTAGCTTGTTTAAGTTCCATTCTCAACTTCTGATTGTGCTGTGCCCTATGCTTCAGAACTAATGGATTTTATAGGAGATGCATGGCTCCTGTCATTTGTTGTTCGTAGTATATTAATTATTGTTCTATCTTGTGGTCATTGCCTTAGTTTTATATTAGTAGTTTAACGTATACGATGTTCTCTTGCAGATAAATTAATTAGTCTGATGCATATAATCAATCATTTCTTTTTGTTTCGTGCAGTACTAGGCAATGTTTTTGGGAGAAATTCAAAAATAGCCAGATTTACAACTGGTCGTTCAAAAATAGTCCAGTTTCAAAAGTAATCGAAATTTAGCCACTTTTTATGTAAAGATAAATTTGAGCGAAACCACTATTCAAAACCCTGAAAAAACGCCAGTATATTATGCTGGAGTTCCAGCATAAGTATACTTGAACTCCATCATATTATACTGGAGTTCGAGGATAAGTATGCTGAAACTCCAACATAATATACTGGAATTCCAGCAAGTATACCGGTCCAACATAATATACTGGAGTTTGGAGCACCGGTGCTCCAGTCTCCAGTATATTATACTGGAGCCAGCAAAATATACCGGTCCAGCATAATATGCTGGAGTTCATACACATGTGCACCGAACTCCAGTATATTATGTTGGACCGGTCTCTGTTGTAGCAAAATAGTGGTTATTTTTTATTGACTTGGTAAACGCTGACTATTTTTGATTGACCAGTCCGAAAACTAGCTATACCGTGCTATTTTTACTTTTTTTTTTGGTTCTTCGTGGAAGCTGAATCAGACAATAAGAGAGGCTTTTAGAGGCCCACTGCATTTAAAAAAAGAAAACTTCACAAACCACTATTATTTATTGGTTATTAGCTAGCTGTAGCTACCATTTACTATATTACTTCCTATAGCTATATTTTCAGTTTTGCTAGAGTATATTCGATGTATTTAAGCTACTTTATTCATGAATACAATAGCAAAACTCGGCGTGAAACAGGGGAGTATTCGACTGTATTCACGATATGTATTTGTGAATACAGTAATGTAAATAGCGTAAATCATGGTCTATTCAGCAATTTTTAAACGGAAATTGAATCAATTAACACAAATAGACTCCTAATATAACTCAACAAACTCAATTATAAATTTGAATACATAAATACATAAATTATATTATTTAAAAAGACATACGAATACATTCATGGAATATAGCGAGACAATGACTACAATGAAATACATGGAATACAGTGAGATATATTGAAATACTATGGAAAAAAAAAGACAATGAAATACATAGAATACAACGAGATACATTGAAATACAACGAAAAAAAAGTAATAGACTATTCAAGTTGCTCAGCCGGAAACTCCGTCGTCTTTATTCAAGAATAACCCTAATATCGTCTCATCGATAACAGATTTCGAACCTCTATTGTCAGCCCCAATTTACCCTATGTCAGATTTCGACATTAATACGAAACATAAAATATTGAGAAATTCCTAAATAGTAACCGTACCTCACTCTTAATTTGGACATTGTTAGGCCGACATAATAACATCGAGCTTCTATAAGGGTGAATCCCAGATTCCCAGTCAGCAACTCATAAAAAGTAGAGCAGGCAAAATTGGTATTCGTACTTTCTGACTATCGTATTTACATGTTATTGAGACGATAACAGTACAATAATAGGCATATTGGTGTCGAATAGCATATTTTAAACCTCCACTGGCAACGAAAATTTCGTTCGACAAAAGAGATAAATCAGTGGAGAATCATGATTGTATTTATGGAGAAATACTGACGTTGAGAGAAAAAAAGAGGGTGGAGAAAAATCTGAAATAATGAGAGAGAAAAATAATACAAAGGGTATTTTATGGCTTAAGGGTAGAAAGTGACCATAAATAGATATTTGGCTATAAGAATCAAAAGGTAGCTATGAAATATAATTTTTTAAAAGGATATTTATTTAAAATAAATAAGGTATCAACCTTTGCTACGTGAGGTAAAAATTCCTTTAAAAAACTTTGAAGCCAATCTCAAACTTCTACACATGACATACTCCCTTCGGTCCATAATAAGTGATTTTTTTGCCATTTTATTTTGATCCAAAATAAATGTCTTTTTACATCTCTAGTAATTCGTATTTTATTAAGAAATGTGTCAGGCCAAAAAATCACTTATTTTAGACCGGAGAGAGTAATATTCTATCTCCTCATTCTACCTATCCTTGCTACCCAATTTGATATGTGCGGTAATTGTATATTTGTACGTGTCTACTTAATATTTTAGAGAGGAAAATTATTCTTTGTCCTCACTTTTCTGATACTTTTTCTCATGGTACTATCGAAAAGGTTTATTGGGAAACTTTTTAAATAGGGACGTATATAGATCGGGTTGGTTCGGTTTTTATCAAAACCAAACCAAACTAACTATATCGGTTTGAATTAGTTCGGTTTTGTCGGATTTTTCGTTACTTAAATATTATTTCAATTTTACTTTGTTAAATTTTTTATAAGTAAATATATGTTTAGTAAAAATATAAAAAATTGACAAACATATTATCTATTAAAATATTCTTATGAGAGAATTTTCTTAGTAACACATAATAGTTATTTTTTAATCGTGTGACAATAATGTTTCATTGATGTACATTTTTAAGGTTAACCGAATTTAGTAACTAAACATAAAAATCAATATGATACTTAAATAATAATAATAATCACTTCACATTCGAAAAAGATATAACAACTTAGTAGATCTTAACATATGATATAAATATGGAAGAACAAAGAGATTGACGCATTTCAGTAACACTTAATGAGAAAGTGATCATACAACCCACTATTTAAGGTTAATAAATATGAAGCACTTCATATACTATTAAACTAGTAATTTTGCACGCGCTTCGCGCGATCGTAAAGTAAAACAGAAAATGATTAAATAATTAAGGACATAAAAGAACTCGATCAATCTCTACTAATCAAACATTTTTTTCATGTTTTTACCACAAACTATTACAATTATTACAACTGGTGAAGTAAAAAAGTTTAAAATTTTTATGCATTAAGTTTAAGTTCTATTATCATCTAAATAAACCTCCATATTATTATACGATTTAAGAAACAAAAATATTGAAATACAATTTTTAGAAGTGGATTTTTAAAAAGTACTATATTGATGAAAAAGCTCTAAGGAATCAAAAGGAAATAACGGTTTGAGAATTTATGCACAAACTTAAAAAGGGATAGGGAGGGAAGAAAGAGAGAACAATAATGAAGAGTAAAAATTGAAATAGGAAAAGGGAAAAGAAGATGGTGATAAGAAAATTTTTACATATGAACAATGAAGGGTAAAAATTGTCTTCAACTGTCATATCAAATATTTCTGTTGCTGGTGTTCTTCCACTTTGACCAATATGGCTTTACTATTCCTATTTCCTAAGGAGGAACAACAACTTTCATGGTGCCGGTTTCTCGTCATTCTCGGCTTCGGCCACTATTTTCTTTGCTTCAGCTGTGCCCACTTGATTGGTTGCGGTCTTCTTAATAGAGCCTCAAAATTCAGCCGGCCAAAGTCTGCAACACCCACCTATTTAACGAATCAATCGGATTGATAAACTTTCTTTAGTGTATAACCACCAGATTAAAGTAGTAAAATTATGCTAGGATAAAAAACGCAAGCAACCTTATTCAGTCTCAAGTCTCAGAAATAAAATTATTTTTAATAGATTCAAAACTAAGCTTGATTGTCCGGGACAATCTCCAGCATTAATAAGAGGACCACCGTGTACTCCTCTTCTAGCAGCAACACTTCGAAGTATCTTAAAGTAATTCTACTATATATAACCAAACTCCAATATAAACAAAGTCCCCAAAATAGCTAACAGATATAACCAAATTCCCAATAGCA
Organism: Nicotiana sylvestris; assembly: GCF_000393655.2. Lineage (NCBI taxonomy): Eukaryota > Viridiplantae > Streptophyta > Magnoliopsida > Solanales > Solanaceae > Nicotiana > Nicotiana sylvestris. Next base: position 33,732,702 of record NC_091064.1, read on the forward strand.
ATAGAGTCTTTAGTTATTAGGCCAGAATCTTGAAAATTCAAAGAGATATAACTGTATATAACCTACTTCTTAACTATGCCGATTAGGTAAAGGATTTGAACATTTATCTTTAATAGTCACTCGACCAATGAATTCGTCCATATCCAGACCATGGAAAAATAAGGGATAGAACTGAAAAGTAAATTGATGCTTGTTGAGAAATTGATTATACCCAATGCACTATCCAAATTCAGTAGTTCCTTTTCAATCTAAAATGTAAAAAAAAAGTCTTGATTATATAGCCTCACGAGGAAAATTAGATTGGAACATTCAACTAAGAAAAGTCATACTAAATGAGTTGGTATATTCTAACTAATGCAGCTAGAATATAAATTAGAACAAAGTGTTGACAGACAGAGATGAGAACAAAAACATGTACATAGCAAAGCCAATGAGATGATATGCTATTTGATGGTGGTGAGATGTTTTATGAAACTGATTGAATAATGTATTTTGCAACCTTTCTATTAAGGTTTATATATATTGCTTCTGACAATCGTAAAAAACCTACGGCTCTACACTTTTAAGTATAATCATCTGTTATCTTTGGAACCTCTCTGAATCCTTTTCCACCCACTACCTCTCACATCCTCCTGGCACTCTGTCTACTTCTTTCTTTTTCCCTTCCACTTCGTCTATTTTCTTTCTTTATCCAACTTTGCTATAATTAGTTACTATTTGAATTTTTGGCGCGAAGAATAGAAGGTAAAGAGGATGATGATTCTTAACTGGTGATTCTTTCTTGTAAACAATCAAACAAAGTAATTTCATTGTCACAGTTTTTCATTTTTAAGTCTTTTTCTCTTAAACGTAAATCAGACTCTCAAGAAAAATACTGTGAAAGCTAAATGGAAAGGATGAAGGAGAGGATACAAAGTTTCGCCCCAATCCCTGTGCTTGACCTCAATCATACATGCCACTAATCACGCTTTCTAGACAAACACGATAATATCCAAATGGAATGGAAAAAGAAGAGTAAACAGTTTCATCCAAATTCCCAAGTTGGGAGACTTGTAGTCGTACACTGCCAAAAACTAACGGAATTTTTTTTTAATACAGAGACACATGGAATTAACCACCGACAAACATGAAGAATTTGTATCTGCCAATATTTCCCATAAGCGGAGATTGCTTCTTCTATATAGATTTCCTCTACCGTGTCAGACATTACGTGTCCCCTTTATATGAAAGGATGCATGGTCTCGCCTAAGATCACAGAGAGGTTAGAAGATTCGCGACATATTTTAAAAATAGATAGAGCATCATTAATGCATCCTTATATATGCACAAATAGTCTGATAATGTAACAAAGTAAAGAGGGAAGATAAAGTAAAGTATACATCATTTTCCCCGAAAAACAATGCAAAAGATGGTAACATATGCTCCACATATTGTTCATCTTCAATTGGGTGCGCTCCTTATAATCTCGTTCTCTGCTCCTTGAATAGTTCAAGAAAATTAATTACTGTCAATTTTCAAAGCCATTTTAAACAACTGATGTTAATTGGCGGAGTCCTAAGATTCTTTTGAATAGACTTCAATTTAAATGAGTTGAAGAGAATCAAAACCCTTCAATTACATAATTATGGACTTCTAGTTTTTAATCATGATTTAAATAAGTTTAAAGCCATGATATGACTATATAAGATGTTTGGATATGAAGTATAAAGTTTGAGAAAAATCGGATTTAAGTTGGGGAAAAACCGATTAAGGATTTGCCTTGTAATGAAGCTTTTTGAGTAATACATTTTGTGTACTATATGAGATTTTTTTGGGACATATTATATACCAAATTGAAGGTCTTGGAATATAATTTCCAACGCTCTTAACCGTTCATTCATACGACATCCGGATAAAAAGATATAAGTGTTTGAAAAAGGGCCAATGAGATAGTGCCAAGTAGCACCTTTTTGACTTTTCAACAAAATGGGATATTTACATCCCTTATCTCGTCTCTTTCCCCATTTTTCCAGAGAGCACGACCAAATAACACCCCTAACCTTCCCCTCAAGCTCTCCATAAGGGTTTCCAACAAGATTATCATCCGGGGCACGAAATCAAGTAGCGATAGCATTAAAACGATCTCTACGACGTAAGTATCGCTATATTATCTCTCTTTTTCTTTGTAGTTTGAGTTTTGGAAGATATTTAATATTTAAGAAAATGCCTTATTTCTGTATTTAAGCTTTTAAATATGAAGGAAGGTTGATAAATACATTTCGTAATAGCTAGAACTCACGGGACGATTATCGGAAGCCGTGAGTTCGAATTATTCGACTTGTTTCGGGCTGTTTTTGGGCTGTTTCGTGTAGCTTTTGGGCTGTATATGTTGCTTCTATTTAATGGAGTTTTTGGAGGATAAATGGTATGGAGAAACACCACGTAATGACAAAATGATGGATTAGTCATTCTTTGTAATATTTTCGGGGTGTTGGACACTAATATAGTCGTCGTTTTTGGTATGAATTGATTGAGGTGTATTGGGTTGTTGTAAGCTAAATATAATATGGATTTCGACTTGCATCTACTGTATGAGGTAATTATATTGTGTTCCTACAGGTTCTTAAGGTTATCTTGGCATTGGTTAAATTAAATGGATGAACTAGACATGAACTAGTGAATAAAGGTGCTAATTAAGAATAATTGGAGTTGTGGATCATTTTCTTTATTATGGATATATGGTATAAGGCTAGAATTATTGATGAATGACTTCATTATCATGTTAATGATACTATTAAGTTAAAGTAAAAAGTCTATAAGGGATGATATGGGGTATACAGATTCTAATTGGAGCTTGTCACTCGTCGTAAAATAGTTATGACTTGTTGTTGTTGTTGTTTTATGGTGTCTTGTTATTGATAATTATGTATTTCTGAATTTCTCTAGTAATTGTTGTTGATATATGATATTGGAGGAGGCTCTTGTTATAGGGGAGATGCTGCCCGAATTTATATAAACGAGCTACAAGTTTAAGTTGCAGACTTAGCCTTTATTCAACACTGATTTTGAATCTGCTTATGCAATGGTAGATTGAGTTGAGTTGTTTGAAGAGTAGCTTGGGAGGTATTAAGGACTCACCATGATTAAGGTATGTTAAGGCACTTCCTTATTTCTTTTGGCATGATCTAAAGTGAAATGAATACGCTATTTCATAACGGATCTACTCCTAGAAACTAAGGTTGCCCATGTTGTTCTATCCTTATAAAGTTATTTTAAGCAAGTATGTATGATCCTTGAATCCTATAGAAGCTCATATTGATGGTATGATGTCCATAATGTTAATCGAAGGTGCAACGACCTTAAGTCACTCCAAAAGGTTTAGAACGTGATTCCATGAGTCTAGCATGCATTATATATAGTATCTATTTTACTCTACCGAGCTGCGCTATAGTAGGCCGGGTACGACACCTATTGTGCAACCATTGATCAGTTGGATTTATCGAGCTCCACGTGGCCGGGTACGATTCTACCGAGCCTTATGATGGCCGGGTACGCTTTTACTGAGTCCTCTTTGAGGCCGGGTACGATATGATGATGATGATGATAATGCCTACAGAGGCGTATGTTTTTAAAAGTTTATGCATATATATGTATTATGCATTTCATGTCAGTAGCCCCCAGAGGCACACAGATGTTACAGGTTGTATCTCTTCTATCTCTCTTTATATTACTATTCTTGTTTATACTTTCCTGCCTTACATACTCGGTACTTTATTTGTACTGACGTCCCTTTTGCCTGGGTACGCTGTGTTTCATGCCCGCAGGTCCCTATTGATAGGTTGACATTCCTACGAGTAGGCTATCAGCTCAGCGGAGATGTTGGTGCACTCCACTTGCTCCGGAGTTGCCTATTTGGTCAGTATGCTTTGGATATGTATTGATTGGTATTGTGGGGCCCTGTCCCGACCTTTATGATTTTATGTACTCTTAGAGGCTTGTAGACAGATGTCAGGTTTATGGATACTTGTATGGCCTTGTTGGCCTATGTGTTGAGTTTACAAATGGTCATGTCGGCCTTATAGGCCCGTATGTCACATGTATAAGTTTGTATATCATTGTTGGGTCGTCATATGTTGAGTATTCCCTTATGTTTTATTCTTGTTATCTCATGACGGGTTTCTGGCTCATTTACTCAAGATAGTATAATAAGAAAAATATGTTATGTTGGTACTCGGTTGAGTAAGGCACCGGGTGCCCGTCGTGGCCCTTCGGTTTGGGTCGTGACAGAAGTGGTATCAGAGCTAGGTTGTCCTATGGAGTCTACAAGCCGTGTCTAGTAGAGTCTTATTTATGGGTGTGTCATGCACCACACTTATAAGCAGGAGGGTACAGGGCATTTAGGACTGTCACTCTTTCTTCTTACTCTAGATCGTGTTGTAGAGCTCAATTGTAAGAATTCAAACTTCTAAATTCTATTGTATTCGTAATACAACGATACCTCATCTAAATAGATAGTTGGTATAGATTGAATGTGGTTGTGGAAAAGTTGAGTCAGAGGAACTCGATTTTGCATCATGCTTATGATGAGCAAATGTGGGGTCTTCAACTGATCATGTGTGTACTAAGATGTGTAAGCTTCTTGATAAGGAGTCATAAGGCAAGAATATATATCCACTCGTATAGTAAAAAGGAATAAGTTAATCAGAAAGTAGACACAAGTTTCAACAAGTAAAACAAGCAAGATGATGAAGGGTACGAGGTACGTAGTTAATGAAGATTATCAGTATTTACAATTCAGGCAGAGAAATGTAAGTATTGGTGTTACCTTCAATATTAACGGTAATATATACAATTGACCACACCCATCTCAGCTGTGCCCTATGGGAGCTAACAAATATAGTTTAAAAGAAGGAGGTGATATCAAGATTCAATTCGGGTTAGAGTAACCAAAAATTATGGATGGATTGTTATCATTAACTAATGTATCCGAAGGATAGTGCAAATGTGGAAATAGATCTCCTTGTGAGACACCGAGATGGTGAACTTTAGAATAGTACAATCAGATATGAATACTAGAATATTCAGAAATTTCAGAAGATAGGTAGTGAGATCCTAGAAGGGAAAAATATTTCCCTTAGTATGACTCCAGCCCCGAGTAAAAAAAGGGGAAGAATGTTAGGCATTCCAAAGATCCAGTGAGATAAAGCAAGGGGAGATAAAAGTCAAAGAACATTTTGTTCAAGTTTCAGAATAAAGTGATAGACAAAAATATTATCCGGAGAATAAGAAGAGAGTAAATGAAGCATCATGAGTAAGATATGATATATGGGTGATAACAATAAATCAAAATATGACACGATGATAGAGTCTATAGTCGAGTGAAGGAAAATACAAGAGGTGACAGGCCTTGAGACAATAAATGAGTATAGGCCATAAAGTCATATCCTTATTTCGAGAATGAGTTGGTAACTTCAACATGATTACCAGGAGGAAAGGTTAGACCCCAGAGTAGTAGAAATAAGTATGGGCTGGTGAACAAGATAAACTGAACATGAATTAGGGACTGAAGGATTTTATAATAGTTGATATCATGTGAATTTAAGAGATAACATTCCCACAATAATAGAATGGACAACAAAAGAATAACCTTTAAGGTTCATTTAGGAAGATGCTTCCCTAAAGCAAGCACGTGGAGCAAAGTTAAGCTTAAGGGACTAAGTGTGCCGGTTACATTAAGTGTCACCCTTGTGCGTAATAAATTCAATTAACCCTGGTATAGAGAGGTTACCGCAAGGCGAGTAAGATGTTAGTGAAAATGTGAAAAAAATACCATGATGAAGAGGTAACTATGGAATAGTGAATGAGGAACCAGTAAAAGGGTGAAAGGAATGAGATTGCATCTATTCAGATCCTATAGATATGATATGACTCCTGAACATTTTGCAAGCATGACGACGGAGAGAAGCGGTAAGGGTTACGCAACCGATGATATTGATAAATAAGTGCAAATGAACACTTGATACATAAAGAGCCAGTGCGAGAGGTAACTTAAGACAAAGTAAATAACTAAAGAGAGATTACACAGAATATAGATATGAGAATGGACCAACGAGTGATTTGTAGTTGATTCAGGAAGAGCCAAGTTATGGCTATATGTCACGCCCTGAACCTGGGCCTGGACGTAACACGACATTCGGTGCCTGACTACATGTGACCGAGCGAACCAACTGGCTAGCTGAATCAACATGTGGTATCATAACATACTGAATGTGGAAGATAAACTAACACATGCTGATATACCGAAAGTCTGGATGATATAAATCAAAGTGCGAAAATACTAATACAATTCTGAAACATATTTGTAACCAACATAGCTTAATATGAAAGTCTGTGACTCTGTCTAACTGTTACTCTAGTCTATGAAGCCTCTATTTGAGTACTAAAAACACTAACTGTATGTGAATACTGAAGACTGTAGCAATGATAATGCCCTGAAAGAACTGGGGATCACCAAATAGCTGGTACGAGAATCCTAGCGCTCTGAATCATCAACCTGTAAATCATTACCTGCATCGCGAGATGCAGGCCCCGGGCAAAAGGGACGTCAGTACATTTGAATTGTACTGGTATGTAAAATAGCTAAACAAAAGAACTGTCAACACTGAAACTGAACTGCTAGCTGATAAACTGATAACTGAACAAGGAAGTAAGGATGTGAATACTCCCTCTTCTGAATGATGAACAACCTGTTTATCTGAACATTAAACTGCGGCCTCAGGCCTAATATGTATATAGATATATGTGCACAACTGCGGCCTCGGGCCCAGGTATACGTATACATAACTGCGACCTCAGGTCCAAAATGCATAAAGCATAAACTGCGGCCTCAGGCCCAAATGCAGGTGTTCAACATTCAGGAATTTAAATCAGGAACTGAGAATCATACTGTAATATGTGATACTGAAATAATGAGCCATACCGACTTACATGATACTGGTATAGTGAATAAGAGGATTAAACTGAGATGAGTATTCATAATAAATTGATTTGTCATAACTGAAACTCATAGAATATCGAATAATTATGAAACTATGTCATCTAGAGAATATAAGTTCTACTTCTATTCATGGAACCAAGGCATAATTACTTTCTGAGGAAACTAGTAATGTTCATGATGAATGGGACGTAGGGAGAATCATAGATATTCCCAAACGTAAAGAGTTAGCCTTACATACCTCAATTTGCCCCTTAGTGATACTACAATGATCCACACTACTAAGAACCTTCAATCTACAACAACAACATCCAATGGAACCCAATATTAGTAATAAATTCCATAACTTATGCCATTTAGGCATATTATCAAACACCTTGTAGGCATAGATATTTACACCTCATAACTATAGTGTTGGTTCATCCAACTATCACCATTAACCAACAATTCATTCCACCATCATTCCTAACAAATTTATAACTTCCAACAACATATGTATGACCATCCATTCACACCCAACCAACAAATCCTATCAAATAATCACCTTTAAATCCCTACCATGGTCATGCATTTAAATTGGGAATTTATGACTTCCAATCACCATACCATAAGTTGTAATACTTGATTCATACTCATAATTCCATAATAACACCATATATGTAAGTCTAAGGGTGTAGGATTACCTCTTGTAGACCAAATCTTGAAAGACAACTTTTGGGGTGTTCTTGAGATTTTGAAGAAATCCTATGAAACCCAATCAAAATCATGTTGTAACTAGTGATTGAGAAGTGAAATCACCATGATAACACACTTAAAAACTCACCTTAGGTGTGCAATTGGATGCCTTGGTCGAGTTGGGGGTGTAGAGGAAGACCTAAGCTTGAGAAATGACTCAATTTCTCTTATTTCCGGTCTTTAAGATATTTAAAACCTTCCAGACGTGCGAGCTCGCGCGCCTGTTCGCGCACAGGAGGCAGAATACTCAGCAAAAAAGCGCGACTTCGCGCTCCTGTTCGCGCTAGTGACACCTGCCCAGTAAAATGGTCATAACTTTCTGTATACACCTCCAAATGACGAACGGTTTGTTGCGTTGGAAACTAGACTCAAAGGTCTTTAATGTGATTGGTTTTGCATCACAAAAATCATTGTATCCAGGTAGATATACTCGCCCAAAGTGAGGTCTTGTGCATACTCATTTGCAAATTTTCAGCTATAATGAAAATTTTCAACTTGGCTTGGACTTAAGCCTCTCCTTAGACCCCAAATCACCTATAATATGCCTCGTACACTTATTATCATAACCACTCAATTACCATCATGCTAATACTTGTTTAATGCATCCACAACCGATTCAAATTACGGGGTGTTACATTATTTCCCCCTTGGGATCATTCGTCCTCGAATGATGGTCCTGGCTGCAACTACGGCTATCTATGGTCATTAAATGGATGTTATGGAGATATGAGAATACTGAAATATTATGAATACATGATTACTGACCTGTTGGGATACTGAACTGAACTGCATTGACTAAATATTGATCTACCATGAATACATGAATACTGAACTAACATGGATATCTGAATATTGAACTGGCACGAATATTTGAGAATTGAACTAACATCAATATCAAAGTACTAAGCTGGCATGAATATCTAAGTATTGGAATGACATGAGTAGCTGAGTATTGAACGGACTTGAATATCTGAGTATTGAACTGACATAAGTATCTGAGTACTGAACTGACATGAGTATTTGAGTGCAGGAAACTTGAATGTTATAACGTTACACGCAAAATACTGGTTGTACCACCACTAATTCTGGTGGCAACTCCAACTCATAAGCTAATTGACTGATCCTTTGCAAGATTCTATATGGCCAAATATAGTAGGGACAATGCTTTCCCTTCTTCTCAAATCTCATAATGCCTTTTATAGGCGAAACTTTCAAAAACACCCAATCATCAACTTGAAACTCTAGGTCTCCACTTCTCCAACTTCGAACCAACCAATTAGTGATCTACACCTTCCCCCACACTTAGCTTCGTACGGTGCCATCTTGATACTAGAATGGTTGGTTATTATTAGCAAGGCCAATAAGAGGTATGTGATCATCCCAATTACTTTTAATATCAAGGAAATATCCTTAATTGATTGAACAATGCGCTCTGCCTGGCCATTTTTTTTTAGGATGAAAAACGTGTGCCTAATCATTTATGAAAGAACTTCTAAAAGTTCATTTTAAACTGAGCACCACAGTCCCAAATGACGGACCACAGAGTCCCATGTAATTAGACGATTTCCTGAATGTATAACTTGGTATAATCTTCGGTTAAATCTGTAGTCTTTACTGGCAAGAAATGTGCTGACTTGGTAAGTCGATTTACAATCATCCAATCAAATCATGCTTTTAAAATGAGAAAGATAATCTCGTTTATAAATTTCATATTTACCATCTCCACACAAAATATGTGTATTCTGTGTTAAAACACTAGGCTTTCTGCTGCTCGACTTTCACTTGCTGACAATTAAAACAATTGGCCGCAAGTCTGCGACGTTCTTTTTCATGTAGTTCATCTAATCAATCTCCTTGGTCATGATGCATATTTGGGGGACTTGGATGGAAATAATACCAATAATTATATGCTTCTAACATGATCTTCCCTTTTTAAGTCCATCTATGTCTGGAACACACAATCTTGGTACCTTAAAGTACCATCATCTCCCCCTTATTCGAAAGCCATCATCTTATACTTGTGAATCTCCTCTTTCAGCTACAACAAGTAGGGATCATCAAACTATTTCTCCTTCACTTCGCCTACTAAGGGGGAACAAGTCATATTCTAGACAACAACTCTGTCATCTTTTAGAGTCCGAAGTCGAACTCCTATATTGGCTGGTGAACTTCTTTTACCAAAGTTCTCTTAGCTACCACAATCATGAGTTATACTTCCCACACTTTATCTTCTTAAGAACTTCCTAAAAACACTTATAGAATTGTTGTGAGCTAAGTCTTTAACCAGTACTCCGAAGACTAGAGTCTCGTGCAATGGCACTACCCTCATGATACATAACTGGGCATGATTCTATAGCTTTCTGTGATCATTTTATCATCAATAACTAAACTCGGTGATCATTCTACTCACTTTGTTTTTCTTACACTTGCTAGACATAATCCGTGTGGTAATTATACAATTTTCCCTCATTACCGAATTGATTTTCTTTTTCATATCCCATGCTACTATTCGAGTTTCAGATCTCCAACTGGACGTATTGAAAATTTTCACATCACCCCTTAGACCACAGGTCTTATACTTGTGGATCCTTCTCATTTTACTGGGATCCAAATAACTTTCCTTATTCTCTGCAATTCTTTGCACTCTACGTCAATGCCGACTCATCTTCAAACTTACTTCTGAGAAATCTTTCTTACTAGGAAAAATTAAATTATTCACGTAACAGAAAGCTAATGTATTCACATCTATAATATACGATCTTAATAATTTAACTCTGCTCACACTGTCAATCCTGGAGAAACCACATCACGATAATTCCTATAGGCTATTCTTCTATAGTTTGTGCTCTCACTGCTAGCTAATATTTTTTTCCCACTGCTACTGTACTTCGAGTTTAACTTAAACTCTTTGGGTTCTAACACACGTTCGGTATTTCAAATCATCCACTCACTAGAGTTAACCTGGCTAAGTGAATCAAATTGTACCCCTACTAGCTCTGCTGAAAGTGCTAATTCACTGTATCAACTCAAAACTTACTTACTCTTCTTTTACTAACCACCTGCTAGCATCATATTTTCTTCTCCTGCTTTGAATAACTAAAGTGAAGCATAAGGTTACTCCTAAATTCCCTCATCATCTGACCATATTTTTTTGTCGCACACTATCATTTTTTTTGAACTATGTACAGGGATCACACTTAGGGAAATTCATCTGTCTTAAACAAAATTAGAATATGTAACTCCAAACTTTCTATATAATATAAAATCATATCATACTATAAACATCCCGGGTAATCATTTAGTCACATAACCTAAGGGGGAATTGCCATATCTTTTATCTTACACCAATAGCTGCTTCTTATAGTAACTTACTAACGTGGTACTTCTAGTTCTGATTTGAATAAATATGAACAACTTAAAATCATTCCCTAAAATTCACTACTGGCTGCTCTTAGTTCTCATTGCATACATCATATCATCTAGTCATTTGCATGAGTTGCACGAAATCATATCTTTGGTAATAACAAATGTTTTGACTCCTAGGTATTTTACCCTTAGGCTCTTTTCTGTCAAAAACTATAGGGACCAATGTTGGAGTCTGACATCCAAACTATCATCATCCAACTTGTGGCTCCATTTCCAAGAATTAAAAGAAATTGTTCTCTGAGGTAAAACACATACGAATACACTACCATGCACAAACTTATCCTTCAAAGTATACCATAATCTGATAAATCACTTCTTGCACCATCCGGTGAGTCTTGGTCTTAATCCAGACCTAAAGTATGCAAAGGTTTCGCTATAATCACTATTACTTGCATTTTCTTTTAGCATCCATATGCATCACCGTATACTCACAAGTCTCCAAAAATTTCGATACACTGAAAATCGGATATTTGGTAAACATATAACTAAATACTGGAGTACTGAATAACCATAAACTTGCTAACTGAGAAATTACTGAAAGAATGTATAATTGGTAACTAAGGTAAACTGATAACCATAAGACACGATAACTGCTTTTGTACTTTCTGATAAGGTTATGCTCTAATCTATAACACTATCCATTGCATCCCACTTTTTACATCCTCTAAAGTCTCGTATTTACCAACCTGTACTCCATAATTATACCTCAATGGGCAATTATCCTCTCTAGGACTTTAGGTTTCTCCTGCGCATCGCTTGGGCATCCAATACATTTGGAATTCGATAGGAAGAAAAGGTTACCTATTGCTCTAAGATTCATGGCACGATCTAGAGTAGAACAAAATGAGACAATCCTAGATGTCTTGGTAGTTAACCGTTTATATGAGTGGCCGGCACACACATATAGGAAACTCCACTAGACACGACTTCATAGACTACCTAGGACACTTGAACCTAGGGCTCTGATACCAAGCTTTGTCACGCTCTGAACCTGGGCCTGGACGTAACACGACACTCGGTGCCTGACTACATGTGACCGAGCGAACCAACTGGATAGCTGAATCAACATGTGGTATCATAACATACTGAATATGGAAGATAAACTAACACATGCTGATATACCGAAAGTCTGGATGATATAAATCAAAGTACGAAAATACTAATACAATTCTGAAACATATTTGTAACCAACATAGCGTAATATGAAAGCCTGTGACTATGTCTAACTGTTACTCTAGTCTGTGAAGCCTCTATTTGAGTACTGAAAACACTGACTGTATGTGAATACTGAAGACTGTAGCAATTATAATGCCCTGAAAGAACTGGGGATCACCAAATAGCTGGTACGAGAATCCTAGCGCTCTGAATCATCAACCTATAAATCATTACCTGCATCGCGAGATGCAGGCCCCGGGCAAAAGGGACGTCAGTACATTTGAATTGTACTGGTATGTAAAATAGCTGAACAAAAGAACTGTCAACACTGAAACTAAACTGCTAGCTGATAAACTGATAACTAAACAAGGAAGTAAGGATGTGAATACTCCCTCTTTTGAATGATGAACAACCTGTTTATCTGAACATTAAACTTCGGCCTTAGGCCCAATATGTATATATATATATATATATATATATATATATATATATATATATATATATATGTTCACAACTGCGGCCTCGGGCCCAAGTATACGTATACATAACTGCAACCTCAGGTCCAAAATGCATAAAGCATAAACTGCGGCCTCAGGCCCAAATACGGGTGTTCAACATTCAGGAATTTAAATCTGGAACTGAGAATCATACTGTAATATGTGATACTGAAATAATGAGCCATACCGACTTACATGATACTGGTATAGTGAATAGGATTAAACTGAGATGAGTATTCATAATAAGTTGATTTGTCATAACTGAAACTCATAGAATATCGAATGATTATGAAACTATGTCATCTAGAGAATATAAGTTCTACTTCTATTCATGGAACCAAGGCATAATTACTTTCTGAGGAAACTAGTAATGTTCATGATGAATGGGACGTAGGGAGAATCATAGATATTCCCAATTGTAAAGAGTTAGCCTTACATACCTCAATTTGCCCCTTAGTGATACTACAATGATCCACACTACTAAGAACCTTCAATCTACAACAACAACATCTAATGGAACCCAATATTAGTAATAAATTCCATAACTTATGCCATTTAGGCATATTATCAAACACCTTGTAGGCATAGATATTTACACCTCATAACTATAGTGTTGGTTCATCCAACTATCACCATTAACCAACAATTCATTCCACCATCATTCCTAACAAATTTATAACTTCCAACAACATATGTATGACCATCCATTCACACCCAACCAACAAATCCTATCAAATAATCACCTTTAAATCCCTACCATGGTCATGCATTTAAATTGGGAATTTATGACTTCCAATCACCATACCATAAGTTGTAATACTTGATTCATACTCATAATTCCATAATAACACCATATATGTAAGTCTAAGGGTGTAGGATTACCTCTTGTAGACCAAATCTTGAAAGACAACTTTTGGGGTGTTCTTGAGATTTTGAAGAAATCCTATGAAACCCAATCAAAATCATGTTGTAACTAGTGATTGAGAAGTGAAATCACCATGATAACACACTTAAAAACTCACCTTAGGTGTGCAATTGGATGCCTTGGTCGAGTTGGGGGTGTAGAGGAAGCCCTAAGCTTGAGAAATGACTCAATTTCTCTTATTTCCGGTCTTTAAGATATTTAAAACCTTCCAGACGTGCGAGCTCGCGCCTGTTCGCGCGCGGGAGGCAGAATACTCAGCAAAAACGCGCGACTTCGCGCTCCTGTTCGCGCTAGTGACACCTGCCCAGTAAAATGGTCATAACTTTCTGTATACACCTCCAAATGACGAACGGTTTGTTGCGTTGGAAACTAGACTCAAAGGGCGTTAATGTGATAGGTTGTGCATCATATAACTAATTGTATCCAGGTAGATATACTCGCCCAAAGTGAGGTCTTGTGCATACTCATTTGCAAATTTTCAGCTATAATGAAAATTTTCAACTTGGCTTGGACTTAAGCCTCTCCTTAGACCCCAAATCACCTATAATATGCCTCGTACACTTATTATAATAACCACTCAATTACCATCATGCTAATACTCGTTTAATGCATCCACAACCGATTCAAATTACGGGGTATTACATTATCTCCCCTTTGGGATCATTCGTCCTCAAATGATGATCCTGGCTGCCACTACGGCTATCTATGGTCATTAAATGGGTGTTATGGAGATATGAGAATACTGAAATATTATGAATACATGATTACTGACCTGTTGAGATACTGAGCTGAACTGCATTGACTAAATATTGATCTACCATGAATACGTGAATACTGAACTAACATGGATATCTGAATATTGAACTGGCACGAATATTTGAGAATTGAACTAACATCAATATCAAAGTACTAAGCTGGCATGAATATCTAAGTATTGGACTGACATGAGTAGCCGAGTATTGAGCGGACTTGAATATCTGAGTATTGAACTGACATAAGTATCTGAGTACTGAACTGACATGAGTATTTGAGTGATGGAAACTTGAATGTTATAATGTTACACGCAAAATACTGGTTGTACCACCACTAATTCTGGTGGCAACTCCAACTCATAAGCTAATTGACCGATCCTTTGCAAGATTCTATATGGCCCAATATAGTAGGGACTATGCTTTTCCTTCTTCTCAAATCTCATAATGCTTTTTATAGGCGGAACTTTCAAAAACACCCAATCATCAACTTGAAACTCTAGGTCTCTATGATGCACCCTCGAATAGGACATTTTGGTGGCTTTGAGTTTTCTTCAAACTCTCTTGAATCAACTTAACTTTCTCTATAGTCTGATAGGCCAAATAAGGTCCTAATAACTCCAGTTCTCCAACTTCGAACCAACAAATTGGTGATCTACACCTTCCCCCACACATAGCTTCGTACGGTGCCATCTTGATACTAGAATGGTAGGTTATTATTAGCAAGGCCAATAATAGGTATGTGATCATCCCAATTACTTTTAACATCAAGGAAATATCCTCAATTGTTTGAACAATGCGCTCTGCCTGGCCATCTTTTTTTTAGGATGAAAAATGTGTGCCTAATCATTTCTGAAAGAACTTCTAAAAGTTCATTTTAAACTGAGCACCACAGTCCCAAATGACGGACCACAGAGTCCCATGTAATTAGACGATTTCCTGAATGTATAACTTGGTATAATCTTCTGTAGAATCTGTAGTCTTTACTGGCAAGAAATGTGCTGATTTGGTAAGTCGATTTACAATCATCCAATCAAATAATGCTTTTAAAATGAGAAAGATAATCCCGTTTATAAATTTCATATTTACCATATCCACACAAAATATGTGTATTCTGTGATAAAATACTAGGCTTTCTGCTGCTCGACTTTCACTTGCTGACAATTAAGACAATTGGCCGCAAGTCTGCGACGTTCTTTTTCATGTAGTTCATCTAATCAATCTCCTTGGTCATGATGCATATTTGGGGGACCTGGATGGAAATAATACCAAGAATTATATGCTTCTAACATGATCTTCCCTTTTTAAGTCCATCTATGTTTGGAACACACAATCTTGGTACCTCAAAGTACCATCATCTCCCCCTTATTCGAAAGCCATCATCTTATACTTGTGAATCTCCTCTTTCAGCTACAACAAGTAGGGATCATCAAACTATTTCTCCTTCACTTCGCCTACTAAGGGGAAACAAGTCATATTTTAGACAACAACTCTGTCATCTTTTAGAGTCCGAAGTCGAACTCCTATATTGGCTGGTGAACTTCTTTTACCAAAGTTCTCTTAGCTACCGCAATCATGAGTTATACTTCCCACACTTTATCTTCTTAAGAACTTCCTGAAAACACTTATAGAATTGTTGTGAGCTAAGTCTTTAACCAGTACTCTGAAGACTAGAGTCTCGTGCAATGGCACTACCCTCGTGATACATAACTGGGCATGATTCTATAGCTTTCTGTGATCATTTTATCATCAATAACTAAACTCGGTGATCATTCTACTCACTTTGTTTTTCTTACACTTGCTAGACATAATCCGTGTGGTAATTATATAGTTTTCCCTCATTACCGAATTGATTTTCTTTTCATATCCCATGCTACTATTTGAGTTTCAGATCTCCAACTGGACGTATTGAAAATTTTCACATCACCCCTTAGACCACAGGTCTTATACTTGTGGATCCTTCTCATTTTACTGGGATCCAAATAACTTTCCTTATTCTCTGCAATTCTTTGCACTATACGTCAATGCCGACTCATCTTCCAACTTACTTCTGAGAAATCTTTCTTACTAGGAAAAATTAAATTATTCACTTAACAGAAAGCTAATGTATTCACAGCTATAATATACGATCTTAATAATTTAACTCTGCTCACACTGTCAATCCTGGAGAAACCACATTACGATAATTCCTAAAGGCTATTCTTCTATAGTTTGTGCTCTCACTGCTAGCTAATATTTTTTTCCCACTGCTACTGTACTTCGAGTTTAACTTAAACTCTTTGGGTTCTAACACACATTCGGTATTTCAAACTGTCATCCACTCACTAGAGTTAACCTGGCTAAGTGAATCAAATTGTACCCCTACTAGCTCTGCTGAAAGTGCTAATTCACTGTATCAACTCAAAACTTACTTACTCTTCTTTTACTAACCACCTGCTAGCATCATATTTTCTTCTCCTGCTTTGAATAACTAAAGTGAAGCATAAGGTTACTCCTAAATTCCCTCATCATCTGACCATATTTTTTTGTCGCACACTATCATTTTTTTTGAACTATGTACATGGATCACACTTAGGGAAATTCATCTGTCTTAAACAAAATTAGAATATGTAACCCCAAACTTTCTATATAATATAAAATCATATCATACTATAAACATCCCGGGTAATCATTTAGTCACATAACCTAAGGGGGAATTGCCATATCTTTTATCTTACACCAATAGCTGCTTCTTATAGTAACTTACTAACGTGGTACTTCTAGTTCTGATTTGAATAAATATGAACAACTTAAAATCATTCCCTGAAATTCACTATTGGCTGCTCTTAGTTCTCATTGCATACATCATATCTTCTAGTCATTTGCATGAGTTGTACGAAATCACATCTTTGGTAATAACAAACGTTTCTGACTCCTAGGTATTTTACCCTTAGGCTCTTTTCTGTCAAAAACTATAGTGACCAATGTTGGAGTCTGACATTCAAACTATCATCATCCAACTTGTGGCTCCATTTCCAAGAATTAAAAGAAATTGTTCTCTGAGGTAAAACGCATACGAATACACTACCATGCACAAACTTATCCTTAAAAATATACCATCATCTGATAAATCACTTCTTGCACCATCCGGTGAGTCTTGGTCTTAATCCAGACCTAAAGTATGCAAAGGTTATCACTATTACTTACATTTTCTTTTAGCATCCATATGTATCACCGTATACTCACAATTCTCCAAAAATTTCGATACACTGAAAATCAGATATTTGGTAAACATATAACTGAATACTGGAGTACTGAATAACCATAAACTTGCTAACTGAGAAATTACTGAAAGACTGTATAATTGGTAACTAAGGTAAACTGATAACCATAAGACACGATAACTGCTTTTGTACTTTCTGATAAGGTTATGCTCTAATCTGTAACTCTATCCATTGCATCCCACTTTTTACATCCTCTAAAGTCTCGTATTTACCAACCTGTACTCCATAATTATACCTCAATGGGCAATTATCCTCTCTAGGACTTTAGGTTTCTCCTGCGCGTCGCTTGGGCATCCAATACATTTGGAATTCGATAAGAAGAAAAGGTTACCTATTGCTCTAAGATTCATGGCACGATCTAGAGTAGAAAGAAATGAGACAATCCTAGATGTCTTGGTAGTTAACTATTTATATGAGTGGCCGGCACACATATATAAAGGAAACTCCACTAGACATGGCTTCATAGACTCCCTAGGACACTTGAACCTAGGGCTCTGATACCAAGCTTTGTCACGCCCTGAACCTGGGCCTGAACGTAACACGACACTTGGTGCCTGACTACATGTGACCGAGCGAACCAACTGGCTAGCTGAATAAACATGTGGTATCATAACATACTGAATGTGGAAGATGAACTAACACATGCTGATATACCGAAAGTCTGGATGATATAAATCAAAGTGCGAAAATATTAATACAATTCTGATACATATTTGTAACCAACATAGCTTAATATGAAAGCCTGTGACTCTTTCTTACTGTTACTCTAATTTATGAAGCCTCTATTTGAGTACTGAAAACACTGATTGTATGTGAATACTGAAGACTGTAGCAATGATAATGCCCTGAAAGAACTGGGGATCACCAAATAGCTGGTACGAGAATCCTAGCGCTCTGAATCATCAACCTATAAATCATTACCTGCATCGCGAGATGCAGGCCCCGGGCAATAGGGACGTCAGTACATTTGAATTGTACTGGTATGTAAAATAGTTGAACAAAAGAACTGTCAACACTGAAACTAAACTGCTAGCTGATAAACTGATAACTGAACAAGGAAGTAAGGATGTGAATACTCCCTCTTCTGAATGATGAACAACCTGTTTATCTGAACATTAAACTGCAGCCTCAGGCCCAATATGTATATATATATATATGTGCACAACTGCGGCCTCGGGCCCAAGTATACGTATACATAACTGCGACCTCAGGTCCAAAATGCATAAAGCATAAACTGCGGCCTCAGGCCCAAATGCAGATGTTTAACATTCAGAAATTTAAATCAGGAACTGAGAATCATACTGTAATATGTGATACTGAAATAATGAGTCATACCGACTTACATGATACTGGTATAGTGAATAGGATTAAACTGAGATGAGTATTCATAATAAGTTGATTTGTCATAACTGAAACTCATAGAATATCGAATGATTATGAAACTATGTCATCTAGAGAATATAAGTTCTACTTCTATTCATGGAACCAAGGCATAATTACTTTCTGAGGAAACTAGTAATGTTCATGATGAATGGGACGTAGGGAGAATCATAGATATTCCCAAACGTAAAGAGTTAGCCTTACATACCTCAATTTGCCCCTTAGTGATACTACAATGATCCACACTACTAAGAACCTTCAATCTACAACAACAACATCCAATGGAACCTAATATTAGTAATAAATTCCATAACTTATGCCATTTAGGCATATTATCAAACCCCTTGTAGGCATAGATATTTACACCTCATAACTATAGTGTTGGTTCATCCAACTATCACCATTAACCAACAATTCATTCCACCATCATTCCTAACAAATTTATAACTTCCAACAACATATGTATGACCATCCATTCACACCCAACCAACAAATCCTATCAAATAATCACCTTTAAATCCCTACCATGGTCATGCATTTAAATTGGGAATTTATGACTTCCAATCACCATACCATAAGTTGTAATACTTGATTCATACTCATAATTCCATAATAACACCATATATGTAAGTCTAAGGGTGTAGGATTACCTCTTGTAGACCAAATCTTGAAAGACAACTTTTGGGGTGTTCTTGAGATTTTGAAGAAATCATATGAAACCCAATCAAAATCATGTTGTAACTACTGATTGAGAAGTGAAATCACCATGATAACACACTTAAAAACTCACCTTAGGTGTGCAATTGGATGCCTTGGTCGAGTTGGGGGTGTAGAGGAAGCCCTAAGCTTGAGAAATGACTCAATTTCTCTTATTTACGGTCTTTAAGATATTTAAAACCTTCCAGACGTGCGAGCTCGTGCGCCTGTTCGCGCGCGGGAGGCAGAATACTCAGCAAAAAATGCGCGACTTCGCGCTCCTGTTCGCGCTAGTGACACCTGCCCAGTAAAATAGTCATAACTTTCTGTATACACCTCCAAATGACGAACGGTTTGTTGCGTTGGAAACTAGACTGAAAGAGATTTAATGTGATAGGTTGTGAATCACACAACTCATTGTATCCAGGTATATATGCTCGCCCAAAGTGAGGTCTTGTGCATACTCATTTGCAAATTTTCAGCTATAATGAAAATTTTCAACTTGGCTTGGACTTAAGCCTCTCCTTAGACCCCAAATCACCTATAATATGCCTCGTACACTTATTATTATAACCACTCAATTACCATCACGCTAATACTCGTTTAATGCATCCACAACCGATTCAAATTACGGGGTGTTACACTATACAAGAGGTTATAAGCAAATCAGCAGATCATGCAAGATAAACTTAGTGAATCCTAATCTGGTAAATTTAGTCTCGCAGATATGATGTCGTAACCTTGAGAAATGTTTAGCTAGGAGTTGGGTTACTAAAGGTACCGTAAAAGTGTTACAGAAATATTGGAGAGTGCCACTAAGGAGACAATCAAAATCTGAGTTTAGAAGTAACCCTACGAGCACAAAGGCACGAAGGTATGTAACTAAGGATGTTTGTAGGCGAGTAAGAACATCGAAAATTCCTTTGGGTATAAAGTATAACAAGATCGTAACTTTACAAGATCTAGAAGGTCTCCTTAAGTACAACAAAGAAATACTAGCTGAGGAAATAAGGAAGAAGTCTTCGACTTAAGCATAATGACATAAAGAAAATATGGTCGGGTAACAACAATCCCACTATAACATTGTATGCACTCAATACGAAAGTGGCACCTATCGTGACTAATGAATGGGAAGTCAAAAGTGATATTTGAGATCATATGAGTTGTAGGAAATTCAAGTATTGGTGGGCAATAAGATAAGCCAAGTATTCATGCAACAAGTGGCATAACAACCAGGAAAAGTGATTGCTTACATTTAAAGAACGCTGAGAAGGCACGAAAGGAATTATTCAATCAATGATCCAGAGTTAATTACGTTGTGAATGCACTTAAGGCTTCAGAGTTATATCCATGTAGTATATATGTTGACATTCATACAGCTATATGCGACTCTGATATAAGTTAAAAGAAAGAATTAAGTCAACATCACCTATAAAGGCTTGAATTGTGAGAAGATTATATCATGGATGCTACATAGAGTCCATGAAAGGATAATGTAATAGCTAATACCCTAAGCTTAATATTGGAAGATAGCCAAAGCTTAATTAAAGGCTGAGAAGGAAGAAGAAGCTCGAAAGTTACATCATGAGTCTGATTGTTAGACCTAGATGATTATAGAAATTGTGACTCAAACCATAGTAGGAACACTTTTAATAGCAGAGGTATAAGAGAGATAGTACAACAATCATATTCTATAAAAGCTCTACGATAAAGCAATTAGAAGAGTACCAGCCTCATAATACGTTGATACGAAGCTCCCACCAGATTGTGTATGCAGCAGGGTTGCAAATATTATAGTAGAGCTTTAAGGTATGGATGTGAATTCCACCAATGTATAAGGGAGGTTATCAAATCGATAAAAGATACGATGCGAGATTTAAAGGTAATTATGGTAAATGTGAGTGAGAATGTGACAATAATAGGCAAGGTCTCAGGATTAAACTCGTCAAAACAAGACAGCTGATGCTTTCCATGAGCTATAGAAAGCTCGGTACACTCTGAATGAACTTAGAGGAGTCTAAGAACAGGAGCAATTAGAAGATATGGAATACTACCTTGGTAGTAGAATAAGGGTGTAATTGTGATAGTTAAGAGAATGCCGTTTGGGCCTTCGATTGAGTAATGATTTAAAGAAAAGGAATTTCATGGATGGCACGGTATTAGAATGCCCCAGTAAGATGAATACATTGGTATGTTATGAAAATACAGTTATTAAAGTATAGCATCGTCCCTAGGTGTATCAAGAAAATCACTTCAGATGTTCCCCGATTTAATGACAATGTATTACATCCGAGGCGATGGTTGGAGTTAGTGAAAGAATATGATGTTTATATTTTATATCATCCAGGGAAGGCGAATATAGTAGTCAACGCCCTTAATCGTAGATCTATGTTTAACCCTATCATATTTACAGTCATAGAAGAGTGAGATAGCTTGTGAGATTCATCTGCTAGCTAATCTTGGAATTTGATTACTAGATGCAGGTTGTACCAGAGTTACTACTTAGGACATGAAAACCTCCTCTTTAGTAACTGAAATGAAGGAATGCCAGTATGAAGATCATGTGCTAGATCATTAAAGAGATACAACCCCTCAAAAGGAGAAGACACTATTTGAGATTACAAGAAATAGAGTCCTCAGATATCGAGGTTGATTATATGTTCCTAATGTGGCAAGGTTGCACTGACAGGTTATGGGACAAGCAATGAGGAAGTAACCTAGAGTTGTGTAGCACACCTCGGTAATAATACGAAGGCTATAAAACGAAATATAGCAATAGTTGTACATTCAGAAAAGTACCAAGCGAAGAGCTTAAGTATACCTATATATGCCCAGAGGGACATCTTGTCATAGTTCTATATATGTATTCACAAAGTGCAGCCAAGAGATTGGCAAAAAGCTGGAGGAAAAAGGAGAGAAGAGTTGTGCATAAAAGGACATAGTCATATAGGATACATCATAGAAGGTAGTCGAAGTTACGAGATTGGAAGAACTCCGGTCATAATTCGCGAGGTGAGAATAGGCCTAAAGGGGGGAATGCCCTGGTTTTTAAATTTATTCACAGAACAATTTCCTAGATAACAAAGAACAATATTAAAGTATTCATAAGAGCCATATAGTATGAGAATGAGAAGCGCATCAATCAACATTCGAGGACGAATGTTACAAAGGGGGGGAATAATGTTACAACCCATGTTTTTGTACCTGAAAGTACGTCGTGAGTCAATTGATGTAAGCTCAAAAAGGATGAAATGCTTCTACAAGGATAAGAAAGGTTTGCCGAAGTGTTAAGAAAGTTAAGATGAATATGAAACTTGTTAATCATGATTTAAATGATTTTTAAAGCCATGATATGACTATATAAGATGTTTGGATATGAAGTATAAAGTTTGAGAAAAATTGGATTTAAATTGCGGAAAAACCGACTAAGGATTTGCCTTGTAATGGAGCTTTTTGCGTAATAAATTTTGGTGTACCATATGAGATTTTTTGGGGACATATTATATACCAAATTGAATGTCTTGGAATTTAGTTTCCAATTCTCTTAATTGTTCGTTCATACGACATCTGGATAAAAAGATATAAGTGTTTGAAAAAGGGCTAATGAGATGATGCCAAGTAGCACCTTTTTGGCTTTTCAACAAAATAGGATATTTACATCCCTTATCTCGTCTCTTTCCCCATTTTCCCAGAGAGCACGACCAAATAACACCCCTAACCTTCCCCTCAAGCTCTCCACAAGGGTTTCCAACAAGATTATCATCCGGGGCACGAAATCAAGTAGCGATAACATTAAAACGATCCCTACGACGTAAGTATCGCTATATTGCCTCTCTTTTTCTTTGTAGTTTGAGTTTTTGAAGATATTTAATATTTAAGAAAATGCCTTATTTCTGTATTTAAGCTTTTAAATATGAAATAAGGTTGATAAATACATTTCGTAATAGCTAGAACTCACGAGACGATGAACATAAGCCGTGAGTTCGAACTATTCGACTTGTTTCGGGCTATTTTTGGGTTGTTTCGTGTAGCTTTTGGGCTGTATATTTTGCTGCTATTTAATGGAGTTTTTGGAGGATAAATGGTGTGGAGAAACACCACGTAATGGCAAAATGATGGATTAGTCATTCTTTGTAATATTTTCGGGGTGTTCGACACTACTATAGTCGTTGTTTTTGGTATGAATTGATTGGGGTGTGTTGGGCTGTTGTAAGCTAAATATAATATGGATTTCAACTTGCATATACTGTATGAGGTAATTATATTGTGTTCCTACAGGTTCTTAAGGTTATCTTGGCATTGGTTAAGTTAAATGGATGAACTAGAAAAGAACTAGTGAATAAAGTTGCTAATTAAGAATAATTGGAGTTGTGGATCATTTTCTTTGTTATGGATATATGGTATAAGGCTGGAATTATTGATGAATGACTTCATTATCATGTTAATGATACTTTTAAGTTAAAGTAAAAAGTCTATAAGGGATGATATGGGGTATACGAATTCCAATTGGAGCTTGTCGCTCGTCGTAAAATAGTTATGACTTGTTGTTGTTTTATGGTGTCTTGTTATTGATTATTATGTATTGCTAGTTTTCTCTGGTAATTTTTGTTGATATATGATATTGGAGGAGACTCTTGTTATTGGGGAGATGCTGCCCGAATTTATATAAACGAGCTACAAGTTTAAGTTGCAGACTTAGCCTTTATTCAACACTGATTTTGAATCTCCTTATGCAATGGTAGATTGAGTTGAGTTGTTTGAAGAGTAGCTTGGGAGGTATTAAGGACTCACCATGATTAAGGTATGTTAAGGCACTTCCTTATTTCTTTTGGCATGATCTAAAGTGAAATGAATACGCTATTTCATAACGGATCTACTCCTAGAAACTAAGGTTTCCCATGTTGTTCTTTCCTTATAAAGTTATTTTAAGCAAGTATGTATGATCCTTGAATCCTATGGAAGCTCATATTGATGGTATGATATCCATAATGTTAATCAAAGGTGCAACGACCTTAAGTCACTCCAAATGGTTTAGAACGTGATTCCATGAGTCTAGCATGCATTATATATAGTATCTATTTTACTCTACCGAGCCGTGCTATGGTAGGTCGGGTACGACACCTATTGTGCAACCACTGATCAGTTGAATTTACCGAGCTCCACGTGGCCGGGTACGATTCTACCGAGCCTTATGATGGTCGAGTACGTTTTTACCGAGTCCTCTTTGAGGCCGGGTATGATATGATGATGATGATGATGCCTACAAAGGCATATGTTTTTAAAAGTTTATGCATATATATGTATTATGCATTTCATGTCAGTAGCCCCCAGAGTCACGCAGATGCTACAGGTTGTATCTCTTCTATCTCTCTTTATATTACTGTTCTTGTTTATGCTTTCTTGCCTTACATACTCCGTACTTTATTTGTACTGACATCCCTTTTGCCTGGGGATGCTGCATTTCATGCCCGTAGGTCCCAATTGATAGGTTGACATTCCTCCGAGTAGGCTATTAGCTAAGCGGAGGTGTTGGTGCACTCCACTTGCTTCGGAGTTGCCTATTTAGTCAGTATGCTTTGGATATGTATTGATTGGTATTGCGGGCCCCTGTCCCGACCTTTATACTTTTATGTACTCTTAGAGGCTTGTAGACAGATGTCAGGTTTATGGATACTTGTATGGCCTTGTTGGCCTATGTGTTGAGTTTACAAATGGTCATGTCGGCCTTATAGACCTGTATGTCACATGTATAAGTTTGTATATCATTGTTGGGTCGTCATATGTTAAGTATTCCCTTATGTTTTATTCTTGTTATCTCATGACGAGTTTCTGGCTCATTTGATCAAGATAGTATAATAAAAAAAGATATGTTATGTTGGTACTCGGTTGAGTAAGGCATCGGGTGCCCGTCGCGGCCCTTCGGTTTGGGTCGTGACACTAATACCTCCGCCAGATGAGAAATTCTTGTTCATTCGGAGTAGTAAAAGTGTCATGAGAGGGAGGCTTTGTGACTGAAGAAGAATGGAAGAGATATTTGGAAGAAATAAGTTAGAAGATGAAGAGACGCATTCATTAGGATAAGTAAAAGTTGCTTCCAAAAGTTTAGAGAATCCGGGGAAAAAGTCCGCAAAATCAGGGGAAAATGATAAATGATATTTCTGCACAATGAGAGGTGACACGTAACCGTGCTTGTGTCCCTCTTATATATATATATATATATATATATATATATATATATATATATATATATATATATATTATATCTCGCAAGATAATCTCAAATATTTCTAGACATATTTTAAAGAAAATTCTATATAAAATATTAAAAGTATATATAAAATTATATATTTATTCGATTTGGTTCGGATTTTTTTACTTAATACCAAACCAAACCAAATCAAACCAAACCTAGTCGGGTTTTTTAATCGGTTTGGTTTGACTTTTTGGTTTGGTGCGGTTTTGTGATGACCCAAAAGGTCATCACTTGTTTTAAAAGTAAATACTGCATTCCGAGGCCTTAAAAACCTCTTCTAGCATTACCTCGGTTTGCGTTCACAGTCCGGGCGTGTAGCCGGAAAGCTATTATGTAAAAATCTGTGAAAAATAATAAATTTTGATTGTAAAATGAATTAAGTTGACTTCGGTCAACATTTTGGGTAAACAGCTCCGGACCCGTGATTTGATGGTCCTGAAGGGTCCGTAGAAAAATATGGGACTTGGGCGTATGCCCGGAATTGAATTCCGAGGTCCCAAGCCCGAGAAATGAATTTTAAAGAAAATTGTTTTCTGAAATTATTTATGATGTTTGGAAATGAGTTTTGATTAAAACTTTATAGTATCGAGCCCGTATTTTGGTTCTGGTGCTCGGTACATGTCTTATATGTGAATTAATATAAGTCTGTGAAGTTTGGTAAGAAACAGACTTGAAATGACGTGAATCGGATCGTTTTTGAGAAAATTTGAAAGTTTGAAGTTCTTAAGAAATTTTCACGATTTTGATGCGAAATTCATATTTGCTGATGTTATTTTAGTGATTTGAATATACGAGCGAGTCCGTATGATATTTTTAGGTTGGTGTGCATGTTTGGTTTGGAGCCCCGACGGCTCGAGTGAGTTTTGGATAGGCCACGGGGTGTATTTTGGACTTAGAAAATTGCAGGTTTTCAGCTGTTGCATTGCAGGCCTGTAGATTTCGCATTTGTGAAGCTTGACTCGTAAATGCAAAATCGCAAATGCGAAAGAGGCCCAGGCCAGCCCATCCTTGCAATTGCGAGGGTTCTATTGCAAATGCATTCCCCTCCCTTCCTAGCATGTGGTCGCAAATGCGACCCTATCTTCGCATTTCCCAGCTCGCAATTGCGAGACATTTTTCGCAATTCCCAACTTAGCATAGGTCGGGGTTCACAATCGCAATTGCGAACCCCTGTTCACATTTCCCATACCTGCGACCTGCAACTTTTATACTTAGCCGAAAATCAACCATTTTTCACATCCTTTCAAAACGTAAACTTTCTAGGGCGATTTTTCAAGAACAACTCTTCTTACAAATCAATTGTAAGTCAATTTTAACTCGTTTCATTCAATCATTAACATCTTTTAACATAATTTCCACTCAAAATCAATGATTTTCATGGGGGAAATTGGGTGTTTTGGGTAGAACCTAGGTTTTTCAAAAATTGGGGATTTGGACCTCGATCTGAGGTCCGATTTCAAAACAAATTATATATTTGGGTTCGTGGGGGAATGGGTAATCGGGTTTTGGTTCGAACCTCGAGTTTTGACCATGTAGGCCCGGGGGTAATTTTTGACTTTTTGGGCAAAACTTTGGAAAACTCATTTTCATGCATTCGAATTGATTCATTTAGCGTTTATTGATGTAATTAAGTAACTTGTGACTAGATACGAGCGAATTGGTGGTGGAATCAAGGGGTAAAGCTATAATTGAAACGTGAATTGTGTTCGTGGCATCAAGGTAAGTATTTGGTCTAATCTTAGCTTGAGGGATTAAGAGTCGAGTCCTATTTGCTATGTGGTAATTGTTGAGTACGACGTATAGGCATGGTGATGAGTATCTATACGTTGGTGTTTATCATGCCCGTGAGTCCTATTTTTTGTGATTATCATGACTTCGTTGTATTATTCATGCCTTGGTAGAGATTTCTATTTGTTGGGCAAAGTTTGTGGAAGGAATTGTGACCTATGAACATTGAGGAGTGTTGGCTCAAGTTGTATAACAAATTGTGAAAGAATAAGTGGTAATTGAATCCTTGGAGCTTTGGCTCAAGTTGTAAAGAGAGTTGTGAAGTAAAAGCGAAAAATAGAAAAGATTCACTACATTGACTCCCTTGCCGGGATTTGGTTGTTTTTTTGATGTTGTCCCTTGCTGGGACTTGTTGTTAAATTATTGTTCCCTTGCCGGGATTATTATTGAAATTTCATTTATTTTCCTTGCCCTATTATTTGTGATTGTTGTTTGGGTGAAGAAGAGAGTTAAAGCACGAAGGGTGATGCCGTGTATTATTTTTGTAAGGAAAGATTGTAAAGCACGAAGGGTGATGCCATGTATGATTTGTGAGGAAAAGGTGTACAACACGAAGGGTGATGCCATTCTGCACGATATATCATTCCATGCCGATTACATTGATTATATGGTTAGGAAAGAGAGTAAAAGCACGAAGGGTGATGCTGTGTACGTTTTCATTATATGATTGCTTTGGTGAGGATGAGAGTAAAAGCAGGAAGGGTGATGTCGTGCACTTATTGATTTCTGATTCTTTTGTTGATATCTGAGATATATTGCTTCTTTCATTTACCTGTTGTCTTTCTATTCGGAATTGATATCTCCCCCGCAGCATGCTCCCCCTCCCATACTTGACTGTTTACTTATGTACTTCTTTTCCGCTGTATATATTTGAATTGCACAAGTGTATCTGGTATTCTGTTCTTAGCCTCGTCACTACTTTGCTGAGGTTAGGCTAGACACTTACCAACACATGGGCTCGGTTGTGCTGATACTACACTCTGCACTATGTGCAGATTCCGGTTGTAGTTTGGAGGCTACCTTCAGTCCACGCGGAGATCCAAGGTAGACCTGCAGGCGTTCGCAGGTTCTGGTGTCTCCTCTATCCTTTATTTCCTGTTTCATCTCTTTGTTTAAGAAATAGTGTGTTTTATTTTCAAACCTTGTATTTAGCAGTCTTATACCGTCTATGGTACTGTGACACCAGTTCTGGGTGATTAAGGCTTAAACTGTTGTAATAGACACATGTTCAAATATTTTGTCGCTTTCTTCCGCTTATTCTAAATTTCCGCTGGTTACACGTTATTGTTTATATAATGTTAAAGAGACTAAAATTGGTAAAAGGGGTAATTTGTTCAATAATTGGCTTGCCTAGCTCACATTAGTAGGTGCTATCACGACTCCCGAGGATGGGATATCCGGGCCGTGACAAATTGGTATTAGAGCTCTAGGTTACATAGGTCTCACAGTTCACAGATAAGCTTAGTAGAGTCTGAGGGATCGGTACAGAGATGTTTGTATTTATCCCCCAGAGGCTACAGGGTTAGGAAAAACTTCACATTTATTCTTTCCTATCGTACGATTTGGTTTCTCAATGCTAATTGAATTTCTACTATGTTCTTTCGCAGATGGCGAGAACACGTGCTTCCTCATCCATCGATCAGCAGCCCGAGCCCCCAACATCAGCTCCCATGAGGGGCAGAGGGTGAGGCCGAGGCTGTGCTAGAGTCCGAGGTAGGAGCAGAGCTCAGCCTAGATCAGCAGCACCAGCGGCGGAGCCTCAGGTTGACTTTGATGATGTGGTTTCGGCCCCAGCGGTTCCGGTGGGCCCAGCTCAGGTCCCAGAGGGGTTTATTGCTACCCTAGTACTTTAAGATGCTCTGTTCCGTCTAGTGGGCCTGATAGAGAGTGTCACCAGGGCAAGCTTGCTTCTTGTAGCACCAGCCGTCTCTCAAGCTGGAGGAGGAGCCCAGACTCCTGCTACTCGCACTCCGGAGCAGGTAGCTCCTCAGTTTCAAACTCCAGCAGTTCAGCCAGTTGGAGTAGTTCAGTCGGGCATGGTAGCTCAGACAAGTGATGGAGCAGCTATGTATGCCGATGATTTATGGAGGTTGGACAGGTTCACCAAGTTCTTCACTACTACTTTTAGCGGTGCATCTTCTGAGGATCCCTAGGATTATCTAGACAGTTGTCATAAGGTTCTCAGGAACATTGGGATAGTTGAGACCAATAGGGTCGATTTTGCTACTTTTTGCTTGTTTGGATCCGCCAAGACTTGGTGGAGAGATTACTGTTTGGCTAGACCAGCTAGATCGCCAGCTTTGACTTGGGAGCAGTTTACTCAGCTATTTCTGGAGAAGTTCCTCCCCATCACTCGGAGAGAGGCCTATCGGAGGCAGTTTGAGCGTCTCCAGCATGGTTCTATGACCGTTACCCAGTATGAGACCAGATTCATCGACTTGGATCGTCATGCTCTTATTGTACTTCCCACCGAGAAAGAGAGGGTGATGAGGTTCATTGATGGAACTATTCAGCCAATTCGTCTTCAGATAGCTAGGGAGACTAGGAGAGAAATTTCTTTCCAGGAGGCGGCCAATATGGCTCAGAGAGTTGAGATGGTTCTGTTGTAGGGAGGTGGTCAGGGGTCTGATAAGAGGCCTCGTCATTTAGGCCGATTCAGTGGTATCTCGTCTGGAGGTAGGGATTCGTATGGTAGAGGCCATCCTCCTAGGCCTTTTCAGTTAGCACTTCAGGTTTCTCACGGTGCTACAGGTGGTCGTGGTCCTCAGATGCAGTATTCTGATCATCAGTCCTACAGCACACCACCAGCTCCTATCAGTGCACCGCCGCTTCAGAGTTTTTGGGGTGGTCATTTAGGTCGTCAGGGTCAGCAGTCTCAGCAGCCGAGGGCTTGTTACACTTGTGGTGATATGGGTCACATTGCTAGGTTTGCCCTCGAGCACCGAGTAGCTCTCAGCTTCAGGGTTCCCGTGCCATGGTTCAGGCACCGAGTGTTCCACAACCGCCCAGCCAGTTAGAGGTGGAGCTTAGGCCGCTAGAGGTGGAGGCCAGCCAGCAACAAGCTATCCTAGAGATGTAGTATAGGGTGGTGGGCCCCAACCCCGATGTTATATTCTTTCAGCCAGGCCCGAGGCTGAGGATTCCAATGCAGTTATCACAGGTACAATTCTGGTTTGTGATAGAGATGCTTTAGTGTTATTCGATCCAGGGTCTACATACTCGCATGTGTCATCTTATTTTGCACTATATCTGGTCATGCCTAGTGATTCCTTGAGTGCTCCTGTTTATGTGTCTACACCGGTGGGTGATTCTACTGTGGTGGATCGAGTCTATCGTTCATGTATAGTTGTGATTAGGGGTCTTGAGACTCGTGTAGATTTGCTTCTTCTGGATATGGTTGACTTTGATGTCATATTAGGGATGGACTAGTTATCACCTTACCACGCTATCTTGGACTGTCACACCAAGATTGTGACCTTAGCCTTGCCGGGTTTGCCTCGTTTAGAGGGGAGAGGGACTCCTGGTCATTCTACCCGTAATGTTATCTCTTATGTGAAGGCTCGACATATGGTCGCGAAGGGGTGTTTGGCCTATTTGGCATATGTTCGTGATTCTAGTGCCGAGGTTCCTTCTATTGATTCTGTGCCTGTTGTTCGTGAGTTACTTGAGGTATTTCCTTTAGACCTGCCCGGTATGCCACCTGATAGGGATATTGACTTTTGTATTGATTTGGCTCCAGGCACAGCCCATTTCTATCCCGTTGTATCGTATGGCCCCGCCTGAGTTGAAAGAGTTGAAGGAGCAGTTGCAAGACTTGCTTGAAAAGGGTTTCATTAGGCCGAGTGTTTTGCCTTGGGGTGTGCTGGTGTTATTTGTTAAGAAGATGGACGGATCGATGAGAATGTGTATTGATTACCGACAGTTGAACAGGTTACAATCAAGAATAAGTATCCATTGCCGAGGATTGATGATTTGTTTGATCAGCTTCAGGGTGCTAAGGTATTTTCGAAGATTGACTTGAGATCTGGCTACCATCAGTTGAGGATTACGGTGTCCGATTCCCTTAAGACAGCTTTCCACACTTGGTACGGGCATTATGAGTTCTTGGTGATGTCATTCGGGTTGACAAATGCCCCAACAACTTTTATGGATTTGGTGAACCGAGTGTTCAGGCCTTATTTGGATTTGTTCGTGATAGTCTCCATTGATGATATTTTGATCTATTCCCGCAGCTAGGAGGAGCACGAGCAACATCTTAGAGTGGTTCTTCAGACCTTGAGGGATAGTCGGTTATATGCCAAGTTTTCGAAATGTGAGTTCTGGTTGAGTTTAGTTACATTCATGGGTCATGTTGTATCCACAGAGGGTATTCAGGTTGATCCGAAGAAGATTGAGGCAGTCAAGAAATGGCCTAGACCAGCATCAGCTTTAGAGATTTGGAGTTTCTTGGGATTGGCAGGTTACTATCGTCGGTTTGTGGAGGGGTTTTCATCTATCACAACCCCGATAACTAGGTTGACCTAGAAGGGTGACTAGTTTAGATGGTCGGATGAGTGTGAGGCGAGCTTTTAGAAGCTCAAGACAACTCTGACTACGGCACCGGTGTTGGTTTTGCCCACAGGTTCAGGGCCTTATACGGTTTATTGTGATGCATCTCATATTGGACTTGGTGCGGTGCTGATGTAGGGTGGCAAGGTCATTGCCTATGCTTTGCGACAATTGAAGATTCATGATAAGAACTATCCGGTTCATGATTTGGAGTTGGCATCCATTGTTCACGCGTTGAAGATTTGGAGGCATTATCTGTATGGCGTGAAATGTGAGGTGTTCACAGATCACAAAAGTCTGCAGTATTTGTTCAAGCAAAAGGAGTTGAATTTGAGGCAGATATGGTGGTTGGAGTTGTTGAAGGACTATGATATCACCATCTTATATCATCTGAGAAAGGCCAATATGGTGGCCGATGCTTTGAGTAGGAAGTCAGCCAGTATGGGCAGTCTTGCTTATATTCCGGTCGGTGAGAGACTGCTTGCTTTAGATGTTCAGGCTTTGGCCAATCAGTTCATGAGATTGGATGTTTCTGAGCCCAGCTGTGTGTTAGCTTGCACAGTCGCTCATTCTTCATTATTGGAGTGTATCCGAGATCAGTAGTATGATGATCCTCATTTGTGTGTCCTTAGAGACACGGTGCAGCACAGAGGTGCCAAGCAGGTTACCTTAGGTGATGATGGAGTTTTGAGATTGCAGGGTCGAGTTTGTGTGCCTAATGTAGATGGGCTTCAAGAGTTGATTTTAGAGGAGGCCCATAGTTCCCGGTACTCTATTCATCCGGGCACCGCAAAGATGTATCAGGATTTGCGTAGCATTATTGGTGGCGGAGGATGAAGAAGGATATCGTTGAATATGTGGCTCGGTGTTTGAATTATCAGTAGGTTAAGTATGAGCATTAGAGGCCTGGTGGTTTGTTCCAGAAGATTGAGATTCCTGAGTGGATGTGGAAGCAGATCACTATGGACTTCGTTGTTGGACTCCTACAGACTTAGAGGAAGTTCGATGTAGTGTGGATTATTGTTAATAGGCTGACCAAGTCAGCACATTTCATTCTTGTGGCAGTCTCCTATTCTTTCGAGAGGTTAGCCGAGATCTATATCCGGGAGATTGTTCGTCTTCATGGTGTTCCCGAGTCTATCATTTTGGACCGAGGTACGCAGTTTACCTCACATTTCTAGAGAGCAGTTCAGCGAGAGTTGGGCACATGGGTTGAGTTGAGCACAACATTTCATCCTCAGACGGACGGGCAGTTTGAGTGGACCATTCAGATTTTGGAGGATACGCCCCGAGCTTGTGTCATTGACTTTGGAGGCTCGTGGGATTAGTTTTTTCCATTAGCAGAGTTTGCCTAAAACAACAGCTACCAGTCGAGTATTCAGATGGCTCCGTATGAGGCTTTGTATGGTAGGCGGTGTCGGTCGCTGGTTGGATTGTTTGAGCCGGAAGAGGATCTGTTGTTGGGCATGGATCTGCTTCAGGATGCCTTGGACAAGGTCAGGATTATTCAGGATAGGCTTTGTACAGCTCAGTCCAGGCTAAAGGTTATGCGATCGCAAGGTTCGTGATTTGGCATTCATGGTCGGTGAGCGGGTATTTCTTCGAGTGTCGCCTATGAATGGCGTGATGATATTTGGGAAGAAGGGCAAGCTTAGCCCTAGGTTCATTGGCCCATTTGAGATTCTTGATCGAGTGGGAGAGGTGGCTTATAGACTTACGTTGCTGCCGAGCTTATCAGCCGTGAATCCAGTGGTTCATGGGTCCATGCTTCGAAAATATCACGGCGATCCATCCCACGTGTTAGATTTCAGCACTGTCCAGTTGGACAATGACTTGTCTTATGAGGAGGAGCCGGTAGCTATTCTAGACTGGCAGGTTCGTTAGTTGAGATCGAAGAGTTTTCCTTCTGTTCGTGTTCAGTGGAGAGGTCAACCTGCTGAGGCATCGACCTGGGAGTCTGAGTCCGATATGCGGAGCTGTTATCCCCATCTTTTCCCCGACTCAGGTACTTCCTTCTCCTGTTCGTTCGAGGACGAATAGTTATTTTAGAAGTGGAGAATGTGATCACCCAAAAGGTCATCACTTGTTTTAAAAGTAAATACTGCGTTCTGAGGCCTTAAAAACCTCTTCTACTATCACCTCGATTTGCGTGCGCAGTCCAGGCACATATCTAGAAAGCTATTATGTGAAAATCTGTAAAAAATGATAAATTTTGACCGTAAAATGAATTAAGTTGACTTCGGTCAGTATTTTGGGTAAACGGACCCGGACCCATAATTTGATGGTCCCAAAGGGTCCATAGAAAATATGGGACTTGGGCGTATGCCCGGAATTGAATTCCGAGGTCCCAAGCCCGATAAATGAATTTTTAAAGAAATATTGTTTTCTGGAATTATTTATGAGGTTTGGAAATGAGTTTTGATTAAAACTTAATAGTATCGGGCCCATATTTTGGTTCCGGTGCTCACTATAAGTCTTATATGTGAATTAATATAAGTCTGTGAAGTTTGATAAGAAACGGACTTGAAATGATGTGAATTAGATCGTTTTGAGAA
The DNA here is from genome assembly GCF_000393655.2 of Nicotiana sylvestris. Taxonomy (NCBI): domain Eukaryota; kingdom Viridiplantae; phylum Streptophyta; class Magnoliopsida; order Solanales; family Solanaceae; genus Nicotiana; species Nicotiana sylvestris. Next base: position 33,767,645 of record NC_091064.1, read on the forward strand.
AATTTGAAAGTTTGGAGTTCTTAAGAAAATTTCATGATTTTGATGTGAAATTCAGAGTTGTTGATATTATTTTAGTGATTTGAATGCACGATCGAGTTCGTATGATATTCTTAGGTTAGTGTTCATGTTTGGTTTGGAACCACGAGGGCTCGGGTGAGTTTTGGATAGGCTACGGGGTGTATTTTGGACTTAGAAAATTGCATGATTTCAGCTGTTGCATTGCAGGCCTGCAGGCTTCGCAAATCGCAAATGCGAGAGGCCTGTCGCAAATGCGAAAGAGGCTCAGGACAGCCCATCCTCGCAATTGCGAGGGTTTTATCGCAAATGTGATCCCCTCCCTTCCTAGCAAGTGGTTGCAAATGCGACCCTATCTTTGCAATTTCCCAGCTTGCAAATGCGAGACGTTTTTCGCAATTCCCAACTTAGCAGAGGTCGGGATTCGAAATTGCAAAACCTTTTCGCATTTCCCATACCTGCGACTTGCAACTTTTATACTTAGCCGAAAATCAACCATTTTTCACATCCTTTCAAAACATAAACTTCCTAGGGCGATTTTTCAAGAACAACTCTTCTTCTAAATCGATTGTAAGTCAATTTTAACTCGTTTCCTTCAATCATTAACATCTTTTAACATAATTTCAACTCAAAATCAATGATTTTCATGGGGGAAATTGGGTGTTTTGGGTAGAACCTAGGTTTTTCAAAAATTGGGGATTTAGACCTCGATCTGAGGTCCTATTTTAAAACAAATTATATATTTGGGTTCGTGGGGGAATGGTTAATCGGGTTTTGGTTTGAACCTCGAGTTTTGACAATGTAGGCCCTGGGGCGATTTTTGAATTTTTTGGGCAAAACTTTGGAAAACTCATTTTCATGCATTCGAATTGATTCATTTAGCGTTTATTGATGTAATTAAGTAACTTGTGACTAGATACAAGCGAATTGATTGTGGAATCAAGGGGTAAAGCTATAATTGAAACGTGAATTGTGTTCGTGGCATCGAGGTAAGTGTTTGGTCTAACCTTAGTTTGAGGGATTAGGAGTCGAATCCTATTTGCTATGTGGTAATTGTTGAGTACGGCGTATAGGCATGGTGATGAGTATCTATACGTTGGTGTCTAGCATGCCCATGAGTCCTATTTTTTGTGATTATCATGACTTCGTTGTATTATTCATGCCTTGGTAGAGATTTCTATTTGTTGGGCAAAGTTTGTGGAAGGAATTGTGACCTATGAACATTGAGGAGCGTTGGCTCAAGTTATATAACAAATTGTGAAAGAATAAGTGGTAATTGAATCCTTGGAGCGTTGGCTCAAGTTGTAAAGCGAGTTGTGAAGTAAAAGCAAAAAAGAGAAAAGATTCACTACATTGACTCCCTTGCCGGGATTTGGTTGTTGTTTTGATGTTGTCCCTTGCCGGGACTTGTTGTTAAATTATTGTTCCCTTGCCGGGATTATTATTGCAATTTCATTTATTTTCCTTGTCCTATTATTTGTGATTGTTGTTTGGGTGAGGAAGAGAGTTAAAGCACGAAGGGTGATGCCGTGTGTTGTTTTTGTGAGGAAAGAGTGTAAAACACGAAAGGTGATGTCGTGTATGATTTGTGAGGAAAGAGTGTAAAGCACGAAGGGTGATGCCGTTCCGCACGATGTATCATTCCGTGCCGATTACATTGATTATATGGTTAGGAAAGAGAGTAAAAGCACGAAGGGTGATGCCGTGTACGTTTTCATTATATGATTGCTTTGGTGAGGATGAGTGTAAAAACACGAAGGGTGATATCGTGCACTTATTGATTTCTGGTTCTTTTGTTGATATCTGAGATATATTGCTTCTTTCATTTACCTGTTGTCTTTCTATTCAGAATTGATATCTCCCCCGCAGCATGTTCCCCCTCCCATACTTGACTGTTTACTTCTGTACTTCTTTTCTGCTGTATATATTTGAATTGCACAAGTTTATCTGGTCTTAGCCTCGTCACTACTTCGCCGAGGTTAGGCTAAACACTTACCAACACATGGGGTCAGTTGTGCTGATACTATACTCTGTACTATGTGCAGATCCCGGAACAGCTCTTGGACCATAGTTTGAAGGCTACCTTCAGTCCACGCGGAAGTTATGGGTTCAGACCACCTACATACGCCCCTTTATAGGACGGTATAAATAAAGTGGTCTAGAAGACGAATCCTTGGGTTTCTTAAGTAGTGGCTTGACTTAGGGGCATGTTTGGCCTAACTTTCAAAATCTATTTATTCCAAACAAATGGATCCAGACCATTTGAAGGAGCCGAAAAAAAGAAAGAGAAACTAACACAATAACTTTGGGTCTCATTTCATTTAGATATAAAATTTGGCTACATTTATAAAACTGAAGTTCTAAATTCACTTGTTGGGCTAGACTGACCAAAAAATACTGTAAAAATAGCATGGGCTAGCCAGTTTTCGGACTGGTCATTTAAAAATAGCCAGTGTTTGCAAAGTCATTGAAAAATTTTTGCAACACGGAAAGTTCCAGCATAATATATTGGATATCAGTGCACCTGTGTTTGAAATTCCAGCATATTATGCTGGAACTCCAACACGCGTAAAGTTTCAATATAATATACTGGAGATTGGAGCACCGGTGCTCCAATCTCCAATATATTATGCTAGACCAGTATATATACTAGAGTTCCAGTATACTTATGCTGGAACTCCAGTATATTATACTGGAGTATTTTTTCGGATTTTGAAAAGTATTTTCGTTCATATTTATCTTTACATAAAAAGTGACTAGATTTCGATTACTTTTGAAACTGTGGCTATTTTTGAATGACCACTTGTAAATCTGGCTATTTTTGAATTTCTCCAAAAATACTTTTAATATGGTGTGATATTATTCACTTTGGGCTAAGCAGACATGATTTTGTCCAAAATACCCTCCCACTGTTAAGAGAATTCCTAAACCTTTTCTGTAGTCTTTTTTTCCAGATGCCAATATGTGACTTTATTCGCATATCCAATAATTTTTCTCTCAAACTAAGTTCCATATGTGGCCCATGATCCATATGTCTTTCCCTTCAATTAACTTCCACATGGCATATTATGCATCTTTAAGCCCGTAAAGGGAAGTCAACCGGGCTCCAAGCCATCACTCTGTCAGCCCCATATTCGTTTCACCAAACCATAAGCTCTAATAGTGTCATATTGTTTGATTTGGGCCAAGCTTGAAGGGTTTCCCCAAGCTTCATGTCACTATAAAGTATCTCTACACCTTACTCTTTTTCTTTGTAGATATTATCCTATAGATACAAAATTAGTATAATATTTATCTCTACACTATAAAGTATCTCCATACCTTACTCTTTTTCTTTGAAAGTTAAATTGAATTTACGACGCAAAAGGATATTCACTCAGTTCGAACATCTGATGGAATCATCGGCAAATCTACAGTTCAATGTTAATTTTTTTTTTGCTTAACGAAGGATTTCATTGATGATTTGAGGCGAAGTTACATAGCTAATTAAAGTATTACTAGGGATACAATAGGGTAAATATGATGAGGGGGGGTGTGGGTAGGGGTGGGGGTGGGGTTCTTCAAAATACAGTAGAGGGTGGGAGTGGGTTGATACGTTAGACTTTCCAAAATGATAGAACACAAAAACTTTATTGCTTCCTCTCATTGCACTGCTAGTTTGATAGAAGTTGGACACCTTGATATTGACAGAGGCATGAATTTCTTGACTTGTAACTGCCACTGGATTGATATCCAATTCGTGTGCTTTTCAAAGAAGTACAATGCCTCTTGATTGTCCTTTGGCTGCTACTTGAATTAAGTCTATGAAGTTGAACTTCATGAGTAGGTCAGTGTGGTCAGCAAGTTTGGTTTCTGTGAGGCACAGGATGGAGGGGTCGTTCCATGTGAGTAAAAACCTGAGGTTTCGACAGAATTCTTGGTTGTGTGCTCCTTTGCAATTCCATAGCATGATCTTTATTAATCCCTCATGTTGTGGGTTGCTCTCTTTCTGAGCCAGAGATAGTTCCAAGTGTATTAACAAGCGGGGAGGATCGTATAGAGCTGCTAGTGGTAGGTTGTCTTGTCGGGTTGGAATCATGAGTATGACATGTCTTTCTTCCAATGAGGAGGGGTTTAGACGTATGTTCAATGAGGTTTTCTGGAGGTTCGGTGGGATGAAGATTAGGAATTTTTTTCTATGTTCCTGACATGGAGATCGTCAGAAAGTCATTCAAAATCATGAATTCCATGAAAGACTCCGGGAGATCGTTGCCTTCTTCTGCTTGTTGATGATTCTCTTGTTGTGGTGAATGTGGTAGAGAGTTGAAATTGTGGTTGAAGATTGAATGTTGTTGTGGTGGCTGTATTTGTGATGGTATTGGGGTTTGGTGGGGGATCACTGGTTGGAGAGGAGGAATAAACAATGGCAAGAAGTTATTGTGTGAGGGTGTATTCCAGTGGGGGTGGTGATGAGGCATTTGGGATTATCATTGTTGGAATTGGATGATGATGTCCTGCATTTGCCAGAGAGTATATCTTGTTGGTGGATTAGTTCTAGGACTTGATTTGTTTGGTTTGGCATTCCTTCGTATATTGTGAAGGTCATTTCTTCTAAGGTCTCTAGTAGCAGTGTAATGTGGTTTTGTAGAAGTTGTAAATCTATTGGTGGGAGTTGGTGAGGACGTAATATTTGTTGGGGGAGTAGTGGTTGATTCATTAGTGGACGGATTGTGGGAGAGGGAATCCATTGGGGGGCATGAGGAGGTTGATGGTGAATTATTATGTGAGGTGGGGGAGGGTGATGATAGTGGTTGATGTGAATGTTGTTCACATATCTTCTGTGCCTTTGTTGGTGGTGTTGGTTTATGTGGGTTTGAGTTCGATACATTGGATGAGATTGGTGGTGAACTTTCTAGCAATTTGGTAATTTGAGTTGTAGTGCAATTAACCAAAGATGAGGTAGTATTTGAAAGAGTCGTTGAGAGTGTAGTGAATGCAATTTCTTGGATTGGTAAACAAGATGAGCCACTATTATTGGTTGAAGGGTTAGGGAAATATTCATGCAGTGGAATACCGTGTGTTTTAGGGAATGGAGGATCTGTGGAAGGAGTATCGGGTGTTGATATTTTAGGTGATGATGATGTTGAGGTAATGGAGTGTGGCAGGTGAGGTGGAGTGAATGAATTGGATTTGGAGTTTTTGAGTAAGGGGGTATCGTAGGTTTTATAATTGGTTGCATGGGTGTCTTTGATTCAATTGTCTTATTGGAGTTTTATGAGTGTTGTTCATGTGGGTGATTGTGAGTGGACGAAAGTAAGGTAGTAGATTCATGATGATATTCTTTTTTTTTGTTTCTTGTTGTTGTATTGATTTGGAGGTATGTTTTTGGACAAGGATTTACGGATGAGAGGGTGTAGGGGTAGTGACTTAGGGTGATTATTTGTTTCTCCTAGGTTTTAAGGAGGGTGGGTAATGATTGATGATTATGGGATTCATCAATTGATTGAGAGAGGGAGCCACTATTATTGGTTGATGATCTGGTGTAAGATTCATGTAATGGAATGCCTTGTGTTTGGGGTATTGTATATTCTGTTGAAGGGTTATTGGGTGGAGGATCTTTAGGTAGAGGTGATGATGGGGCGTTGGAGTATGGCAGGTGAGGTGGAGCAGGGGAAGTAATGTTGGTGTTTTGGGGTATGGAGGGTGTGGCAGAGTTGATAATTTGTTGCATGGGTGTATTTGGTTCATTTGTGTTTAGTAAATAGTGATCATGCAAATACATTGACTGGTTGGGATTTGGTTGGAGGATTCATGATGAGTTTCCTCAATTTGTTGTTTCTTGTTGTTGTTTTGTTTTGGAGGTATGCTCTTGGACAAATTTTTACGAATAAGGGGTGTAGGGGAGGTGACTTAGAGTAATTATTTGATTCTCCTAGGTTAACAGAGGGCGTGGGTATTGGAAAATGATTGTAGGTAGTTGATGATCTAGGGTAGTTTTGGTTAGGGTTTTTTGATTGAGATGTGGGAGGTGTTTGGTGGGGTCGGGTGGTTTTTGTTGTTGAATTGGCGGTGTTAGGTGGGTCAAGGATAGGGTTTTATTTTGTTAGGTCACCTAGGTCTTGTAACTTGGGGTATTAGCTTATTTTTTAGTGTCATGGGGCCCATATGGGTTTATTGAGACTTTGGGGGTGGTATTAGGAGGGTTTAGGCGATTTTGATTTTTGAACATGGGTTGGGGTAATTGGTGATCTTTCATTTTGTTGTTATCTTTATTTTTACCAAAGGTGACTGTTTCCATTGTATTTGATGTTCATCTTCATTAGTGTTTACATTAGAATTATTTTGCGGTCGATTGGATGTACAGAGGGTTGTGGAGGTCGGACAGTAATGAAGGTTGTGTCCTAAGCAACCACATTTAGTGCATATATTGGAAGAATCCTCATAGTGAATTAATTGAGTGTGAGTTCCTAATAGTATTTCGGATGGGAGTGTTTTGCCTAGTGGTGCTAAGATGCATAATCTGGCATATCGGCCTCTTGATGTATGCTCAGTGCATGTGTCCACTTTTATGAGTGTGCCAATAAAAGTAGCTATTTTCTTTAGGATTTGTAAGTAATAGTATTCAGTGGGAAGTTCCTGAAGACGGATCCATACATTAGTATAATTAGTGTGTGATAGTGCTGGGTTAAATTTTAGTTCCCATTGGCGTATGGAGAGGTATTGTGAACCTACAAACCAAGGACCATTTTGATATATTTTGTTATATTTGTCTAATTTTTGGAATTTGATGAGGTTGAAGCCATGACCTAGGTCTATTAATTGGAGTGCTTCATCAAGTTGCCAGAAAGAGTTTAGTTTGGTCTTAAGGTTTGTATAGGATATTTTTTTATCTAGAAATTTGATAATTATAGCTTGCTGCCAAGGGCGGTATAGCCTTAATTTGTCATTAGTGGTTATGGGTATGAAAAATGGATGATTGGTTGGGTTGGAGTTTTCTTCTTATAGGGATAATTTCTTCAGGAATTCCGCTTCAAGGGTGGGGTTGATTGGTGAAAGAGGGGAGAGAGTGTCTCGGAAACTCACCTTGTTTGTGTTGATAGTTGGGGCATTGGTTTCCTCATCTATGTACATGATTTCCTTAGGTTTGTTGATGCTTCGATTTAGTTGACCCTTCTCTTGATCTGATAGCTCGTTTTCAGATGCTTCATTCATGCTTTTTTTTCAAAGCTCAACATAACTTCACTCCTACTTGCATCCTTTCCATAACACCAACATATAAAATAATAGATGATGGTGAAAAATTTGGCATATGTACTTAGAGAGTGTAAGATACTCTCTTTTAATGTTATTCCTTCACTCTATTAACATAAGAATTATGTTATTGTTCCTTGATAACTTTCGTCTTTCATTTAACTCACTGCTAATTCCATAATCCCAAGTTCTATTACTGTATTCTGTTCTAATGGTAACATTAGTGTATTCAATTTGAATGAAGAGGTTTGAATTTGGGGGAGGAAGAAAAGGAAGAGAAAATCAGAAAGTTTGGAGCCTATTATATTACTTTATATACAATTAGTAATTATGTATATGATACGTAATTAAATGAGTCTCTTTAATAGTGGTAATTAAGTTCACAATGTAGCATATATTGATAAAGATTCCTTTTCTTTTCGACTACTAATATAAGATTTTATTCGCTCATCCAACGGTACTCTTGGATCCACAGATTATCTATCTAAATACTTATATTAATGTTTGTATTATGAGACATCACATATGAATGTCTGTATTTCATTATAGATATATACGGGGCATTTACATTTATATCCGCTTTTTGGGTTATGTTTTAGTTTATACCCGCTTTGCAAAAAAAATTACAAGCATATCTGTCACGACCCAAACCTATGGACGGGACGAGTGCCCGAGTCCTACCTGTCGAACACCCTTAAGCATGCGACTAAGATATAAACATGAATAATATCTGCTGAATTATGAGAGTAGCATGCGCGAGAAAAACATGTCCAAAAGACATATATACATATACGCGCGGAATACATTGGTTGAGCCGACAGGGCTGTGATAGACAACTATATACCCAAAACTGAAAGCCGACAAGGCCACATACTATCCAACTATACATAACTATCTACAGACCTCTAATAGAAATACAAATGTACAAAGACGGTACTGAGCCACGTCATACCCATATGTATATATACAAGCATATCGTACCAAAATCAAAAAGCAGCTCTGGATCAAGTGGAGCACGCCAACTCTCGTTGATCAAGGATCCTAAGAAGGGGGATCATCAGCTTGCCTACCTGCACCTACGGGCATGAAACGCAGTCCCCGGAAATAAGGCGTCAGTACGAATAATGTACTGAGTATGTAAGGCATGAAAATTAGTACATAAAAGACATAGACGAGACATGGAATAAAGGAATCCATCTGTAAGTCTGGGTATAGCTGCATATAAAAGTCGTATCATGCATGGGTATAGGTGAACATTATATCATCAAGCCTCTGGGGGCATCCCATCATATCGTCTCGGCCACTGTGGGCAACATCATCAACATATACCAACTGATCAGATGGTGGTGCGTATATTACGCCGTAACCTTTTTTCTCATATCCCATATATATATATACATACATGCATATATAACACCATCTGATCATGGGTCAATGTACATGTATAAATGAATGAAATGCATGAAAATATGTAATAATCTCAATATTCCTTTCGGATAAACTTTATCAACTGCGTAGTATTCTGAGACCCATGAACATAAGGTATAATAATATGTCACATGGGGAATCAAGAACACAGAGACCCCTAGTATTTATATGAATAGAGTCGTTTATGAAAACCGTACATTTGCTTGTTTCTTCTGTATAATTTGGACCATGCCAAACAAAAAAGTAGGGATAGCTTTAACATACCTGAAGTAGGAAAAATCCGTATAATATTCTTGAAAAAGATTGCACCGTACTCCTTTATAATTACAAAATTCTTACGTTGTTAGGCTTCTAAAAATTCTCGTTGTTAAGTGTTGAGAATCAGAAATTTATTGAAACTTTTGTAAGATGGCAACGTTCTGTTTATAAAACTTCCTAACTTATCAATTCATTCCTAAGTCCAATGGTAGGAGATAGACTAAAATATGATTTTTGGTGTTATTGATTGTAGGGATAGTAATTAATCAATTATCAGTATAATTAAGAATTATCTCAAATTACCTAAAAATACTACTTATTTTTAATATACTTTATATATCATACTATCACAGCCATATGGTACCTTGTATGGTACTAGTCCATAAATATCATGTTGTCACGACCCTAGTTCGCCCACCGTGAACTGTCGTGACGACACCTAGTCTCTACGACTAGGTAAGCCTAACCAATGCGGAAAATGAACTAACTTGCGGAATAAATAATCGAAAGCTGGAAAAAATTGAAGGAAACAATATTTAAATGCTGCTCGGCATATATACATAACTTCTCGAAATCTGATACACTATACCAAAACCTGGAAACCCACGGATCCACAAGCTGAGAAAAACACTACATAGCTCTAATCTCCGGAATCTCTAACAAAAACAGAAGTACAGAAGGGCTAAATACTAAAATACAGGAATAGAAAGAGACTTCTCGGTATGCGGACGCGGCAGATATACCTCAAAGTCCCGTAGAATCACCTCGCCTCAAGAATGGTAAGCCTGAATAGAGGTACCTGGATCTGCACATGAAAAATATTCACAGAAAGGGCATGAGTATACCACATCGGTACTTAGTAAGTGCCAAGCCTAACCTCGGTCGGGTAGTGACGAGGAAGGTCAGGGCCCTACTAAGGTTAATAAATAATAAAATGACAGGATAAATAAGCGGTAAAACTGAGAATCTATATTAAGAATCTATACAGTATAATAAGAGTACAATAACGGAAACAGAGATAAAGGCAACTACAAGGAAATACCACGCACAACAAGGGTAAGACTGGGGATCTCTTAGTAACCCGAGGATACCGCTGTATCCTCAATATATGTCAGGGATCTCTTGGTATCTCGAGGATCTCTTGATATCCTCAATATATGCTAGGGATCTCTTGGTATCCCGAGGATCTCTCGGTATCCTCAATATATGCCAGGGATCTCTTAGTATCCCGAGAATCTCTCGGTATCCTCAATATATGTGTCAGGGATCTCTTAGTATCCCGAGGATCTCTCGGTATCCTCAATATACGTGCCAGGGATCTCTTGGTATCCCGCACCTCAGTCCAGATCATAAATACGTACAGGAGATCTCCTGGGATGCCGTCCCGCAGTCCCAAATTAAAACACACAGCAACAACACAAGAATATTAAATTAAATGGTATTATCATACTAAGTAAACAATTAATTCTAGCTTAACATGCTTCACGTAATGCAATTAAGGTAGTTTGAGTAAATAGGTAATTAAGTTAACTAAACATGCTTTTCTAAACTAACATCAGGCTAAGTTTGCAAGTAAAATAAAACAGGAAATGGAGGAACTCAGTGTAAATACCTAAAGTAAAAACCAGGTTTTTGACAATTAGCTCAAGTACGCACTCGTCACCTCACGTAGAAGGCATTTCAATTATCAAATATCATATCCTAAGGGGAAGGTCCCCCACACAAGGTTAGACAAGCCACTTACCTCGAACCAGCTCAAAATCAACCCAACACCACGTCTTTGCCACGAGTACTCGACTCCAAATGGCCCAGATCTATTCAATTCAATTGCATAACGTAAATAACACTTTAAGTAACTGATTCTACAATTAAATTCTAAGCTAATACGCGAAATTATGTAAAATGACCAAGACGCCCCTCGGGCCCACATCTCAGAATCGGGTAAAATTTACATTTTCAGAAAACCTCGTACTCTCACGAGTCTATACATAACAAGAACACTGAAATCGTAGTCCAAATGATCTCTCAAATCCTCAATTAAAGGCCTCTTAAACTCAATCCCTAATTACCCATTTTCCCCCAATTTCTCACAACTAATTAGTTCTTTAATCACATAAAAACGAGTTATGAAGTCAAGGATGTTACCTCCAAGTGATTCCCCTTTATTTTCCTCAAAAGATCTCTCTTAAAAGCTTCAAACCCGGATGAAAATGGTGAAAGAATCCCTAAATTCACGAAGGCAACTATTTATATGTTCTGCCCAGCTATTTCCACATTTGCGGCCCTGGGACCGCATCTGCGGTCCCTCTTCTGCGAAACAAGTGTCACATCTGCGACTTTCACTTATGGACCCAGCTTCCGCATCTGCGGAACTCTAACCGCAGGAGCGGTTCCGCTTCTGCGAACAATTCACCACATCTGCAGTTCCTGAGGAGATTCCCAATTTCCGCTTCTGTGGTCCTCTATGCCTGTTCTGCGGCGCCGCATCTACAATCCCCAAACCGCAGATGCGAAAATACCAGAAGAACAGTTGTTCAGCAACTTCAACTCCAAAATTTCCTCCGTTAACCATCCAAATTCATCCCGAGGCCCCCGGGACCTCAACCAAAGGCGTCAACATATCCTAAAACCTTATTCAAACTTGTACAAATCTTCAAAACACTTCAAATAACATCAAAACAACCAAACCCATCGGATTCAAGCCTAAGTTTCTAAAATCTTCTAAATTTCGCTTTCGATCAAAAACCCAACCAAAACACGTCCGAATGACCTAAAAGTTTGCACACACATCCCAAATGACACAACAGAACTACTACAACTCTCGGAATTTCATTCCGACCCTCGGATAAAAATCTCGCTATCGAACCAGAAACTGCAAAAATTCAACCTTCGGCATTTCAAGCCTAAATTAGGTACGAAACTCCAAAACACAATCCGAATACGCTCCTAACCCCAAAATCACCCAACAAAGCTAACGGAACCATCAGATTTCCATTCCGAGGCCGTCTTCACACTGTTCTGACTACGGTCAACTTTCCAACACTTAAGCTCTCATTTAGGGACTAATTGTCCCAAAACTCTCCGAAACTTAAAATCGAACATCCCGGCAAATCAAAATAGCAGAAATAAACTCGGGGAAAGTAGTTAATAGGGCCGTCACACAGGTAGTATCTCTCGACCCGTTTTTTATCCCAAATCGGCAACCTTCAATGAAACTTGTTTTCTTTAATTCATGCGCCCTTTATCCTTCATGACACTTACTTATCGCTTGTTATAAATAGCATAAATACATTAACCTCAAGATAATATCATCCCCAAGTCTATGTCGATTAACTAAAGATGAAACTTTAACGTGCGAAAATACGAGATGTAACACCCTTCCCCCCTTAGAAACATTCATCCTCAAATGTTTAATTCTCCGGAATCTATATAACTTTGGCAGAGTCGCCTTTGTAACAATAATACTACCAACTCTCCCTGTAGAAGCTTAATAATTCAACGCCACATAGGACCATAACCATCAATAACGACAATGGCCTCACACGACCAATGACAATAACTAACACAAGAATCCGTACACGTACCTTAAAGTGGTGATGTCTCAGTTGGACCCTTGTCTAGAGGAGGAAATAAGTAGGGATATATTGACTTCATGTCTTCCTCGACCTCCCAAGTCATTTCTTCCACATTGTTGTTTCTCCAAAGTACTTTCACCGAAGCTACGTCTTTAGTTCTCAATTTTCAAACCTATTTGTCTAGTATAGCAATGGGAGTTTCTTCATATGATAGCTGCTCTACGGCCTGAACGTCGTCAACTGACACAATTCTATAAGGATCTCTAATACATTTACGAAGCATAAAAACATGAAAGACTGGATATACAGATTCCAAATCCGAAGGCAAGTCCAACTCATATGCTACCTGGCCTACCTTGCGTATGATCCTATATGGTCCAATGTACCGAGCGCTAAGTTTTCCCCTTTTTTCGAACCTCATAATGCCTTTCATCGGTGATACCTTTAGGAATACCCAATCATCAACCTGAAATTCCAAGTCTCGCCATCGATTATCCGCATAAGACTTCTGAAGGCTTTGAGCTGCTAATAGCCTTTCCTGTATAAGCTTAATTTTCTCGATTGCCTGTTGTACTAATTCTGGTCCTACTAACGTAGCTTCCCCAACACCGAACCACCCTATAGGCAATCTACACTTTTGTCTGTAAAGAGCTTCGTATGGAGCCATCTGAATACTAGAATGGTAGCTATTATTATATGCAAACTCAATAAGCGGCAGATGATTATCCCAGCTACCTTTGAGGTCTATCACACAAGATTGTAACATATCCTCCAGTATCTGAATAGTACGCTTAGCCTATCCGTCTGTCTAGGGATGAAATGTTGTACTAAGACTTACTTGAGTCCCCAATCCTTTTTGGAAGGACCTCTAGAAGTTAGCGGTAAATTGAGCTCCTCTATCCGAGATAATAGATACAGGGACACCATGAAGTCGTACTATCTCCTTAATATAAAGACTTGCATAATCTTTTGAGGAATATGTAGCTCTAACAGGCAGAAAATGGGCTGACTTTGTAAGCCTTTCAACAATCACCCATATCAAATCGAACTTACGCTGGGTACGAGGTAAGCCTACGATGAAATCCATATTGATTACTTCCTATTTCCAAGTCAGAATCTCCATAGCCTGCAATAACCCACCGGGTTTCTGATGCTCAATCTTTACTTGCTGACAGTTAGGACACTGAGCAACAAACTCCGCTATATCCTTTTTCATTCCGTCGCACCAATATACTTTCCTAATATCATGATACATCTTTGTCGCTCCTAGATGGATAGAATAAGGAGAATGGTAAGTGTCTCCCATAACCTGGTAACGCAGCCCTGCAACATTAGGGACACATAATCGTCCTCAGTATCTAAGGACCCCATCTTTTGTAACCTCAAACGGTGTCTTCTCCTTCTGAGGGTGGTATTCCTATAATAAACTAACACAGGATCCTCGTACTGGCGTTCCTTCATTTCAGTTACTAAAGAGGATGTTGTCGTATCCTGAATAGTAATTCCAATATCACCTGAGTCCAGTAATCGAACTCCAATACTAGCTAGCTGATGAATCTCATGGGCTATTCCCCTCTTTTTTGGTTGTAAATATGACAGGCTACCCATCGATCTACGGCTGAGGGCATCGGCTACCATGTTCGCCTTCTCAGGATGGTATAAAATATTAACATAATAGTCTTTAAGTATCTCCAACCATCTTCTTTGACATAAATTCAATTCCTTTTGCCTGAAGATATACTGGAGGCTCTTATTATCTATATAGATATCAACATGAATGTCATACAAGTAGTGCCTCCATATCTTTAGTGCATGAATCACTACGGCTTACTCTAAATTGTGGGTCAGGTAATTCTTCTCGTGCTTTCTCAGTTGTCTAGAAGCATAAGCTACAACCTTACCATGCTGCATTAGTTCATAACCCAACCTGATGCCTGAGGCGTCACAATAGATAATATAACCATTGGTCCCTTCTGGGAGCATTAGAACTGGTGCTGAAGTTAATCCATTCTTTACTGCCTAGAAACTCTGTTCGCAAGCGTTAGTCCATTAAAATTTTGCTCCCTTCTGAGTCAACTTTGTCAAAGGTGCTGAAAAGGAAGAAAATCGCTCTACAAATCTCCTATAATAGCCTGCCAAACCGAGAAAGCTATGAACCTCCGTCAGTGTTGTAGGTCTAGGCCAAGTCTTTATTGCCTCAATCTTTTGTGTATCCACCCAGATGCCTTCACCCAAAATGATATGCCCAAGGAAAGCTATAGAGTTCAACCAAAATTCACATTTAGAGAATTTTGCATACAACTTCCCTTTTTGTAGAACTCTGAGCACAGTACGCAGATGATCTGCATGCTTAGCCTCTGAACGCGAATACACCAATATATCATCAATAAAAATAATTACGAACATATCTAAAAAGGTCCTAAACACACGGTTCATCAAATCCATAAATACTGCTGGGGTATTGGTCAAACCGAACGACATAACACGAAACTCAAAGTGCCAATATCTGGTCCTGAATGTTGTCTTCGGAATATCTTCCTCCTTAACCCTTACCTGATGGTACCCGGACCTCAAGTCTATTTTTGAAAAACACTTGGCACCTTGCAATTGATCAAATAAATCATCAATCCTCGAGAGCGGGTACTTATTCTTGATAGTCACCTTATTCAACTGTCTATAATCAATACACATCCGTAAGGAACCATCTTTCTTCCTCACAATAACATAGGTGCCTCCCACGGTGATGTACTAGGCCTGATAAAGTCTTTTTCAAGCAAGTCCTTTAGTTGTTCATTTAACTCTTTCAACTCTACGAGGGCCATTCTATAGGGAGGAATGGATATTGTATGAGTATCTGGTAGTAGGTCAATAGCAAACTCAATTTCTTGCTCTGGCGAAAGACATGGAAGCTCATCGGGAAACCCATTAACCACAGGGATGGACTAAATGGTTGGTGACTCTACTTCCACATCCTGAACCCGAACTAAGTGATAAATATAGCCCTTTTTGATCACCTTCCTTGCCTTGAGATAGGAAATAAATCTTCCTCTCGGCGACGCCGTATTACCTTTCCACTCCAAAATAGGCTTCCCTGGAAATTGAAATCGAACTATCTTTGATCTACAATCAATGTTCGCATGACAAGAATCCGACCAATCCATACCTATTATAACATCAAATTCTACCATATCTAACATGATTAGGTCCATTATGGTAGATCGACTATGAACTACTATTATACAACCCCTATATACTCGCTTAGATATCACTGAGTCCCCAACAGGTGTAACACCTCAAAAGGTTTAACCAATTCAGATTTTATTCCAAACTTACTAGCAACCAACGGAGTAACGTATGATAAGGTGGAACTGGGTCAATATGAAGAAACTGATAATATACTTGTAATAACATCAGGCGATGACTCCTGGTCCTGTCGTCCTGCCAATGCATAAATTCAGTTTTGAGGACAACTCGAGTTAGATGCTCCACCTCTACCTCTACCATGACTCATTGGCGCTTGTGAACCTTGCCTAGGGGAGCGTACTGCTAATGATGAACTAGCTACAGATCCCGCTAGCTGAGCTATGCTTGCATCACCTCTTGTCGGACAATCCCTCATAATATGGTCTGGATAACCACAAGTATAACAAACACCCAATCCCATACGACCCGACATGTTGCTTACCATGCTGAGCACATCGTGGAAAGGGAGGCCTCATCTGACTTGACTCACCCCTATACTGAGAACCTGAGGCCCTAGAATTCTTACTAGGCCCTGAATATGTGGAACGATCAAATTTCCTACCACCAAACTGAGGGGGTGCACTAGCCGATGGCTGGGCTGGATATCTCATGTACTCTTGTCTTTGACCACCTCGAAACTCACTAGAAGGACCCAAAGACCTTTCTCTCTTATTTTGGGCCCTATCATGCTCATGATCAGCCCTTTGTTTCTGTTTACGCTCCTCTACACCCTGAGTATTCTTGAATACGAGAAATATCTATGTCTATCTGAAGTGATACCGACATACAATCATTAAGCAAATGTGTCTCTAATCCCATGACGAACCGGTGAACCCGATCCTCTATCTTAGATACAATAGTGGGAGCATACCTAGCCAACGAATCGAACTGAAGACTGTACTCCCGAAAACTCATATTAACCTGCCGAAGGGTGAAGAACCTATCAACTCTGGCCCGTCCAAGCTCTGGTGGTAGATAATGACGAAGAAAATCTTATGTAAACTCCTTCCGTACTGCTAGAGGGGAATCCTCACTTCTAGACAATTCCCAAGACTCATACCAATTAACTGCAACATCTCGGAGTCTATAGAAAGCTAGATCAACTAACTCAGTCGTAGTGGACTTCATTACCCTTAACGTCCTTTACATTCTATCAATAAATACCTAAGGGTCCTCATTTGGATCTGACCTAGTGAATACCAGAGGGTCTAAATTAATGAAGTCGCGAACCCTTGCACTGACGGACCTATCTGCATGACCAATACCTACTTCCTAACACCGATCCTGTACGACCACTAATCGGGTTAATATTTGAATAGCATCTCTCATCTCCTGACCCGGTGTATCTGGCTAAGGAGATGGACGTACAAAGGCGGGCACTGGAACTGGTTCCCCTCGGAGCTCTTCTAGAAAGGGTGGGGTATGTGAAATCTAAGATGGAATCTCACTATGAGACTCTCCCCAAGCCCTGGTAACTCCTGGCGCCCGACTAGTAGTCTCGCCAGCCACGAACTTTCCTTTCTAGTTGGTTGTAGTCTTTGGAGGCATCGCTGAAAATATAACATATCGTTAGGAACATGAATCCTTATATTGCACGATCTAAGATAAGAAGAGAGGATAACATCCTATATGTCCTGTAGCTTCCTGTCTATAAGTGTGGTGCACAACACACCCATAAACAAGACTTTACTAGACACAGTCTGTAGACAACCCTAGGATAGAACTGCTCTAATACCACTTTTGTCACGACCCAAACCAATGGGCCACGACGAGTGCCCGAGTCCTACCTGTCGAACACCCTTAAGTATGTGACTAAGATATAAACATGAATAATATTTGCTGAAGTACGAGAGTAACATGCGCGAGGAAAACCTGTCCAAAAGACATATATACATATACGTGCGAATTACAGTGGGCGAGTTGGCAAGGACGCGATAGACAACTATATACCCAAAATGAAAAGCCGACAAGTCCACATATTTCCAATTGTACATAATTGTCGACAGACCTCTAAGAGAAATACAACTGTACAAAGACGGGACTGAGCCACGTCATACCTATATGTATATATACAAGCATATCGTACCAAAATCAAAAAGTAGCTCCATATCAAGTGGAACACGCCAACTCTCGCTGATCAAAGATCCTAAGAAAAGGGACCATCAGCTTGCCTACATGCACCTGCGGGAATGAAATGCAGGCCTCGGAAATAGGGCGTCAGTACGAATAATGTACTAAGTATGTAAGGCATGAAAATAAGTACATAAAATATATGGACGAATCATGGAATAAAGGAATCCATCTGTAAGTCTGAATAACTTCGTAAATTCTGAAACTTTTATAATGTCATGCAAGTGCATATAAATATCGTATCATGCATGGGTATATGTGTACATAATATCATCAAGTCTCTGAGGGCATCCCATCATATCGTCTCGGCCACTGTGGGCAACATCATCAACATATACCAACTGATCAGGTGGTGGTGCATATATAACGTCATCTGGTCATGGGTCAATGTACATGTATAAATGAATGAAATGCATGAAAATATGTAATAATCTCAATATTCCTTTCGGATAAACTTTATAAACTGTGTATTATTCCGAGACCCATGAACAGAAGGTATAATAATATATCACATGGGAATCAAGAACACAGGAACCCCTAGTATTTCTATGAATATAGTCGTTTATGAAAACTGTATATTTGCTCATTTCTTCTGTATAATTTGGACCATTCCAAAAAGAAAGAAGGGATAGCCTTAACACACCTGGAGTAGGGAAAATCCGTATGATATTGTGGGAAAAGATTGCACTGTAATCCTTTATAACCACAAAATTCTTACGTTGTTAGGCTTCTAAAAATTCTCGTTGTTAAGTGTTGAGAATCAGAAATTTGTTAAAATAAGATGGCAACGTTTTGTTTATAAAACTTCCTAACTTATCAATTCATTCCTAAGTCCTAATGGTAGGAGATAGACTAAAATTATGATTTTTGGTGTTATGATTGTAGGGATGGTATAAAAATGAAGTGTCCTTTGTTTGTTAATTGATTGCCACCTAATCAAGAAGACTAAAGAGTCATTCTCTTAGTATGTGACTTTCTGCCACGTTTGGGGGGGGGGGGGAATTAATCTTATCCACTAAATTTATTAATTAACTAGGTAATATCCCGTTACCCGGTAATTAATCAATTACCCGTATAATTAAGAATTATCTCAAATTACCTAAAAATATTACTCATTTTTAATATACTTTAGACATCATACTATCACAGCTATATGATACCTTGTATGGTACTAGTCCATAAATATCGGGTAGTATCGCTCAACCCGTATTTTATTCCAAATTGGCAACCTTCAATGAAACTCGTTTTCTTTAATTCGTGTGCCCTTTATCCTTCATCACACTTACTTATCACCTGTTATAAATAGTATAAATACGTTAACCTCAAGATAATATCATCCCCGAGTCTACGTCGATTAACTGAAGAAGAAACTTTAACGTACGAAAATGCGAGATGTAACAGTATCCACTTTTTGCGTAACTTCAGGCACATGGGCCTGAAATAGTAAAAATTTTTGCCTGAAGTGTAGCAAAACTTCAGATATTTTTGCATGAAGTTTGGCCTAACTTTCAAAGGAAATCACACAAACTTCAGTGCATAATGCAAATGGCAAACTTCAGTTCAATAAAACAACACCATGCGTTGGCTGAAGTTTTTGTTTGTAATTACTGAACTTGAGCATTCTAGTAGCTGAAGCTTTGTTCAGTATTTGCTGAACTTCAGCATGTTTTAGCTGAAGCTTTGTTCTGTATTTGCTGAACTTTAGCATGTTTTAGCTAAAGCTTTGTTCTGTTTGTGATGAACTTCAGGTCTGAAGTTTGTTTTGTATTTGCTGAACTTCAACATTCTAGGAGCTGAAGTTTTTGTTTGTATTTGCTGAACTTCAGCATTCTTAGAGCTGAAGTTCTAAAACAACAATAAATTCAATATATCATGATTAGCAGCAATTGATGCTGTTCATTTCAAAGATTAAAGAATGAAAAATATTTTCGACATGAAAACAAGTTACTACAGATAAATTAGAACCAAAAATCAATGTGCCTGTAAAGCTAAAATATCTAAGAGGTTAAATTATTGTGAATAAGACCAAACTGAACATAATGGGACAAGCAGATATATATGAATCATCAGACTAGAACACATAATAATATCTCAATATTCAGCATCCAGAAAATGAAGGAGGATAAGGAGGAGGAGAAAGAGGCCTGAAGTTGTTCAAACAGTGGGTACAAGTTAAAACTTTTTTAAAAAGTGGGTATAGGTAAAATGGGGGCGACCAAATAGGACACCTGTACAATTTTTACGATATATGCTCTATTAAGTATTTGCTAGGGAAGACTATCCAAACTGTTAGTCCATAAAGATTTTAAATCCAAACTAGCCCAAAATAAAATATTTACCGGAAATAGCCCAAATTTCATCTTGTAACACATATCTATTTTGCTAAAATAAAAAGGTAGTTCAAACTTTTTGAGACATTTGACTTGAGCAAAATTGTAATATTCTAATTCCTTTAAGTTGAAATTCAGAGAATCGAGCGCCTTAATTCGATTTAGAAATCACTACTACGCATTAGTTTGTTGGGTTGGGTTGAAATATTAAATTAAAAAATATGTGACTGAAATATAGATCTTGGTTCAACCAATCATATTTGAATAAAGAAGAGTCAATCTTAGTTAATATTAATATCCAAAAGATAAGGTTGTCGACTTTATAACAGATAATATGCATATTGACTGAATGGTAATGAATGTGAGCAATAATAACATTATTCAATGATCCAAAAAGATGGAAGATATCATTATATGGTAATAAATAGAAATAAATGGCATTTAAGTAAATAGAAACATGTGAGTCACCCAAAAAGGGGTGACGTCCATGAATATTCTTCTGACAATGAAGAATGATTGATGAGCTTTAGAATACACAGGTTGTTCTTATATCGAGTGGAAAAGCTAGACAAGGATCTTAGTAAAAAGGTTATTTTTGTATGCTTGTAATATGATCAGATTCTCTCTATAAAGGCAATGTATTTTTATTACAAGTGAATATTTCATGTGCGCTATCATTGTGTCTCTTACTATATATAGGGAACATATTCTTAGTGTCACGAGCCAAAATCAACTGTCGTGATGGTGCCTATCGTGAAACTAGGTTAGCCTCCACTTAACAAATCATCACAGCAAAATAACTTAAAGAAATAACGACGGAAACAATTAACATTGAAGAAAACCTTTTAGAAAACAAAATAAATCCCAAAATACGATACGATCTAACCCAAAATCGGGGTGTCACTGAGTACATAAGCGTCTAAATCAAAATACAGTCCACTACAGTGTCTAGAGAAATAACTAAAAATACAACTAATGATAAAGAAGGAGCGTCAAGGCTTGTGAGCATCGTGCATCTACCTTTATAGTCTCCGAACTCTGAAGCCTCGATCAGCAACTGCTGTCGTGACCGGAATCGCCTGGATATGCACACGAGGTGTAGGTACATCTAACTTAGTAAGTAACGAGTCCAAACTTTGGACTAAAAGGTAGTGACGAACTCAACCGATACATATAAAATAAAAACAACTGTGCAGAAACGTAGGCATGCTTTAAAATTAAATAGGCAGCTCAACACAGTAAAGTAAAGTAGGTCTGAATAGTATAAAGAATATAACTCTGCTATCTATACATGCCAATTCACATGTTGTATGTGATGCACCATGCTGTCAACCTCATGTGCTCACACTCTCAAATGCTCAACCACTCGGTACTATATATGGCCCATAAGGCCCAGGGAAGACCCATCCCACAACATATACATCATTGACTATAAGTCACCCAGTACTGAGGAAGGCCAACCCAGCCTTGTGGAGAAGATCCATCTCCAGGTATCAAGTATATCGGACATGATTGTCACACCTCCTTTTTCCGCACCCGAGGGGGCGGAAGGGAGTTTTTCCAATTAAAGGACAATCGAAACGGGATTGTTTATTTATTTCAGAGTCGCCACTTGGGAGATTTAGGGTGTCCCAAGTCACCAATTTTAATCCTGAATTGAGGAAAAGAATGACTCCATATTACAGTCTGCGTACCAGAAATCCGGATAAGGAATTCTGTTAACCCGGGAGAAGGTGTTAGGCATTCCCGAGTTCCGTGGTTCTAGCACGGTCGCTCAACTGTTATATTCGGCTTGATTATCTGATTTTATACAAATATGAACTTATGTGCAAATTTTAACTTTTTACCGCTTTCATAATTATTATTATTAAGAATGTGAACACCGCTTAAAACATGTCTTTAGACTGCGCCACATGAAATGCACCCACAATCCGGAACATATTTTATTTGACGTTTTGGGATTTGGATTTGGGTCGCATGAAATGCGCACCCAAGTTTAAGAAAGTAGATTATTAAACGGTGGGGTTCGAGACTTGTGTCCCCCACGCGTGGTGGGGTTCCCCGTGTACGGTGTTCCGTCCGTGTTCCCCACGTGTGGTGGACTCGGATTATTATGGGCTAGGTTCGAAAATTAGGCCTAAAAGCGGGTAAGTTTAAACCCAAATATTATTATTTTGCCCGGACCCGAGAATAAGAACACGACGTTGTTTGACTAATCCTATGTGAGCAAAATAGCTACTAAAGAAGACTAATATTTAAACAAAACTATATCTTTTTTTTTAATATTTTTCAAGATTAAAATAGCTACAAAATATTAATAAAACTATTTTTGTAATTTTCATTTTTATATAAAGATAAAATATAAAGTAATATTTTTTGTATTTTTTCAAAATTAAAATGACTATAAAACATTAATAGAACTATATTTTTTTGTAATTTTCGAAATTATATAAAGTACAAAAATAAAGTGCAATTTTGTATTTTTTCAAGTTTATGATAAATACATAAAATAAAATTTATATACATATATTTTTGTAATTTTTCTTTTTGCAACGAAATAAAGTAAAAATAGTCAAAATGGCTATATTAGACCCAATTTCACATATTCACGCTAAAAATGTGAAAATTCCCGGGGAGGGTCAAAAATCAGGTATCTACAGCTGCCCCTCTTTGACTGGAAACACGAAGAGTTTTCCGACAAAGAACGACTAGACGTGCTTTTGACCCGACCATTACTTGGAGGGACTACACTACGGAAAGGAAGGGAATGTGACCGAGCCCTAGTATCTGAGCTGCCTACATATCCTTGGTTATACAGGAATCAGGCCACGTGTAGTTCGGAAACGAGAGAGATAGTAGAGTGTACCGAGGTGAAGAGCCGAGCGAGGTGCCGTTCCGTTGAGGTTCCGGTCCACGGTCCTATCATTACAACAAAAATGAAAACTGAAAAAAGACTAACTAAGCCTATCAGCTACTAGTTACAAGGATTCCTATCTGTAAGTCTTCTGAAACTTGGTCTTGAGTCTTGAATGGTGCTTCATACAGACTTCAGATTTGAACCTTGATACTGCTAGTTGTAGGTGCTAGTTCTTGAGCAGACCACATTTGTTCTCCACTTCCGTACTTTGGGTTCTTTTCCCCTCTTTTCTCCTCTTGTTTTTGTTTCTGTGACCAGCTTTTGTTGATCATCCCAGACTGTTGACTCGCATTCTTGAGGCGAGCTTCTACTATTTCTAACTTGGTTGAATGCTGGGGACTTCTGTTGTAGCCTTCTGCTTTATTGATTCTAAGGGTGCTCCTTTGTCATATGAGCGGACCTTTGACTTCAATACTTCAATTGTATTCCCTTATTCTCCAGGTGGGTGCCTGATTTCTATTTCTCTTCTTTATCCTTGTTCTCCAGGTGGACGCCTGATTTCTTCTTTTCTTTGTCCTTGTTCTCCAGGTGGACGCCTGATTTCTTCCTTTCTTTGTCCTTGTTCTCCAGGTGGACGCCTGATTTCTTCCTTTCTTTGTCCTTGTTCTCCAGGTGGACGCCTGATTTCTTCCTTTCTTTGTCCTTGTTCTCCAGGTGGACGCCTGATTTCTTCTTTTCTTTGTCCTTGTTCTCCAGGTGGACGCCTGATTTCTTCCTTTCTTTGTCCTTGTTCTCCAGGTGGACGCCTGATTACTTCCTTTCTTTGTCCTTATTCTCCAGGTGGACGCCTGATTTCTTCTATCTTCGACATACAACAACCTCCGTTCTACAGGCGGGTCCCTGACAACTAAAACAAATAAAACAAACAAAATTTCCTAACCTAGTTTGTGCTGGGAAGATTTGTGAGTCATTAGCAAAATTGTAACTCATTTACACTACTGATGCAATGATGAGTAAACTAAAGACTAGGCTAGGATGTGCATCTCCTACGAGTAAAACCAAAACTTTTGCTAGCAAATGCGTCTGCTAAAATAAAACCTCAATGACTCAAACTAGGAAGTGTGTCTCCTATGGTCGAATCGGAATGAACTAAACTAGGAAGTGCGTTTCCTATGGTCGAACTTAAAATGAATCAAACTAGGAAGTGCATCTCCTAAGGGTGAAATCTCAATTCCGGAAGTGCGTCTCCTGCAATAAAATATAACCTGAAAAAGCCAAACTAGGAAGTGCATCTCTTATTGGTAAGATTAAACTTAGGAAGTGCGTCTCCTATGGTAAAACTAAACTGAGGAAGTGCATCTCCTATTGGTAATGACATGCCTGCATTTATACTTGTGGGCGACCTAGAATATGGAATGAACAGACAAAATGTATTCCCGCATTATACTGGTGGGCGACCTAGAACTGAAATATATTCCCGCATTATACTGGTGGGCGACCTAGAACTGAAATGTATTCCCGCATTATACTGGTGGGCGACCTAGAACTGAAATGTATTCCCGCATTATACTGGTGGGCGACCTAGAACTGAAATGTATTCCCGCATTATACTGGTGGGCGACCTAGAACTGAAAGTATTCCCGCATTTTACTGGTGGGCGACCTAGAACTGAAATGTATTCCCGCATTTTACTGGTGGGCGACCTAGAACTGAAATGTATTCCCGCATTTTACTGGTGGGCGACCTAGAACTGAAATGTATTCCCGCATTTTACTGGTGGGCAACCTAGAACTGAAAGTATTCCCGCATTTTACTGGTGGGCGACCTAAAACTGAAATGTATTCCCGCATTTTACTGGTGGGCGACCTAGAACTGAAAGTATTCCCGCATTTTACTGGTGGGCGACCTAGAACTGAAAGTATTCCCGCATTTTACTGGTGGGCGACCTAGAGCTAAAATGTATTCCCGCATTTTACTGGTGGGCGACCTAGAACTGAAATGTATTCCCGCATTTTACTGGTGGGCGACCTAGAACAGAATGTATTCCCACATTTTACTGGTGGGCGACCTAGAACATGAATGTATTCCCACATTTTACTGGTAGGCGACCTAGAACAGAAATGTATTCCCGCATTTTACTAGTGGGCGACCTAGAACTGAAATGTATTCCCGCATTTTACTGGTGGGCGACCTAGAACTAAAAGTATTCCCGCATTTTACTGGTGGACGACCTAGAACTGAAATGTATTCCCGCATTTTACTGGAGGGCGACCTAGAACTAAAAGTATTCCCGCATTTTACTGGTGGCCGACCTAGAACTGAAAGTATTCCCGCATTTTACTGGTGGGCGACCTAGAGCTGAAATGTATTCCCGCATTTTACTGGTGGGCGACCTAGAACTGAAATGTATTCCCGCATTTTACTGGTGGGCGACCTAGAACAGAATGTATTCCCGCATTTTACTGGTGGGCGACCTAGAACATGAATGTATTCCCGCATTTTACTGGTGGGCGACCTAGAACAGAAAGTATTCCCGCATTTTACTGGTGGGCGACCTAGAACATGAATGTAAAGACTGAAGAGTATTCCTATGGGTAAAAGTAAACTTAGGAGGAAATGCGTCTCCTATGGGTGAAACTAAACTTAGGAGGAAATGCATCTCCTATGGGTAAAACTAAACTTAGGAGGAAATGCGTCTCCTATGGGTAAAAGTAAACTTAGGAGGAAATGCATCTCCTATGGGTAAAATAAACTTAGGAAGTGCTTCTCCTATCGGTAAAACTAACTTAGGAAGTGCGTCTCCTATTAATGAAATCTTTGACTTAGGAAGTGCGTCTCCTATGCGTGAAATCTTAAACTTAGGAAGTGCGTCTCCTATGGGTAAAATAAACTTAGGAAATGCGTCTCCTATGGGTAAAACTTACTTAGGAAATGCGTCTCCTATGGGTAAAACTTAGGAAGTGCGTCTCCTATTGGCAAAACTAGACTTAGGAAGTGCGTCTCCTATTGGTAAAGGCGTGGAATGTATTCCCTTGTTATACAGGTGGGCGCCTTAAATATGAAATGCACAGACAAAAAGTATTCCTCTCGTTATTCAGGTGGGCGCCTGTCTTCAACAACTTAAAAGATAAAATCCTATTTGAGGGCGGATGAACCCAACAATCCTATTCGAGGGCGGAAGAACCCGAACTATCCTATTTGAGGGCGGATGAACCCAACATATCCTATTTGAGGGCGGATGAACCCAAAATATCCTATTCGAGGGCGGATGAACCCAAAATATCCTATTCAAGGGCGGATGAACCCAAAATATCCTATGAGAGGGCGGTTCAAAATATCCTATTCGAGGACGGATGAACCCAAAATATCCTATTCGAGGGCGGATGAACCCAAAGTATCCTATTTGAGGGCGGATGAACCCAAAGTATCCTATTCGAGGGTGGATGAACCCAACATATCCTATTTGAGGGCGGATGAACCCAAAATATCCTATTTGAGGGCGGATGAACCCAAAATATCCTGTTCGAGGGCGGATGAACCCAAAATATCCTGTTCGAGGGCGGATGAACCCAAAATATCCTATTCGAGGGCGGATGAACCCAAAATATCCTATTCGAGGGAGGATGAACCCAAAATATCCTATTCGAGGGCGGATGAACCCAAAATATCCTATTCGAGGGCGGATGAACCCAAAATATCCTATTCGAGGGCGGATGAACCCAAAATATCCTATTCGAGGGCGGATGAACCCAAAATATCCTGTTCGAGGGCGGATGAACCCAAAATATCCTATTCGAGGGCGGATGAACCCAAAATATCCTATTCGAGGGCGGATGAACCCAAAATATCCTATTCGAGGGCGGATGAACCCAAAATATCCTATTCGAGGGCGGATGAACCCAAAATATCCTATTCGAGGGTGGATGAACCCAAAATATCCTATTCGAGGGCGGATGAACCCAAAATATCCTATTCGAGGGCGGATGAACCCAAAATATCCTATTCGAGGGCGGATGAACCCAAAATATCCTATTCGAGGGCGGATGAACCCAAAATATCCTATTTGAGGGCGGATGAACCCGACATATCCTGTTCGAGGGCGGATGAATCTGACATATCCTGTTCGAGGGTGGATGAACCCAAAATATCCTATTCGAGGGCGGATAAACCCAAAATATCCTATTCGAGGGCGGATGAACCCAAAATATCCTATTCGAGGGCGGATGAACCCAAAATATCCTATTCGAGGGCGAATGAACCCAAAATATCCTATTCGAGGGCGGACGAACCCAAAATATCCTATTCGAGGGCGGACGAACCCAAAATATCCTATTCGAGGGCGGACGAACCCAAAATATCCTATTCGAGGGCAGACGAACCCAAAATATCCTATTCGAGGGCGGACGAACCCTCGAATAGGATTAAGACTTGAAGATTCTTACCTTGAATACTTGTTGGGGATTGGGATGAATTTTCTCTTTCTACCTTCCCCATTTATTTTTTATTTTTTATTATTATTCTTTTTTTTTATCATTATTATTATTAGCTTCTTCCTTTGAAGACTAATTCCTTTGAGACTTGTTTTGCCTTAACCTGAAAGGAACCGCTGAGGATACCGATTTTCACCAAACTTGTGTTGGACTCCTCAAACCTGCTAGGGATAACACTATTGGGATTATTTACTTACCTGTTGGGGGGTTAAACGTTATCAGCTGGGGATAACGCTGTCGTGGATAATACTGCTGGGGAATTCTGATTCCTTCAGAACCAGTGCTTCACTGAGCTCAAGTTTCATCCATTTGCTGTTGGGGGCAACACTGGTTCTAAGACCATTTCCCTTGAGGCTGACGTTATCTTTATTCCTCCCCGAATGGGTATCTGACTTTCAGAAAATTTTCTAAACTAAAAGAAAATTTTCTGCCCCATTTTGATAATCCCTTGTGGCATGCATTTCTGTCATCAATGCCACTTCATTTACCTGTTAGTTTAAAACACGGTGGTTGGTTGTGATACTCCCATTGGGATGGTTTTCCCTTTCTCCTTCCTTGCTTTGCGTTCCACAACTTGTTGGGGATGATATTATGTGCTGGGGATAATCCCTTCCTGCTGGGGATATCCCTCTTCTTTTGTGGCATAGCTCGGAAACTAGCATTTTCCCGACCTTTTAGTCTAGTATGGATTTCGCCAAATCATGCTCACTGCTCTCCTTGCTCTGTTCATGGGCCTTGGCCTTGAGGTTTATAACCTTGGTTTTGGCAAGGATATCTCTCTTGACGCTCGTCAATCCTTTTGTCAATTCCCTTTGCTGGGGATATCTTTTTTGACACTGGCCTCGCGCTTGTTCCTCGCTGACTATACCATTTGGATATACTAGTCAGATCTCATCTTGGAAAGCTGATGGCATATTTTGAAGTCATTTCATACTTGTTCTGACCGGACAGACTCTATTGGGGAAATTTTTTATGAAAGGAGAAAGATAACAGAAACAAAATAAAAGACAAAGGAAACGATGACTCTTTTACAAAAGAAACTATAAATAAAAATCTATCAAACGCAGATACCGACTCTAATGGCCATGACATGCGTATGTGGCCTATCCTCTACCGTCAATCATCTTTCAAGATCTTCAATTGGCGATTCCCCATCTGATTCTCAATCTTATTCGACTTGTAGTGCCCGAAGGGTTTTCACTATCAAGTCTCTCTCATTTTTTGTTCTTTTCTCAGCTTTCATCGCCTTATGGTGCCTGTGAAGGTTTTCACCAATAAGACTCTCTCGTTTTATATCTCTCTCCAGCTGGGGGATTTGGAGTGTTGCCGATACGACTCTTTCTGTTGGGGATTAGAGTCCTTTCTGCTGTGGAACAGAATATTATGCTCACCGGTAAGACTCTCCATTTGTCTGACTTGGCATCTTTTGAAGACTGATCAGAAGGTCTTTCTTTGGACCGTAATGTGGGTTTTGGATAGGCTAGAAAGAAAGGGTATAAAAGTCTCAAAAATACATTAATTTTGGGTTATTAGTTACAACGTTCGGAATTAGATTTATTTACAACAACCGCAACCTCTGCCCCAGTTTCTTGCTTGGGGATATCTTAATTGATTTTTTTTCATTTTTTTTCATTTTTCAAAACTATGACCGAGCCGTGAAGCGCCTACGTATCCTCTTTGAGGAATCAGGTCAAACGTAGTTCCCAATTCCTCTTTTTCTTCATTTGACTTTCTTTTCACTCATTTCTTATCTTTCTTTTCTTTTTTTTTTCTTTTGCTTTTTTTTTTTCTTGCTTGTTTTGTTTTCTTTCTTTCTTTCTTCTTCTTTTTTATCTTCCATGTTCGCATCTTCTAGTCGTTGCTACTGATTCCGAACGAGGGGTATGAAAGAAAAATAAACAAGGCTCAAAAGGGGTAACGAAGGATAAAGTGTTTAGGTAGCAGAACAAAATGCCTTCGTCATTCCAGTCTTCAAAATATGCCAAGTGCAAACAACACAATTTAAATTTGTAGTCTCTTCTGATGGTGCTGGACTTGACAATTATATTCAACATCTGTTTGTTCATTTGTCACTTCTAAAGCACCATTGGGCGACACTCTCATTCTCATTATTATGAACGACCCTCATGCCAATTTGGCGAATCTTTGCTTTTTAACGGTTTTCTTTGTGTTTAACTTGCCCCAGTTCCACATGACTCGGGATCCAAATAATCTCAAACCGTTCTTATTTCCTTTAAATGCTTTGATCACCTTCCCAGGGTTTTATGATTGACTTTTAAGATTAGGCCCAAACTGGGTGCGCATGTCCCTAGAATTGGCATCGAACAAAAATGATAAAAGGACTAAACAAAAAGATGACTGGAAATAATAAAAGACCGGATTTGCATTAGACTACCGGTGAAAATGGTTTGAATAACTAAACAAACCAGAACAAAATCCTAAACAAACTGCTATGACCAAATGGAAAGATAAGAAGGTTTGACACAGGACAAAATCCGAATTACAAATCTAATAATCCGAACAAAAGAAATGACAACAAAATAAGCCACCAAATGCCTCTTTCTTGTTAACCAAGGAACGGAGCGTCCTCCCACATTATCAAAACTGGCATCTTAGCCACTTGAGTTTCGCATCATTACTGCCAAGACCATTACCAGCTTTAATATCATCGTCCTCCGTCAGCAAATTCCCAATAGGATTTGAGTGCTTCTGCTATCAGGCCTGATCCCAGCAAAGTGCGCACTATGATGTGCAGGTAAAGGATTCTGGGTGTCATTGTCCGGCTTACCACAAACCAACAACCTTAACATTTTTTGCAAAACAAACAGGTTAGAATGGACTCAGTCGGTCCCCATTATTAAAACATTTTTTTTCATTTTTTTTCCTTTTCTTTCTTTTCGATTTTCTTGTCTCTTTTTTTTTTTCATTTTTCTGTCTTTTTCATTTTTCTTTTTTTTTCTTCTTTTTTTTCTTTTTCATTCTCTTTTTTTTTTTGCTTTTCTTTTTTTTTCATTTTGTTTTTTTTTTCTTTTCTTTTTCCACTTTTTTTCCTTTTGTTGTGGTCGAATCATATGGAGATTGCCTACGTATCATGACCCCGCATGAATCAGACCTTGCGTAGTTCGGACCAATAAAAGATAAACAATACTAAACACACATTTTTTTTAAAAAAAAAAATTAAAACAAACTGGGTTTCAAGGATTTAAAGATGACCCACAAACTTGAGAATCAAACAACCCGCATATTCTAGTCAAAAGATTTATAAACTCGAAAACGAACGGCCAGTTCCTTTCCCCGTTTGCCAAATGCAACCAGACGGTTATTTTTTGCAAATGTGGCCCCTTCCAAATTTCACATAAATTTTGAGGTCGGGGAGGATTATTTTGACACTTTTACAAACTCGTCCGTTCTTTTACGAAAATAGCCTTTCGACAACTGAAAGATACTCTAAGGCTATTTCGGCAAGAACGGTTTAAGACGCGGTCGAAGCTGGCTCGGCTTATTATGACAAAAATTCAAACGATATTCACCTGACCGCTAACTCTTTGTTTTTTTTTTTTTCAAAATTACAAAAAAAAAACCGGTGTTGCAAACACGGCCCTTCAGCGCCTCGGGGACGAAGATTTTTAAGGCTGTGAGAGTCAGCTGGACCCGATGGTGGCTATTTATGCAAAGTCAGCCTTCCGGCGTCCCTTTTGGGAACATTCGGCTATTTTTGACAAAACAGCATCACCCGACTTCTTTATGACTCTTTTTATTGTTTTTCAAATTAGAAAACTCAATATTACAAACACGGTCTTTCAACGTCTCGGGGACGAAGATTTTTTAGGTTGTGTAGGTCAACTGGACCAAATCTTAAAAAATGACCCAAAGGTGGCTGTTTATGCCAAGTCAGCCTTCCGGCGTCCCTTTCGGGAACATCGGCTATGTTTTGACAAAACAGCGTCACCCGACTTCTTTAGGACACAATTAAAATTTGACATGTTTTTTTCTTTTTTATTATTTATTTATTTGTTTTTGGCTATTTTAGCAAAAGGTGGGGTTGGACCCGATGAGGGTTGCCTACGTATCTCACATCCAGTGAGAATCAAACCCGCGTAGTTCGGGCCAATAAACTATTTTTGAGAAGACCCTTTTCCATTTTGTATATATTTTTTTTTTATTTTTTTTTATTTTCTCACAACAATCAAATAGACTATTATTTTTCATTCATAACAAACAAACAGATTAACAAAAAATATAAAACATTCCTTCTTTTCTTTTCTTTTTTTTTTTCAAAATTTTGGTAGAGTTCTACACTACTTGGACATTGGTTTTTTTCTAAAATAAGTAGTTATATCTCTACACTGTTATTTTCTCCTCTTTGCGATTTTCTAATTTATGGAAAATGATGACAACATACAAAATTTTTTGAATTTTCATGCTCTTTTTTTATATATATTTTTTTTATATTTATTGTATTTTTTCAAAAATGTGGCATGGGGGACATAGGGAATTCCAAGACTTCTTGGATTCCGCAAATGTTCTCCATGTGCTTTTCCCAAAATGTAAAGCGTGGGGGACATATGGAATACCAAGGCCTCTTGAATTCCACAAATGTTCCCCATGCTTTTGATTAAAATAAGACCATGCTGGAAAAACGTGCGGCCTTCTTATTAAACGTGATCAACATAACAATTCACCCTTGAATAAGTACAACATGTAGCACATAGGATGCCAAAAGATGGTCTATTATTTTCAGGTTGCTTGTCCTAGACGGACCCAACCCCTGTGTTGAGTCCCCTAAGTCAAATGCACATGATGCAAATAAACGTTCCTACTAGGGATCCGGCATGTGGCTTTGTTATACTAAGTTCAGAACCTGGGTGTTTGTTCTAGACCTGGCTTACCCGAGCGGACAGCTCGAGCCGAGGGGGGCAGCGTACCGGGAATACAGAAGCTTCACCGGCTTAGCAACTTGTCCGAACCTCGTTCTAAATTGGGATTTGACACTATACAGAAAAGAAGTCGTACGAAGTACACCCTTCTTCATGATTTAGAAGACTCAAAAAGGATAGGGACACAGTTTATATACAGTTCACGTAATATCAAAGCGGTAAAAGGCAACCAATTAGCACATTAAGCACAGATCATGTAACAAAATCAGATAAAACCAAATATAACAATTTATCTAAGCTCGAATTTCTAACCCTGAACCAGTGGTTCTGGGTCTAGTATCCCCAGCAGAGTCGCCAGAGCTGTCACACCTCCTTTTTCCGCACCCGAGCGGGCGGAAGGGAGTTTTTCCAATTAAAGGACAATCGAAACGGGATTGGTTTATTTATTTCAGAGTCGCCACTTGGGAGATTTAGGGTGTCCCAAGTCACCAATTTTAATCCCGAATCGAGGAAAAGAATGACTCCATATTACAGTCTGCGTACCAGAAATTCGGATAAGGAATTCTGTTAACCCGGGAGAAGGTGTTAGGCATTCCCGAGTTCCGTGGTTCTAGCACGGTCGCTCAACTGTTATATTCGGCTTGATTATCTGATTTTATACAAATATGAACTTATGTGCAAATTTTAACTTTTTACCGCTTTCATAATTATTATTATTAAGAATGTGAACACCGCTTAAAACATATCTTTGGACTGCGTCACATGAAATGCACCCACAATCCGGAACATATTTTATTTGACGTTTTGGGATTTGGATTTGGGTCGTATGAAATGCGCACCCAAGTTTAAGAAAGTAGATTATTAAACGGTGGGGTTCGAGACTTGTGTCCCCCACACGTGGTGGGGTTCCCCGTGTACGGTGTTCCGTCCGTGTTCCCCACGTGTGGTGGACTCGGATTATTATGGGCTAGGTCCGAAAATTAGGCCTAAAAGCGGGTAAGTTTAAACCCAAATATTATTATTTTGCCCGGACCCGAGAATAAGAACACGACGTTGTTTGACTAATCCTATGTAAGCAAAATAGCTACTAAATAAGACTAATATTTAAACAAAACTATATTTTTTTTTAATTATTTTTCAAGATTAAAATAACTACAAAATATTAATAAAATTATTTTTGTAATTTTCGTTTTTTATATAAAGATAAAATATAAAGTAATATTTTTTGTTTTTTTTCAAAATTAAAATGACTATAAAACATTAATAGAACTATATTTTTTGGTAATTTTCGAAATTATATAAAGTACAAAAATAAAGTGCAATTTTGTATTTTTTCAAGTTTATGATAAATACATAAACTAAAATTTATATACATATATTTTTGTAATTTTTCTTTTTTCAACGAAATAAAGTAAAAATAGTCAAAATAGCTATATTAGACCCAATTTCACATATTCACGCTAAAAATGTGAAAATTCCCGGGGAGGGTCAAAAATCAGGTGTCTACAATGATCCATGTCTAGGAAAGATCCATCCCTCAATAATATCAATCGCACTCACTGGGGTGTGTACAGACTCTAGAGGGGCTCCTACAGCCCCACCGCTATCACAAGTCAATATAACCGCTACGGCGTGCAGCCCGATCCCATAACTGTCACTCATAATCAGGATCTCGGCCTCACTCAGTTATCAATCTCTCTAGTCTCACTCACGGGCTCACAATGTCATGAAAAACTAGCCCGAACAACGATATGATGTATCAATAAATAACAACTGACACTGAAATATGATATAAAATGCATGTACATGACTGAGTACGAAATATCAATGAAATTAGTGAGATGACAGCACGAAACGACCACTATGAGTCCCAACAGTACCGACATAAAGCCTAAACATGATATCTAGCATGATTGACAACTCAATTACTTTATCACAAGGTGAAAATACGGATATCAACAAGATAGAGTCATTATACAATGCCATAGAATCAACCAGGTCACAATTCTCACTGGGCACGCACACACGCTCGTCATTTGGCATGTGCGTCACCTCAATACCAATCACATAACACATAATTTGGGGTTTCGAATCCTCAGAACCAAGTTTGAAAGAGTTACTTACCTTTATCCGGGCAAAATCCTACTCCGCAATGCCTTTTCCCCTTAAATCGGTCTCCAAATGTCCAGAATCTAGTCACATGTAGTACATCACAATCAATAAAGGCTAAAGGAATCAATTCCACAAGAAAAGTACTAACTTATAACCAAAATCCAAAATCAGCTCAAACCCGGCCCCCGGGCCCACGTCTCCAAATCCAACAAAAGCCACAAAACCCAAAATACCATCCATTCATGAGTCTAACAATACCAAAGTTATCAAAATCCGACATCAAATGGTCACCCAAATCCCCAAAATTCTTTCTCCAAATCCCTAGCCTCAAACCCCCAAATTTCACCTCAACACCACACAATCTAGGCGGGAAAATCAATGGTGAAACAAGATTTATGATAGAAAATGAGTACAAGAATCTTACCTCAATAATCCCCTCGAAAATCTTCTCCAAAATCGCCTAAGTCCGAGTCCAAAATGTTGAAATAAGACCAAAATCGCGAACCCTTATTTTTAAACATTCTGCCCAGGCTTTTCACACCTGCGGCCCTCTATCCGCATCTCTAGAGCCGCATCTACGGTAAAATCCCCGCTTCTGCGAAAGTCACTTACCCCAGCTTCCTCCATTTCTACGATCACTGAACCGGTTTTGTGCATTTCGTAGGTGCGGACCCATACTCGCATCTGCACCCCACTATTCGCTTCTGCGACCATCGCAGGTGCGGGAAAGTCTTCGCACCTACGACCTCTGCCCATCTCATCCCTAGCTGCATCTGTGATCCTTGCCACGCTTCTGCGGGCTTGCACCTGCGATGCCCACTCCGCAAGTGCGGTTGCACCAGAAGCAGCAACACTTCAACTGCATTCCTCAACTCAAACTCAAGCCGTTAACCACCCGAAATCACTTTGAGTCCCTCGAGATCTCAACCAAACATACCAACAAGTCCCAAAACATCATGCGAACTTAGAGCCGTTTGGATGGGCTTGTTGTAAGTGACTTTTAAGCCAAAAGCCATAAGTTAGGAATTCTAGCTTTTGGCTTTTGGCTTAATTTTGTCATTTTACCTTAAAAATAAGTGCTTAAAAGTACTTTTTTTACTTTATCCAAACACTACAAAATAGCTTAAAAGTTATTTTGGCATAAAAGCACTTACAATAAGCCAATACAAACGGGCTCTTAGTCGAATCCTCAAATCACCTCAAATAACATCAAAAATATGAATTACACACGGATTCAAGCCTAATGAACTTTGAAACTTCCAAATTCTACAAACAACGTCAAAACCTATCAAACCATGTCCAATTGACCTCAAATTTGGCACACAATTCATAAATGACACCATGCACCTAGTTCAACTTGTGGAAATCCAATCTGACCCTAATATCAAAAAGTCCACTCCTGGTCAAACTTTCCAAATATTCCAACTTTCGGCATTTCAAGTTTAATTCTACTATGGACCTCCAAAGTACATTTTGGACACGCTCCTAAGTCCAAAATCACCTAACAGAGCTAATAGGATGATCAAAATTCAATCCGTGGTCATTTACACAAAAGTCAGCATTCGGTCAACTTTTCTAGCTTACGCTTTCAAATAAGATACTAAGTGTCTCAATTCACTCTAAAATCTCTCCGGACCTGAGCCAACCATCCGGTAAGACATAATACAGCTAAAGAACACAAAAGAAGTGAAAAATAGGGGAACGGGGCTATAACTCTCGAAACAACAGGCCGAGTCGTTACACCTAGAAACCCTAATAGTACAGGTGCAGAGAATATCTGCTAGAATATTCTCTTTAGTGTCCTGTATGGAAACTAGCTGTTATAACTTTTTATAGGATACTCGACCTAGACCTTGATCCTTGATGACTTTTTGACCGCGACCTTCATCATTTCTGGAACCACTTCGACTTTGTATTCATTGAAGTCGTATTGATGACACATGGCAATCTGTGGATGCCTCCTTAGTGTTAACGTGGTTTGATCATGTTAAAGATAATTTTTGACCCATACAGTTAGTCCCTCTACTTATTGAGGTCATCCTCGCAAGTGAGCTTAATGAGCTGATAATGTTATTTTCGGTCGAACTTATCGAGTAGGCTACAAGATTCGTAATTGTTGTGTCGAACAGGACGTGTGGACCCCTGTGGACCGCATATTTCAAATACCACAAGTTTCCTGGGCGGTTTGTTAGAGTTATCCTGTCCAAGGAATAGAATGACATAATGACATCAGGCATCATTATGACGCATATACTCGATATGTTGCCTCGATTAGTGCGTGACCCTTGATTAGATCTGCCGTTTTGATTTTGGTGCCAATTATGATGAGTCGTTTTCGAGTTTAGCACCGTGTTCTCTATAAATAAAGGTTTTGGGACTTGAGTTTAAAGTTTGTTTCTTCTAACTTTCCAAAGCACCGTTCTTCTTCTTGACAATTTCTTCTCTAAACCTCATTTCCTTACTCTGATGCCCTACTCTGTTCCCACTCTTTTCCGCTTGTATATCTTCTTTACTAATTTGCATTATGTCTAACTTACCATCAAACACTGGTGAACGTAGCTTCATTCCTCCTTTAGCAGTTGTGTTTCCTTCTCATGGGGAGGGTGCTTCCGCCATAATTGATGATGAAGCATTCCCGTCAGTGGAGGAAATAGTCCCCCGTAATACTGATGTTAGGTCAGACCTCACCAAATCACCATATGTCGCGCCTAGAATTTTTCAATCAACGACGACGCATAAAGAATTGGCAGAACGCATGGCCAAATTTGGCCTTCCAAACCATTTCAAACTGATCCCGGTTGGTGAGGATGTGGCATAGATTCATCGCCTCGGATACTATGCTCTTTATGTGTATCCCTTCCTCATTGGTTATTCATTCCCCCTCCTTCCATTGGTGGAGGAATTCTATCATAACTACTGCGTCTGCCCTGCTCAGCTAGCGCCATACATCTATAAAACTAATAGAATGCTGACCAAGTTTGTTGAGCTGGCTGGGGTAGAGATGACGTTGCAATATTTGGTTCACCTCTTCGCCCCTAGCTTCTATAGGGGACGATACTGAATCTTCGCCATTATGGAGGCAAATATTTGGTGGTGAAGACAGACAATAACGCCAATCGCTAGTTTTGGCTCAATGTTTTCTATTTCAAGATTGAGGGCGTGGTGGCTAATGTTGATGGCTTTCTAGAGGCTTGGAATTACACACGTAAGTGCTTGTTTTTTGTTTGCAATCTTTTACTTACTCGGAATTAGTAGAAGTCCTTTTCCTTTCCTTGTAGCCAACACTCGCCTTCCCTTTTAGTTTCACGCATTTCTAACTAGGTCGAGGAAATTTCCCCCTCCCCTCAACCCCCCACCCACGTTGTAGGGATTCACAACTAGCCGAGCTTCATCAAGAAGTTCAAACTGACTCTTCCTTCAACACATAACTTTTCTTATTTGCCCATTGACGTTCCATTTTTTTGTTGCATGCCGACTCATTTTGCTGACTTCAACGTTTGTTTCTTTCCTAGGTAGGGGGTTTCTCGAAGAAGCTGGGAACCGGTGCCATCCTTTAGGAGGAAAGCTAATGCCACTTTAGCTTCTACCCATATTGAAACTATTGATGCTTCAATGCCAACCCCTTCCTCGATAGGCACTAAAAACCTTAAAAGGACTGGAAGATAGGCATTGGAAGCCTTAAATGGATAAATATTACCTTACTATGGCTCCCATCCCTAGTAGAGAAAGAATGTTAGGCAACCCGAAAAGCCGGTAGATGGAGCAAGGGGAGCTAAGGGCAAAATAATGTCTTGCTAAAGTTTTCAAAATAAAGTGATAGATTGAAATGTTAGCAGGGAAGTAAGAAGAGAGATAATGAAGCATTATGAGTAAGATGTGATACATGGATAACAACGGTAGAGTATTGAAGAATCTATAGTCAAATGAAGGAAGAGATGAGAGGTGACAGACCTTAAGATAACAAAAGAGTATAGGCCATACAGTCATATCCGTATTTCGAGAAATAACTTCGCTACTCTAACGCGATTACCAAAAGGAAAGGTTAGACCACAGAGTAATAGAAATCAGTATGGGTTGGTGAATAAGATAAACTAAATTAGGGACTGAGTGATTTGATAATATTCGGTATTATGAGAATTTCAGAGTGAGTTCTGGCGATAAAAGAATGGACGACAGAAGAATAACCCTTAAAGGTTATTCAGGAAGACGCTTCCCTAGAGCAAGCAATGCGAGCAAAGTTAAGCTTAAAAGACTATGTGTGCCAGCTACATTAAGTGTCACCCTCGTGGGTAAGGAATTTTGTTATCCTTGGTACAGAAGGGTTATCGTAAAGCGAGTAAGGGCCATCGATAATGTGAAAAGACGCCAAAGACGAAGAGGTAAAACATCTATAGGCAGATTGTCATGGCTCCAAATCTTAGTACTTCCCAAAAGGGGGGAATATAGAGTGATGTGGCATTAAGTCAGAATTAAGTGGTTCTAGTAATTATAGAATGGTAAAGGAAGAATCCGATAAAAATAGAAAAGGGATGAGATTGCACTTATTCAAAGCCTACAAATATGCTACGATTCCAGAACATTATGCAAACACGATGTCAAGGAGAGGAAATAAGGGTTCCTACCCGAGATGTTATTGATAAATAAAGAGCCAGTGCGAGATGTAAGTTAATACAAAGGAAATAACCCAGGAAAGATTACGTAGAATATTAATATGAGAATGGGCTAACGATTAGTTAGCACTTGATTCAGGAAGAGCCTAGTTATGGCTAGACAAAAGGATACAGACAAATCAACAGATCGTGCAAGATAAACTTAGCAAAACTTAGTATAGTAAATTCAGCCTCGTAGTTATGACATTGTAATACTTGAGATATATTTAGATAGGAGTTGAGGTAGTTAAAGGTACCGTATGAGTGTTACAAAAATAAAAGAGAATGCCATTGGGAAGACAGTCAAAATATCAGTTCGGAAGCAACCCTACAAGCACAAGGGCGTGGAGGTAAGTAACTACAGATAATTATAGGCGAGGAAGGACATCAAAAATTCCGCCGAGTATGCGATGTATAAGCTCACAGCTTTACAAGAGTCAGAGTGTCTTCCCTAAATATTACAATGAAAGACTACCTGAGGAAATTAGGAAGAAGGCTTCAACCTAAGCTTAGTGACTTAAAGAGAAAATGGTCTTCTAACAATAGTCTCACAACAACATTGAATGCATTCCATAAGAAAGTGGCACCTACCGTGGCCAGTGAACGGGAAGTAAAATCAGAAGTGATATTCAAGATCATATGAGTTGTATGGAATTATAATATATGTGGGCACTAAGGTAAGCTAAGTACGTACACAACAAGGGGTAGGAAGAAAAGTAATTGCTTACATTTAAAGAAAGCTGAGAAGTAACGAAAGGAATTATTCGATCAATAATCCAGAGTTAGTTACGTTATGAACACACTTAAGATTTTAGATTATTAACCATGCAACATATATGTTGACAATCATACTGTCGTAGAAGATTCCGGTATAAGTTAAAAGAAAGAATTGAGACCAGGTCATAGACAAAGGATTGAATTATTAAAAGATTGTATCATGAATATTCCATAACACCCATGAAAGGCTAAAGTAATAACTAATGCCATGAGTCGCAAATTGAAAGATACTTTAAGCCTACATTAAAGTTACATTAACTAAGTATTTCAAGAGTATGATTATTGGACCCAGAAAAATTATAAAAATCGTGATTGAGAGCACTGGAGAATCACTTTTAATATTAGAGGTACAAGAGAGATGGTACAACAACCATATTCTATAATGGCTCTATGATAAAGCCAATTAGAAGAAGTACCGGCCTCATAAGAAGTAAGTATGAAGCTCCCACCAGATTGTGTATGCACCACAGGTGCAAGTATTATAATAGAGCTTCAAGTTGTAGATGTGAATTATACTTATGTGGAAGGGAGATCATGAAAAAGATAGAAAATGTGATGCGAGATTTTAAGGTAAGTAAGGTAAAGGTGAACAACGTACGAGATACTCAAATGTAGAAGGTTGCAAATAGTCCATACTTCGGATAAAAGGCTAGAAGCGCGGGGCTTCATTATCAAGGAATGATAGTGGCATCGCCAGCGGCATATCTTCTAGCATATGGTTTCTAGGTATCGAGAGGTCTAGTTAAGGGAGTAAAGAGGAGTTTGAGACGATGTGATGTCCCACTTGATGTTTCAGAATAACATAAGGAAATCTTGGTGCAAGCAAGTTGAAGTAAGGTTGCGAGTAGTATAAATGAATATGTGCAAATCGCAAGCTAAAGTATGGTAGAGCGACAAGGTTTTAGGAAGACAGGAGTAAGGATAAGAAAGGGTGAGTAAGAAGGTGACGAGAATGGATAAGACCTTAAGATTAATCCCACAAAAATGCGAGAGCTGATGGTTTCTCTAAGTTATATAAAGCTCAGTATAGCCTGAATGAACTCAAAGGAGTCTAAGACTAGTAGTATTTAGAAGAGACAGAGTGTTGCCCTTATAATAAAATGAGGGTGTAATTATGACAGATAAAGGATGATGTTTGGGCCTTCAATTGAATAATGATTTGAAAAAAGAAGAAGAAAATGTTTCACGGATGGCACTGATTAGAATACGTCCCCCCCCATAAGGTGAATCACATTGGGATACTATGAAATACGATTATGGAAATTATTCCAGATATTCCCCGATGAGACGTAAGCCCTACAGCAGTGTTACATAAGAGGTCAAGTTATCAGTGGTAAATTATGATCAATATTAAGGTGAATCAACAATGGATCGATAAAAGTTACAAATTATAAGATGAGATTAGGCCATCATTCTTAAGATGAATAGTAATGAATAAGTGTTAAAGACATAGCTTTATGCATATAGGATAAGCAACAAGAGTAACCTAGAGTTTGGTCGCAGACCTCAGTGACGTTAAATCGAAGGAAGTGTTATGGTATAGTATGGCCTACTTACATGTAGTAAAGCTAATGACGCCTAGAGGTATAACTTGACATAATTCTGTATATGTTTACAAAGTAAGGCCTAGAGATTGGCTAAAAGCTAGAGGAAAGAGGAGAGAAGTGTCGCATAGGCGCACATACCAAGTTAGAGTCGTACAGGCTGCATGATAGAAGGTAGCAATAATTATGAGATTTGGAGGATTCCAACTACAGGTCATGATGTGAGAAAGAGGCTTAAAGGGGGGAATGTCCTGGCCTTTGAATTTATTGAAAAAACAATTGCCTAAATGGCAAAGAGAATTATTGAAGTATTCGCACGAGCTATGGGTTATGAGAATGATAAGTGCATCAGTCAACATTCGAGGACGGATGTTGGAAAGGGGGGAATGAAGTTATGTCTCGCAGTATTACATCGATATTATGCCCCGCAATATTATATTATGATGATATTATGCCCCACGGTATTTTATTACGATGATGATACGCCCTACAGAATTACGTGGATGTTATGCTCTGTAGTATTATATTACGACGATATTGCACCCTGCAGTATTGTAAATTGAATTTGTCGTAAGATAACTGACATCAGTTCAAGGACAAGATTATTTGGGGATTATAAGTTTTATGTTATTTCAAACAAGTTATGAGTAAATTCGTGAAGGTGAGAGGGTAAGCGAATCACAGAAAATGAGTTTCGTCGAAGTTTGACAATTTGGGATAAAATACGGTTCGATCTATAATACCAAGTATTTATGGACTAGTGCCATAGAAGGTACCACATGACCATGATAATAAGGTGTATAAAGTGTGTTAAAACTTAGTAATATTTTAAGTAATTTTAGATAATTCTTAATTATATGGATAATTGGGTAACTATGGATTTTTAAGTGGGAGATTAACTTGTAAATTGAATTTTGTGGATAATTATTTAATAGAGATTTGGATAAATGTTAGGGGGACAACACTTCCACGGGGGATTGTAAAATTGTGGCAGCAAATTGCCATCTAATTAGGTGCTTAAGGAGGTGGTGTCAAAAATATAAGGCATGGGCACCTTATCTCTCATTCTTGTTAAAGGTTTCTATTGAAAGACTCTCTTTAATTCAAAATATAGAATGACAGCGTTCAACTTCACAAAGCCATGAAAGACTTCTCAAATTCAACCAAAGTTATAAAAGATTAGGATCAAATTAAAAAGAGAGATATATCTATCTTCATGATAATGTGAGTCACTTCAACAAGAATTCCTATGAGACTTCTTAGCATAATAGCAATGGGATTTTGCGATTCAAAGGGAGTACGTGAAATCTTTCTCAAAAATATCATACGGATTTTCCCTACTTCGATCCGCCGTTATGTGTTCTTTGCAAAAGGCGTGTGTTAGAGGGATTGTCAAGAGAATCGGCTCAGGTATGTTAAGGCTATCCCTTCTTTCCTTTTGGAATGATCCATACGATATAAACGAAACGAGCAAATGCACAATTTCCATAAATGACTCTATTCATAGAAGTATTAGAGGTGCCTATGTTCTTGAATTTCCATGTGTCTTATTATTACATCTTCTGTTCATGGGTCTCAGAAAAATACGTAAGTTGAAAAAAGTTTACTTCATGATATTAATCAAAGGCATAATGATCTTGTGATATTCTAAGGGATTTTATTGATGTGCTTCTCATGAATTACATTCATTTACATTGACCCATGACCAGATGGTGTTATATACACGTATATACATATACATACACACACACACATATATATATATATATATATATATATATATTTATGTATATAGGATATGGGAAAAGATTACATCGTTATATACATACCACCACCTGATCAGTTGGTATACGTTGATGATTTGCGCACAGTGGCCGAGATGATATGAGGGGATGCCCTCAAAGGCTTTATGATGTTATGAACACATATACCCATGCATGGTATGCCATTTATACGCATATGCATGACATTATAATTTTAATGGTTCACAGAGCTATTCAGATATACATGTTGAATCTTTTACTCCATGTTTCTCTCATGTCTATTGTTTACTTATTTTCATTCCTTACTCGGTACATTATTTGTACTGACATCCCTTTTGCCTGGGGACGCTGCATTTTATTCCTGCAGGTCCCGATAGACAGGTCGAGAGTCCTCCAAGTAAGTTATCAGCTTAGCGGAAGGTGTTGGTACGCTCCATTTGCTCCGAAGTTGCCTACTTGGTCAGTATGTATTGGACACGTATTGACTGGTATGTCGGGGCCCTGTCCCGGCCTTATGAAAGTTATGTACTCTTAGAGGCTTGTAGACATATATCATGTATGTAAAAGATTGTATAGCCTTGTTAGCCTATGTCTAGTCATCCTTCGGCATCCTTTCTGTCACATTAACTTTTGATATAATTATACAAAAATATATGTTGTGTTGGTATTCGGTTGAGTAAGGTATCGGGTGCCCGTCGCGGCCCATCGGTTTGGGTCGTAACAAAAGTGGTATCAGAGCAGTTCTATCCTAGGGAGTCTACAAGTCGTGTCTAGTAGAGTCTTGTTTATGGGTGTGTTGTACACCACACTTATA
The DNA here is from genome assembly GCF_000393655.2 of Nicotiana sylvestris. Lineage (NCBI taxonomy): Eukaryota > Viridiplantae > Streptophyta > Magnoliopsida > Solanales > Solanaceae > Nicotiana > Nicotiana sylvestris. The sequence continues at coordinate 33,811,737 of NC_091064.1, forward strand.
ATCAGGAGGCTACATGGCATTTAGGACTGTCTGTAATGACCCGACCGGTCGTTTTAAGAATTAACGCCTCGATCCCCTATTAACTACTTTCCCCGTATTTGTTTCTACTATATTAATTTGCGGGGATGTTTGGGTTTGGGTTTCGGAGTGTTTTGGAATACTTAGTCTCTAAAAGAGAGCTTAAGATTTAGAATTTGGATCGTAGTTGGAGCAGTGTGAAGACGGCCTCAGAATGGAATTTCGTTGGTTCCGTTAGCTCCGTTGGGTGATTTCGGGCTTAGGGGCGTGTTTGAATTGTGTTTTGGAGGTCCGTAGCTTATTTAGGCTTGAAATGCCGAAAGTTGAATTTTTGAAGTTTCCAGTTCGATAATGAGATCTTGATATCGAGGTCGGAATAGGATTCCGGAAGTTGGAGTAGCTCCGTAGTGATGAATGTGACGTGCTTGCAAAATTTCAGGTCATTCGGGCGAGGTTTGATAGACCTTTTGATTGAAAGCGTAATTTAAGAGTTTTTGGAGTTCTTAGGCTTGAATCCGATGTTAATTTGGTGTTTTGATGTTGTTTTAAGCATTCCGAAGGTTGGAACAAGTTTGAATGATGTTTTAGGATTGGTTGGCATGTTTGGTTGAGGTCCCGGGGGCCTCGGGTATGTTTTGGATGCTAAACGGGTCATTTTTGGACTTAGGGAATTTGCAGAAAAATTGCAGCAGGTCAGTTCTGGTTTCCTTCTTTGCATTCACGAGTGGGGTCTCGGGTTCGCAAAGAGGAGCTGGGGCTGGTGGAAGTTTAATGCTTCACATTCGCGAAGGTGTTCCCGCATTCGCGGTGCTGTGAGGTCTTATATCTACGCGTTCGTGAAGATGGTCCTGTGTTCGCATAAGAGGGAGGAGATGGTCACTGCGTTCGTGACAGGGACATCACATTCGAGATGAAAGATGACTAGACCAAGCGAATATGTGCTTCGCGAACGCGAGTGTCCTTCCGCGTTCGCAAAGAAGGAATTATCTGGGCATAATATAAAATTTCAAAGTCGAGGGTTTGGCCATTTTTATCAAAACTAGAGCTTGGGAGCTCAGAATTATGAGAGATTTTTAGGGATTTTCAGATATATCAATTAGGTAATGATTCTTAACTCCTTTTTGCTTATAACCCATTAATCGAAACATGCATTCATCATCTAATTTCGGATTTGGGGTGAGAAATTGGGGGGAAATTTGGAAAAGTTCTTAGACCTAATTTTCGAGTTTTGATTGGGAATTTGACATTGGATTGGGATAATTTTGGTATGGTTAGACTCGTGAGTGAATGGGGGGTCATAATCCGTAACTTTTACCCAATTTCGAGACGTGGGCTTGGGGGCATTTTGGTCTTTTTACCTAATTTCGAATATTAGCTTAGAATTTATTTGTGAAATCAGTTACTTGAAGTTATGTTTATATTATGCAATTGAATTGATTAGATTTGAGTAATTTGGAGTCGAGTACTCGTGGCAAGAACATGGTTTTGGGTTGATTTTGAGCCGGTTCGAGGTAAGTGGCTTGTCTAACCTTGTGTGGGAGAACTCCCCTTAGGATTTGATATTGTTGATATTTGAAATGCCTTGTACGTGAGGTGACGAGTGCGTACTTGTGCTAATTGTTGAAAATCCTATTTTCATTAAGTAACTTTAATTATGTTTCCTTTCCTGTTTATACTACTTGCAATTTAAGCCTGTTGTTAGCTTAGGGAAGCATGTCTAATTGACTTAATTACTTTACTTGCTCAAACTGTCTTATTTGGATTATGTGTAGTATGCTAGGTTAGAAATACCTGTTTTACCTTGGTATGAAATTGAATTTAATTGAGTATTCTTCGTGTTGTTGCTGTGTATTTACTTTGGGATTACGGGACGGTATCCAGGAGATCCCCTGCACATATATTGATTTGGACTGTAGTGCGAGATATCGAGAGATCCCCAGCACATGATCTTTGGGATACCGAGAGATCCCCAGCATATATATTAAGGATACTAAGAGATCCTAGGGATACTGAGATATCCCCAGCATACATATTGAGGATACTAAGAAATTATCGGGATACTGAGAGATCCCCGGTTGTAATCTCTGTATTGAGCAGTATTCCTTTTGTGGTTATTTTGTCTCCGTTATAGTTATTGTAATTCTTATTATCCTGTGTTACTTCTTATTGTTAGCATTTAATTATATTATCGTATTCTATACTATTTTACCTCGTTTTCAGCTATAATCAGTAGGGCCTTGACCTTCCTCATCACTACTCTACCGAGGTTAGGCTTGACACTTACTAAGTACCGTTGTGGTGTACTCATGCCCTTTCTGCGCATGTTTTTCATGTGCAGATCCAGGTACTTCGACTGATTCCTACTAACCTTGAGGCAAGACGATTCTCCAGAGACTTCAAGGTATATCTGATGCGTCCACAGACCGAGGAGTCCCTTTCCATTCTCTCTTATAGTTTTAGCCCTTCTATATTTATCTTGATTTAGACATTCTAGAGTTAGAGCACAATGTAGCATTCATAGCTTGTAATTTCATGAGATTCCAGGTTTTGGGAATTGTTTAGTTTCTGAGATCTTGTATTGGTATATGCCGAGCGGCATCTTAAACACTTCTATATTTGTTTATCTTCAGTTTTTATTAGTTTTCCGTATTTTGGTTCTTTTTCCACAATTATTAGGTTTACCTAGTCGTAGAGACTAGGTGCCGTCACGACAGTTCACGGAGGGCGAACTTGGGTCGTGACACTGTCACTCTTTATTCTTACTCTAGATCGTGTGGTAGGGCTCAGTTGTAAGAACTCAATTTCCTAAACTCTATCTCATTCATAATACGATGATGCCTATATCTAGAAAGACAACGTAAGGGATTGAATGCAGCTGTGGAAGAGTTGAGTCAGAGGAACTCGATTTTGCATCATGCTTATGATGAATAAATGTAAGGTCTCCAGTAGATCATATGTGTACTAAGATGTGTGAGCTTCTGGAAAAGGATTCCAAAATCATGAATATCTATCCACCCATATGGTAAAAGCAACGAGAGAATCAGAAGGTAGATACAACTTTCAACAAATAAAAGAAGCAAGATGAAGAAGGGTATGAGGTACTCAGCTAGTGAAGATTATTGTTACTTACCACTCAGGAAAGGAGATATAAGCATTTTGAGTTACCTTCAACAATAATAGAGGTATGTACAATTGGCCACACCTATCTCATTTATGTCTTATGGGGGCTAACAAAAGTAGTATAAGAAAAGGATGGATATTAGGATCTGGCTGGGGTTAGAGTGACCCAAAATGGTGAATGAATTATTTGTGTTAGTAGACATTTCTGAAGGTTATTGCAAATATGCTAATAGATCTCCTTGTGAGATACCCAGATGGTGCACTCTAAAATAATACAGCTAGATATGAGTACTACAAAGATAGGCACAGGAAGCCTTAAAGGGATAAATATTACCTTAGTGTGGCTCCCGTCCCTAGTAGAGAAACAATATTAGGCAACCCGAAAAGCCGGTAGATGGAGCAAGGGGAACTAAGGGAAAAAGAATGTCTTGTTAAAGTTTTTAGAATAAAGTGATATATAGAAATGTTACCAGGGAAGTAAGAAGAGAGATAATAAAGCATTATAAGTAAGATGTGATACATGGATGACAATAGTAGAGTATTATAGAATCTATAGTCAAATGAAGGAAGAGACGAGAGGTGACAGGCCTTAAGACAACAAAAGAGTATAGTCCATACAGTCATATCCTTATTTCGAGAAATAAGTTTGCTACTCTAACGCGATTACCAAAAGGAAAGGTTAGACCCCAGAGTAATAGAAATTAGTATGGGCTGGTGAACAAGATAAACTAAATTGGGAATTGAGTGATTTGATATTAGTCGGCATCATGAGAATTTCAGAGTGCGTTCTGGTGATAAAAGAATGGACGATAGAAGAATAACCCTTAAAGGTCATTCAGGAAGACACTTCCCTAAAGCAAGCACTGTGAGTAAAGTTAAGCTTAAGGGACTATGTGTGCTAGCTACATTAAGTGTCACCCTTGTGGGTAAGGAATTTTGTTATCCTTGGTACAGAAGGGTTACCGCAAAGCAAGCAAGGGTCATCAATGATGTGAAAAGACGCCAAAGACGAAGAGGTAAAACATCTATAGGTAGATTGTCGTGGCTCCAAATCTTAGTACTTCCCAAAAGTGGGAAATATGGAGTGATGTGGCATTAAGTCAGAATTAAGTGATTCTAGTAATTATGGAATGGTAAAGGAAGAATGCGATAAAAATGGAAAGGGGAGGAGATTGAACTTATTCAAAGCCTACAGATGCAAACATGATGTCAAGGAGAGGAAGTAAGGGTTCCTGCCCGGGATGTTATTGATAAGAAAAGAGCCAGTGCGAGATGTAAGTTAAGACAAAGGAAATAACCCAGGAAAGATCACACAGAATATTGATATGAGAATGGGCCAACGATTAGTTAATAGTTGATTCAGGAAGAGCCCAGTAATGGCTAGACAAGAGGATACAGACAAATCAATAGATCGTGCAAGATAAACATAGCAAAACCAAGTATAGTGAATTCCTCCTCGCAGTTATGACATTGTAGTTCTTGATATATATTCAGATAGGAGTTGGGGTAGTTAAAGGTACCGTATGAGTGTTACGAAAATAAAAGATAATGCCACTGGAAAGACAGTCAAAATATCAATTCAGAAGCAACCCTACAAGCACAAGGGCATGGAGGTAAGTAACTACGGATAATTATAGGTGAGGAAAGATATCAAAAATTCTGCCAAGTATGCGATGTAATAAGCTTGCAGCTTTACAAGAGTCAGAGGGTCCTCTTTAAGTACTACAATGAAAGACTAGCTGAGGAAATAAGGAAGAAGGCTTCAACCTAAGCTTAGTGATCTAAAGAGGAAATTTTCTTATAATAACAGTCTCACAACAATAATGAATACATTACATAAGAAAGTGGCACCTACCGTGGCCAGTGAACGGGAAGTTAAATCAGAAGTGATATTCAAGATCATATGAGTTGTATGGAATTCCAATATGTGTGGGCACTAAGGTAAGCTAAGTATACACACAACAAGGTGGAAGGAAGACCAAGAAAAGTAATTGCTTACATTTAAAAAATGTTGAGAACGAACGAAAGGAATTATTCGATCAATGATCCATAGTTAGTTATGTTATGAACACACTTAAGTTTTTAGAGTATTATCCATGCAGCATAAATGTTGACAATCATATAGCTGTAGAAGATTTCGATATAAGTTAAAATAAAGAATTGAGACAAGGTCATAGACAAAGGATTGAATTATTAAAAGATTGTATCATGGATATTCCATAGCACCCATGAAAGGCTAAAGTAATAACTAATGCCATGAGCCGCAGATTGGATGATAGTTTAAGCCTACATAAAGGTTGATTAGAGGTAAGAGGAAACTAAAAAGTTACATTAACTAAGTATTTCAAGAGTCTAATTATTGGACCCAAAATAATTATAGAAATTGTGATTGAGAACACTGCATAATCTCTTTTAATATCAGAGGTACAAGGGAGATGGTACAACAACCATATTTATAACGGCTCTACGATAAAGCCAGTTAGAAGAAGTACCAGCCTCATAAGAAGTTAGTATGAAGCTCCCACCAGATTGTGTATACACCACAGGTGCAAGTATTATAATAGAGCTTCAAGTTGTAGATGTGAATTATACTTATGTGGAAGGGAGATCATCGAAAAGATAGAAAATGTGATGCAAAATTTTAAGGTAAGTAAGGTAAAGGTGAACAACGTATGAGATATTCAAATGCAGAAGGTTGCAAATAGTCCATACTTCGGATAAAAGGCTAGAAGAGCGGGGAGTATCCAGGAATGATAGCGGCATCGTCAGAGGCATACCTTCTAGCCTAAGGTTTCTAGGTATCGTGAGGTCTAGTTAAGGGAGTAAAGAGGAGTTTGAAACGATGTGATGTCCCGCTTGATGTTTCAGAATAACATAAGGAAATCTTGGTGCAAGAAAGTTGAAGGAAACTTGCTAGTAATATAAATGAATATGTGTAAATCGCAAGCTAAAGTATGGTAGAGCGACAAGGTTTTGAGAAGTTTGGAGCAAGGATAAGAAAGGGCGAGTGAGAAGGTGATGAGAATAGATAAGTCCTCGGGATTAAGCCCACAAAAATGAGAGAGCTGATGGTTTCTCTAAGTTATATAAAGCTCAATATAGCCTGAATGAACTCAAAGGAGCCTAAGACTAGTATTATTTAGAAGAGATGGAATGTTGCCCTGGTAATAAAATGAGGGTGTAATTGTGACAGATAAAGGATGATATTTGGGCCTTCAATTGAATAATAATTTTGAAAAAAAGAAGAAAAGGTTTCACGGATGGCACGGGATTAAAATACCCCCCCCCCCATAAGGTGAATCACATTGGGATACTATGAAATACGATTATGGAAATTATTCCAGATGTTCCCCACTGAGACATGAGCCCTAGCGGAAGTATTACATAAGAGGTCAAGTTATCAGTGGTAAATTAAGATCAACATTAAGGTGAATTAACATTGGATGGATAAAAGTTATAAAGTATAAGATGAGATTAGACCATCATTCTTAAGATGAACAATAATAAAGAAGCATTAAAAGACTTAACTTTATGCATATAGGATAAGCAACGAGAGTAACCTAGAGGTTGGTCGCAGACCTCAGTAACGAAAATCGAAGGAAGTGCTATGATATAGTATGGCCTACTTACATGTAGTAAAACTAATGATGCCTAGAGGGATAGCTTGACATAATTTTGTATATGTTCACAAAGTAAGGCCTAGATATTGGCTAAAAGATGGAGAAAAGAGGAGAAAAGTGTCGTATAGGTGCACATACCAAGTTAGAGTCGTACATGCTACATGATAGAAGGTAGCAACAGTTACATGATTGGGAGGATTCCAACTATAAGTCGTGATGTGAGAAAGAGGCTTAAAGGGAGGAATGCACTGGCCTTTGGATTTACTGAAAGAACAATTGCCTAAATGGCAAGGAGAATATTGAGGTATTCGTACGAGCTATGGGTTATGAGAATGATAAGTGCATCAGTCAATTCGATGACGAATGTTCCAAAAGGGGAAATGATGTTACGCCCCGCAGTATTAGGTCGATATTACGCCCCACAATATTATATTACGATGATGCTACGCCCTACAGTAGTAACTCGATGTTATGCTTCGCAGTATTATATTACGACGATGTTGCACCCTATAGTATTGTACGTCGAATTTGTTGTAAGATAACTGACATCTGTTTAAGGACAAGATTATTTGGAGATTATAAGTATTATGCTATTTCAAACAAGTTATGAGTAAATTCGTTAACGTGAGAGGGTATGCTAATCAAAGAAAATGAGTTTCGTCGAAGTTTGACAATTTAGGATAAAATACGGTTCGAGCTATAATACCCGGTTTTTATGGACTAGTGTCATACAAGGTACCACATGACCATGATAGTGAGGTGTATAAAGTGTGTTAAAAGTGAGTAGTATTTTAAGTAATTTGAGATAATTCTTAATTATGTGGATAATTGGGTAATTATGGATTTATAAGTGGGAGATAAACTTGTAAATTAAATTTTGTGGATAATTATTTAAGAGAGATTTGGATAAATGTTAGGGGAACAACAGTTCCACGTGGGATTGTAAAATTGTGGCAGCAAATTGCCCTCTAATTAGGTGCTTAAGGAGGTGGTGGCAAAAATTTAAGACATGGGCACCTTGTCTCTCATTCTTGTTAAAGGTTTCTATTGAAAGACTCTCTTTAATTCAAAATATGGAATGGCAATGTTTGTCACGACCCAAACCGATGGGCCGCGACGGGGCACCCGGTACCTTACTCAACCGAGTACCAACATAACATATCTTTTCGTATCATACTATTATAGGTAAATGAGCCAGAGAGGTTATCGTGAGATAAGTAAAATAAAACATGGAGAAATACTCGACATTGGACGATCCAACATGTAATCCAAACTTATACATATGACGTATGGGCCTATAAGGTCGTCATGATCCTTTATATACTCAAAACATAGGCCGACAAGGCCATACAAGAATCATATACATGACATCTGTCTACAAGCCTCTAAGAATACATAATATCGTAAAGGTCAGGATAAAGCCCCACCATACCAAACAATACACATCTAAATCATACTGACCAAACAAGCAACTCCGGAGCAAATGGAGTGCACCAACTTCTTCCGCTGAGCTGATCGCCTACTTGGAGGACTCTCGACCTGTCTATCGGGACCTGCAGGCATGAAACGTAGCATCCCCAGGCAAAAGGGACATTAGAACAAATAATGTACCGAGTATGTAAGGAATGAAAATTAGTAAATAATAGACATGAGAGAAACATAGAGTAAAAGACTCAACATGTAAATCTGAATAGCTCTGTGAAATCCTTTAATATTTAAAATGTCATGCATATATATATAAATGTCATGTCGTGCATAGGTACATGTGTTCATAACATCATCAAGCCTCTGAGAGCATCCCATCATATCATCTCGGCCACTGTGGGCAAAATCATCAACGTACACCAGCTGATCAGGTGGTGGTGCGTATATAACGTTGTAACCTTTTTCTCGTATCCCATATAAATATAATATACATATATACGCATATATAAAGCTATCCAGTCATGGGTCAATGTATATGTATAAATGCATGAAATGCATTAGAAATACGTTAATAAAATTTTCTCGGAACGCCATAAAAATCAATATGCCTTTCAGATAAACATTATCAAATACGTATTTTTCTGGGACCCATGAACAGAAGTTAATAATAATTCACATGGGGAATCAAAAATATAGACACCCCTAGTATTTCTATGAATAGAGTAATTTATGGAAACCGTGCATTTGCTCGTTTCTTCTGTATAATTTGGATCATGCCAAAAAAGAAAGAAGGGGTAGCCTTAATATACCTGGAGTAGGAAAAATTCCGTATAATACTCTTGGAGAAGATTGCACGTACACCTTTAGAACCGCAAAATTTTACATTGCTACGATTCTAACAAATTCTCGTTGGAATTGTGTTGTTGTACGTTGGATTGAATTTAGAATCGCAAGAAATGGATTGAATTAGCTTTTGTTCTTGAATCAATTTGAACGAACTAACTTCTGCTCTTTGAAGTAATTTGAACGAACTAGGAAAATGGTACATATGATTCTTACTTGGATTATGAAGGTTCTGTTCTTCTTTTGTCCAAAATGAAGAATGAGATAAGACTTATCATAAATCTTTGCTTATTAATTTCAAATAAATCCTAGATAGCCACCTATTCAAGGAGATTAAAGAGTCATTTTCTAGGCTAGCTAATGCTGCTACATGGGGGTGAGGTGGGGTGGGAAAAGTTAATCTTTATCCACTTATTAGGTAATTAGGTAATATCTCGTTACCCGATAATTAACCCATTACCCGCATAATTAAAAATTATCTTAAATTACTTAAAATTCTACTTATTTTTAATAAACTTTATACATCCTACTATCATAGTCATATGGTACCTTGTATGGTACTAGTCTATAAATATCGAGTATTAATGCTCGTGTTGAATTTTATCCCAACATGCCAAACTTGGACGAAAATTCATTTTCTTTTACTTGCTTCTCCTCTCACCTTCACGAATTTACTCATTACTTATTTGAAATATCATAATCCTTATAATCTCCAAATAATCTTTTCCTTGGAATGATGTCAATTACCTTATGACAAATTCAACGTACAATACTTCTGAGTGCAACATTGTCATAATTTAATAATGTGAAGCGTAACATCATCGTAATGTAGTACTTCAAGGTGTAACATCATTGTAATATAATACTGTGGGATGTAATATCGACGTAATATTACAGGGCGTAACAACGTTCAACTTCACAAATCCATGAAAAACTTCTCAAATTCAACCAAAGTTATAAAAGATTAGGATCAAATTCAAAAGAGAGATATATCTATCGTCATAGTAATGTGAGTCACTTCAACAAGAATTCCTATGAGACTTCTTAGCATAATAGCAACGGGATTTTGTGATTCTAAGGGGGTACGGTGCAATCTTTCTCAAGAATATCATACGGATTTTCCACTACTTTGATCTGACGTTATGTGTTCTTCGCAAAAGACGTGTGTTAGAGGGATTGTCAAGAGAATCAGCTCAGGTATGTTAAGGCTATCCCTTCTGTCCTTTTGGCATGATCCATACGATACAAACGAAACGAGCAAATGCACAATTTTCATAAATGACTCTATTCATAGAAGTATTAGAGGTGCCTATTTTCTTGAATTCCCATGTGTCTTATTATTTCATCTTCTGTTCATGGGTCTCATAAAAATACGTAAGTTGAAAAAATTTTACTTCATGATATTAATCAAAGGCATAATGGTCTTGTGATATTCCGAGGGATTTTATTGACGTACTTCTCATGCATTGCATTCATTTACATTGACCCATGACCAGATAGCACTATATACATATATATATATATATATATATATATATATATATATATATTTGTGTGTGTGTGTATGTGTGTGTGTGTGTGTGTGCGTATTTATATGTATATGGAATATGGGAAAAGGTTATGGCATTATATACGCACCTCCACCTAATCAGCTGGTATACGTTGATGATTTGCCCACAGTGGCCGAGATGATATGCTAGGATGCCCTTAGAGGATTGATAATGTTATGAACGTATACACCCATGCAATGTATAACATTTATACGCATATGTAGGACATTATAATTTAAATGGCTCACAAAGCTATTCCAATATACATGTTGAAACTTTTACTCCATGTTTCTCTCATGTCTATAGTTTAATTATTTTCATTTCTTACATACTCAGTACATTATTTGTACTGACGTCTCTTTGTCCTGGGGACGCTGTGTTTCATGCCCGCAGGTCCCGATAGATAGGTCTAGAGTCTTCCAAGTAAGCAATTAGCTCAGCGCAAGGTGTTGGTGCGCTCCATTTGCTACGGAATTGCCTATTTAGTTAGTATACATTGGACACGTATTGATTGGTATGTAGGGGCCCTGTCTCGGGCTTTTGACGGTTATGTACTCTTAGAGTCTTGTAGACATATGTCATGTACGTAAAAGATTGTATGGACTTGTCGGCCTTTGTTTAGTATATGAGTGATTATTTTGGTCTTATAGGCCCGTGTGTCTTATGTATAAGTTGGTATTACATGTTTTATTCAAGTCATCCTATGGCAGTCTTTCTCTCTCATTTACTTTTGATATCATGATACGAAAAGATACATTACGTTGGTATTCAGTTGAGTAAGGTACCGGGTGCCCGTCGCGGCATATCGGTTTGGGTCATGACAAAAGTGGTATCAGAGCAGTTCTGTCCTAGAGAGTCTACAAGCCATATCTAGTAGAGTCTTGTTTATGGGTGTGTTGTGCTCCACACTTATAAGCAAGAGGCTACAGGGCATTTAGGACTGTCACTCTTTCTTCTTACTCTAGATCATGTAGTAGGGCTCAATTGTAAGAACTCAAATTTCCTAAACTCTATCTCATTCATAATACGATGATGCCAACATCTAGGAAGACAATGTAATGGATTGAATGCGCCTATGGAAGAGTTGATTCAGATGACTCGATTTTGCATCATGTTTATAATGAGTAAATGTAAGGTCTCCAGCAGATCATGTGTGTACTAAGACATGTGAGCTTCTGGAAAAGGATTTATAAGGCATTAATATCTATCTACCCATATGGTAAAAGACACGAGAGAATCAGAAGGTAGATACAAGTTTCAACAAGTAAAAGAAGCAAGATGAAGAAGGGTACGAGGTACTCAGCTAGTGAAGATTACCATTACTTACCACTCAGGAAGGGAGATATAAGTATTTTGAGTTACCTTCAACACTAACACAGGTATGTACAATTAGCCACACACATCTTATTTATGCTCTATGGGGGCTAACAGAAGTAGTATAAGAAAAGGACGGATATTAGGATCCGGTTGGGGTTAGAGTGACCCAAAATGGTAAATGGATTGTTTGTGTTAGTTGATATTTCCGAAGGTTATTGCAAATGTGCTAATAGATCTCCTTGTGAGATACCCAGATGGTGCACTCTAAAAAAATACAGCTAGATATGAGTACTACAAAAATAGGCACTGGAAGCCTTAAAGGGATAAATATTACCTTAGTATGGCTCCCGACCCTAGTAGAGAAAGAATGTTAGGCAACCCGAAAAGCTGGTAGATGGAGCAAGGGGAGCTAAGGGCAAAATAATTTCTTGTTAAAGTTTTCAGAACATAAAGTGATAGACAAAAATGTTAGCAGGGAAGTAAGAAGAGAGATAATGAAGCACTATGAGTAGGATGTAATACATGGATGACAACGGTAGAGTATTACAGAATCTATAGTCAAATGAAGAAAGAGACGAGAGGTGACAGGCTTTAAGAAAACAAAATAGTATAGGCCATCCAGTCATATCCTTATTTTGAGAAATAAAGTCGCTACTCTAACGCGATTACCAAAAGGAAAGATTAGACCACAGAGTAATAGAAATCAGTATGGGCTAGTAAACAAGATAAACTAAATTGGGGACTGAGTGATTTTATAATAGTCGGCATCATGAGAATTTCAGAGTGCGTTCCGGCGATAAAAGAATGGACGACAGAAGAATAACCTTTAAAGGTCATTCAGGAAGATGCTTCCCTAAAGCAAGAAATATGAGAAAGGTTAAACTTAAGGGACTATGTGTGCCAGCTACATTAAGTGTCACCCTCGTGGGTAAGGAATTTTTTCATCCTTGCTACAGAAGGGTTACCGTAAAGTGAGTAAGGGTCATCGACGATGTGGAAAGACTCCAAAGATGAAGAGGTAAAACATCTATACGTAGATTGTCGTAGCTCCAAATCTTAGTACATTCCAAAAGGGGGAGAATATGGAGTGATGTGGTATTAAGTCAGAATTAAGTGGTTCTAGTATTATGGAATGGTAAAAGAAAAATGCAATAAAAATGGAAAAGGGATGAGATTGCACTTATCCAAAGCCTATAGATATGCTACGATTCCAGAACATTATACAAACACGATGTCAAAGAGAGGAAGTAAGGTTTCCTGCCAGGGATGTTATTGATAAATAAAGAGTCAGTGCGAGATGTAAGTTAAGATAAAGGAAACAACCAAGGAAAGATTACACAAAATATTGATATGAAAATGGGCCAACGAGTAGTTAGTAGTTGATTTCTGAAGAGCCTAGTTATGGCTAGACAAGAGGATACAAAAAAATCAACATATCATGCAAGATAAATATAGTAAAACCCATTATATTGAATTCATCCTCGTGGTTATGACATTATAATACTTGAGATCTATTCAGACAGGAGTTGGGGTAGTTAAAGGTACCGTATGAGTGTTACGAAAATAAAAGAGAATGCCACTAGGAGGACAGTCAAAATATCAGTTTGGAAGCAACCCTACAAGCACAAAGACATGGAGGTAAGTAACTACGGATAATTATAGGCGAGGAAGGACATCAAAATTCCGTCGAGTATGCGATGTAATAGCTCGCAGCTTTACAAGAGTCAGAGGGTCCTCCTTAAGTACTACAATGAAAAACTAGCTAAGGAAATAAGGAAGAATGCTTCAACCTAAGCTTAGTGACCTAAAGAGGAAATGGTCTTATAACAACAGTCTCACAATAACATTGAATGCATTCCATAAGAAAGTGGCACCTACCATGGTCAGTGAACGAGAAGTAAAATCAAAAGTGATATTCAAGATCATACGAGTTGTATAGAATTCCAATATGTGTGGGCACTAAGGTAAGCTAAGTATTCACACAACAAGGGGGTAGGAAGACCAGGAAAAGTAATTGCTTACATTTAAAGAAAGCTGAGAAGGAACGAAATGAATTATTCGATCAATGATCTAGAGTTAGTTAAGTTATGAACACACTTAATATTTTAGAGTATTATCCATGAATCACATATGTTGACAATCATATTGCCGTAGAATATTCTGGTATAAGTTAAAAGAAAGAATTGAGACCGGGTCATAGACATAGGATTGAATTGTTAAAAGATTATATCATGGATATTCCATAGCACCCATGAAAGGCTAAAGTAATAACTAATGCCATGAGACATAGATTGGAAGATAATTTAAGCCTACATAAAGGTTTATTAGAGGGAAGATGAAACTAAAAAGTTACATTAACTAAGTATTTCAAGAGTCTGATTATTGGACCCAGAAAAATTATAGAAATCGTGATTGAGAATACTGCAGAATCACTTTTAATATCAAAGGTACAAGAGAGATGGTATAACAACCATATTCTGATTATTGCATTCATTTACATTATAAAAAGTTTACTTCATGATCAGCTGGTATACGTTGATGATTTGCCCATAGTGGCCGAGATGATATGATAGGATGCCCTCAGAGACTTAATGATGCTATGAACGCGTATAAACATGCATGGTATGACATTTATACGCATATGCATAACATTATAATTTAAATGGTTCACAGATCTATTCCGATATACATGTTGAGCATTTTACTCCATGTTTCTCTCATGTCTATTGTCTACTTATTTTCATTCCTTACATACTCGGTACATTATCTGTACTAACGTCCCTTTTGCCTAGGGCCGCTGCCTTTTATGCCAGCAGGTCCCGATAGACAAGTCGAGATTCCTCCAAGTAAGATATCAGCTCAGTGGAAGGTGTTGGTGCGATCCATTTGCTCCATAGTTACCTATTTGGTCAGTATGCATTTGACACGTATTGACTGTTATGTTGGGGCCCTGTCCCGACCTTATGACGATTATGTACTTTTAGAGGATTGTAGACATATGTCATGTACGTAAACGATTGTATGGCCTTGTCGGCCTATATTTAGTATACGAGTGATCATTTTGGACTTATTGGCCGGTATGTCTTATGTATAAGTTGGTATTACATGTTTTATTCTAGTCATCCTATGGCAGCCTTTCTGTCTCATTTACTTTTGATAACATGATACGAAAAGATACATTATGTTGGTATTCGGTTGAGTAAGGTACTGTCTGCCCATCGCGGTCCATCAGTTTAGGTCATGCCAAAGTGGCATGAGAGTAGTTCTATCCTAGGGAGTCTACAAGTCGTGTCTAGTAGAGTCTTGTTTATGGGTGTGTTGTGCACAACACTTATAAGCAGGAGGCTACAAGTCATTTAGGACTGTCACTCTTTCTTCTTACTCTAGATCGTGTGGTAGGGCTTAGTTGTAAGAGCTCAATTTCCTAAACTCTATCTCATTCAAAATATGATGATGCCTATATCTAAAAAGACAACGTAAGGGATTGAATGCAGCTATGGAAGAGTTGAGTCAGAGGAACTCGATTTTGCATCATGCTTATGATGAGTAAATGTATGGTCTCCAGCAGCTCATGTGTGTACTATGACGTGTGAGCTTCTGGATAAGGATTCCTAAGGCATGAATATCTATCCATCCATATGGTAAAAGCAACAAAAGAATCAGAAGGTAGATACAAGTTTCAGCAAGTAAAAAAAGCAAGATGAAGAAAGGTATGAGGTACTCAGCTAGTGAAGATTATCATTACTTACAGATATAAGCATTTTGAGTTACCTTCAATAATAATAGAGGTATATACAATTGGCCATACCTATCTCATTTATGCCCTATCGGGGTTAACAGAAGTAGTATAAGAAAAGGACGGATATTAGGATCCGGCTGGGGTTAAGTGACCCAAAATAGTGAATGGATTGATTCTGTTAGTTGACATTTCCGAAGTTTATTGCAAATGTGCTAATAGATCTCCTTGTGAGACACATAGATGGTGCACTCTAAAATAATACAGCTAGATATGAGTACTACAAAGATAGGCACTGGAAGCCTTAAAAGGATAAATATTACCCTAGTGTGGCTCCCGTCTGTAGTAGAGAAAGAATGTTAGGCAACCCGAAAAGACGGTAGATAGAGCAAGGGGATCTAAGGGAAAAGGATGTCTTGTTAAAGTTTTTAGAATAAAGTGATAGATAGAAATGTTAGGCAGGAAGTAAGAAGAGACATAATGAAGCATTATGAGTAAGATGTGATACATGGATGACAATGGTAGAGTATTACAGAATCTATGGTCAAATGAAGGAAGAGACGAGAGGTGACAGGCCTTAAGACAACAAAAGAGTAGAGGCCATATAGTCATATCCTTATTTTGAGAAATAAGTTTGCTACTCTAACGCGATTACCAAGAGGAAAGGTTAGACCCCAGTGAAATGGAAATCAGTATGGGCTGGTGAACAAGATAAACTAAATTGGGGACTGAGTGATTTGATAATAGTCGGCATCATGAGAATTTCAGAGTGCTTTCCGGCGATAAAAGAATAGATGACAGAAGAATAACCCTTAAAGGTCATTCAGGAAGATGCTTCCCTGAAGCTAGTAATGTGAGCAAAGTTAATCTTAAGGGATTATGTGTGCCAGCTACATTAAGTGTCACCCTCGTAGGTAAGGAATTTTGTTATCCTTGGTACATAAGGGTTACCGCAAAGCAAGTAAGGGTCATCGATGATGTGAAAAGTCGCCAAAGATGAAGAGGTAAAACATCTATAAGTAGATTTTTGTGGCTCCAAATATGGAGTGATGTGGCATTAAGTCAGAATTAAGTGGTTCTAGTAATTATGGAATGGTAAAGGAAGAATGCGATAAAAATGGAAAAGGGATGAGATTGCACTTATTCAAAGCCTACAAATATGTTACGATTCCAGAACATTATGCAAACACGATGTCAAGGAGAGGAAGTAAGGGTTCAGGAGGAGACTAGTTATGGCTAGACAAGAGGATACAGACAAATTAATAGATCGTACAAGATAAACATAGCAAAACCCAGTATAGTGAATTCAGCCTTGTAGTTATGACATTGTAATACTTGAGATATATTCACACAGGAGTTGGGGTAGTTAAAGGTTCCGTATGAGTGTTAAAAAATAAAATAGAATGCCACTAGGAAGACAGTCAAAATATCTATTCAAAAGCAACCCTACAAGAACAAGGTCATGGAGGTAAGTAACTACAGATAATTATAGGCGAGGAAGGACATCAAAATATTCGTCGAGTATGTGATGTAATAAGCTCGCAGTTTTACAAGAGTCAGAGGGTCCTCCTTAGGTACTACAATGAAAGACTAGCTGAGGAAATAAGGAAGAAGGCATCAACCAAGGCTTAATGACCTAAAGAGGAAATGGTCTTATAACAACAGTCTCACAACAACATTGAATGCACTCCATAAGAAAGTGGCACCTACCGTGGCCAGTGAACGGGAAGTAAAATTAAAAGTGATATTCAAAATCATATGAGTTATATGCAATTCATATATGTGTGGGCACTAAGGTAAGCTAAGTATGCACACAACAAGGGGGTAGGAAGACCAGGAAAAGTAATTGCTTACATTTAAAGAAAGCTGAGAAGGAACGAAAGGAATTATTCGATCAATGATCCAGAGTTAGTTACGTTATGAACACACTTAAGATTTCGGAGTAATATCCATGCAACATATATGTTGACAATCACACATCCGTAGAAGATTCCGGTATAAGTTAAAAGATAGAATTTAGACCAGGTCATAGACAAAGGATTGAATTATTAAAAGATTGTATCATGGATATTCTATATCATCCATGAAAGGCTGAAGTAATAACTAATGCCATGAGCCGCAAATTGGAAGATAGTTTAAGCCTACATAAAGTTTTATTAGAGGGAAGAGGAAACTAAAAAGTTACATTAACTAAGTATTTCAAGAGTTTGATTATTGGACCTAGAAAAATTATGGAAATCGTGATTGAGAACACTGCAGAATCACTTTTAATATCAAAGGTACAAGAGAGAAGGTACAACAACCATATTCTACAACGGATCTACAATATCCAGTTAGAAGAAGTACCAGCCTCATAAGAAGTCAGTATGAAGCTCTCATCAGATTGTGTATGCACCACAGGTGCAAGTATTATAATAGAGCTTCAGGTTGTAGATGTGAATTATACTTATGTGGAAGTGAGATCAAGAAAAATATAAAAAATGTGATGCGAGATTTTAAGGTAAGTAAGGTAAAGGTGAACAACGTACGATATACTCAAATGCAGAAGGATGCAAATAGTTCATACTTCGGGTAAAAGTCTAGAAGTGCGGGGATTCCGTATCCAGGAATGATAGCGGCATCGTTAGCGGCATACCTTCTAGTCTATGGTTTCTTGGTATCAAGATGTCTAGTTAAGGAAGTAAAGAGAAGTTTGAGACGATGTGATGTCTCGCTTGATGTTTCAGAATAACATCTTGGTGCAAGCAAGTTGAAGGAAGGTTGCGAGTAGAATAAATGAATATGTGTAAATCGCAAGCTAAAGCATGGTAGAGCGACAAGGTTTTAAGACGACAGGAGTAAGGATAAGAAAGGGCGAGTGAGAAGGTGAGGAGAATGGATAAGTCCTCAGGATTAAGCCCACAAAAATGAGAGAGCTGATGGTTTCTTTAAGTTATATAAATCTCAGTATAGCCTGCATGAACTCAAAGGAGTCTAAGACTAGTAGCATTTAGAAGAGATGGAATGCTGCCCTGCTAATAAAATGAGGGTGCAATTGTGACAGATAAAGGATGACGTTTGTGCCTTTAATTGAATAATTATTTGAAAAAAAAGGTTTCGAGGATGGAACGGGATTAGAATACCCCTCCCCTTCCCCCATCCCCCCCCATAAGGTGAATCACATTTGGATACTATGAAATACGATTATAGAAATTATTCCAGATGTTCCCTGATGAGACGTGAGCCTTAGTGGCAGTGTTACATAAGAAGACAAGTTATCAGTGGTAAATTAAGATCAACATTAAGGTGAATCAACAATGGATGGATAAAAGTTACAATGTATAAGATGAGATTAGGCCATCATTCTTAAGATGAACAGTAATGAAGAAGTGTTAAAAGACTTAGCTTTATGAATATGAGATAAGTAACAAGAGTAACCTGGAGTTTGGTCGCAGACCTCAGTAACGATAAATCAAAGGATGTGTTATGATATAGTATGGCCTACTTACATGTAGTAAAGCTAATGACGCCTAGAGGGATAGCTTGACATAATTTTGTTGATGTTCACAAAGTAAGGCCTAGAGATTGGCTAAATGCTGGAGGAAAGAGGAGAAAAGCGTCGCATAGGTGCACATACCAAGTTAGAGTCATACAGGCTGCATGATAGAAGGTAGCAACAGTTACGAGATTGGGAGGATTCCAACTACAAGTCATGATGAGAGAAAGAGGCTTAAAGGGAGGAATGCCCTGGCCTTTGGATTTATTGAAAGAAATATCGCCTAAATGGCAAGGAGAATATTTAAGTATTCACACGAGCTATGGGTTATGAGAATGATAAGTGCATTAGTCAACATTCGAGGATGAATGTTCCAATGGGGGGAATGATGTTACGCCCCACAGTTTTACATCGATATTACGCCCCGCAGTATTATATTACGATGATGTTATGCCTCGCGGTATTATATTATGATGATGCTATGCCTTACATTATTACGTTAATGTTACGCTCCGCAGTATTAAATTACGGCGATGTTGCACCCTGTAGTATTGTACGTTGAATTTGTTGTAAGATAACTGACATCAGTTCAAGGACAAGATTATTTGAAGATTATAAGTGTTATGCTATTTGAAACAAGTTATGAGTAAATTCGTGAAGGTGAAAGGGTAAGCGAATCGATGAAAATGAGTTCCGTCGAAGTTTGACAATTTGGGATAAAATACGGTCCGAGCTATACTACTCGGTATTTATGGACTTGTGTCATAAAAAGGTACCACATGACCATAATAGTGAGGTGTATAAAGTGTGTTAAAAGTGAATAGTATTTTAAGTAATTTGAGATAAATCTTAATTATGTGGATAATTGGATAATTATGAATTTTTAAATGGGAGATTATATCTATCTATCTTCATAGTAACGTGAGTCACTTTAACAAGAATTCCTATGAGACTTCTTAGCATAATAGCAACGGGATTTTGCGATTCTAAGGGAGTACGGTGCAATATTTCTCAAGAATATCATACGGATTTTCTCATACTTCAATCTGCCATTATGTGTTCTTCCTAAAAGACGTGTGGTAGAGGGATTGTCAAGAGAATCAGCCCAGGTATGTTAAGGACATCCCTTATATCCTTTTGGCATAATCCATACGATACAAACGAAACGAGAAAATGCACAATTTCCATAAATGACTCTATTCATAGAAGTATTAGAGGTGCTTATATTCTTGAATTCCCATGTGTCTTATTATTACATCTTCTATTCATGGGTCTTAGTAAAATACATAAGTTGAAAAAAGTTTACTTCATGATATTAATCAAAGGCATAATGGTCTTATAATATTCCGAGGGATTTTATTGACGTACTTCTCATGCATTGCATTCAACTAAATTTACCCATGACCAGATGGTGTTATATACACGTATATATATATATATATGTATATGGTATATGGGAAAAGGTTACGGTGTTATACATGTACCACCACCTGATCAGCTGGTATACGTTGATAATTTGTCTACAGTGGCCGAGATGATAATATGGGATGCCCTCAGAGGCTTGATGATGTTACGAACGCATATACCCATGCATGGTATGACATTTATATGCATTTGCATGACATTATAATTTAAATGGTTCACAGAGCTATTCAGATATACATGTTGAGCCTTCTACTCCATGTTTCTCTCATGTCTATTATTTACCTATTTTCATTCCTTACATACTCGGTAAATTATTTGTACTGACATCCCTTTTGCCTAGGGACACTGCATTTCATACCCGCAGGTCCCGATAAATAAGTCGAGAGTCTGCCAAGTAAGCTATCAGCTCAGCGGAAGGTGTTGGTGCGCTCCATTTGCTCCAAAATTTCCTATTTGGTCAGTATGCATTGGACACGTATTGACTGGTATGTCATGGCCCTGTCCCGACCTTATGACGATTATGTACTCTTAGAGGCTTGTAGACATTTATCATGTACATAAAATATTGTATGGCCTTGTCGGCCTATGTTTAGGGTATGAGTAATCATTTTGGTCTTATAGGCCCATATGTCTTATGTATAAGTTGGTATTACATGTTTTATTCTAGTCATCCTATGTCAGCCTTTCTATCTCATTTAATTTTGATATCATGATGCGAAAAGATACGTTATGTTGGTATTCGGTTGAGTAAGGTACCGGTGGCCGTCGCAGCCCATCCGTTTGGGTCGTGACAAAGATGATGATATCTCTCCTGAGGACAGTAATCTAATGCCTCGTAAGAGGAGAGCCGTGGATGGGGGAGGAGAAAGGCCAGTAGTCGTCGGCCTGAAAGAAGGTGACTTCATTCTTCGAGAGATGGCCACAATGCATGTTGAAGAGAGCATGGAGGTGGGCTCTAAGGTCCCGCACTTGGAGGAGATGAACATGAATGCATCGATGCGTCCTGCGGGGGAGACGGTTGAGAGAGGGATGCATGAAAAAGGCCTCGCACTTCTTAGACAAGAGGAGGCCTCGTCTTCTATGGCCACAATGGATGTTCCTTCTTCTGCTGATGGTAGAGAGAAGGCCGTTGCTGAAGAGGGCGTCGGATCTGACTCCAATATGGATCTGGACGAGTTGAGGATGATTGATGAGAGACTTACTCAACTCGAGGTGAGGTTGGAAGGGGGCTCCAAAACTATTATGACCCCAAAGGATGGTAATCTTCTTGTAAATACTAAGGAAGCAGTCTTTTCCCTCGATCCTCTTTGTTCTGAGGTTGAGGGTACGACCCTCGAGATGATAAATGACAGCACTCTGTTGAATACGACTATTGTCTGTTCTTTTCCTTATGCTCTAGTTTCTGTCACAACCCAAAAACTGCCCATTCATGATGGCACCTATCGTGATACTAGGCCAGCCAACTATTACCCATTTACTCCATTTTTTAATTAAAACTTAAGAAAAATCATGTTTTTAACAGAAATCCAATAAGATAAAAGTATAAAATCAAATCCCGCAGAAAGAAATACAAGCCCGACCTCGGGTGTCACTAAGTCATGAGCAAAATACTACAACCATTTAAAATAACCAAGACTACATAGTCTGAGAAAAATCCAATAAATGTACTACAAGGAAGATAAGGAAGGAGAAGGCAGAACTGCGGTCGCTAAACAGCTACCTCGCAATCTCCAGAGAAAAGTCTCCAACTGGTAAGATCAGCAACCGCTACCATGCCCCGAGATACATGGATCTGCACATAGGGGTGCAGGGGGTAATGTGAGTACACCAACTCAGTAAGTAACAAGTCCAAACTATGGTCAATATCTCGCTACGGCGTGCAGCCTGATCCCATACTGTCAATCAATATCAGGCTCTCGGCCTCACTCGGTCAATACTCTCCAGTCTCACACACACGGGCTCAAAATGTCATGATACTTGCCCGAACAATGATATGATATGTCAAATATCAAGAATCGATACTGAGGCATGATATAATATGCATGAACAGTATTGAGTATAGAATATAAATGAAGCTAATGACATGACAGCAAGAAACAACCTCTAGGGTCTCAATAGTGTTGGCGTGAAGCCTTAACATGATAGTTAGCATGATTTGCAGCTCATTAACTTAATCATATGATTACAACACCAATATCAGCATGAAAGAGTCACTAAGCAGTGCCATGGGATGATCCAGGCCGCATTTCTCATGATGCATGCCCACACACCCGTCACTTGGCATTTGCGTCACCTCAATAGTAATTATAGAACACATAGTTTGGGGTTTCGAACCCTCAGAATCAAGTTTAGAAGCGTTAATTACCTCAAGCCAAGCCAAACTCTAGCCCGCGATGCCTTTTCCTCTCGATTTGGCCTCCAAATGCCCATAATCTAACCAAAATCAGTATATAACCATCAATATATGCTAAACGAATGAAACCCATACGAAAATTATCAATTTAATTCTAAAATCCCAAAATTGGTCAAACCCGACCCCCCGGACCCACATCTCGGATTTCGATAAAAATCACAAAACTAGAATCCTTACACTCTCACGAGTTCATACATACCAAATACATCAAAATCCGACCATAAACGACCCCTCGAATCCTCAAATCAAAGTCTCCAATTCCAAGCCTTAATCTCTCAACTTTACTCCTTTATTTTCCACTAATACCATGATTAAACAATGGGAAAATGGCAATAAATACAAATAATAAGTCTTAAGAAGCTTACCTAACTGAAACCCTTCGATTTCCTTGAAAAATCACAGCTCTAGCTCTCTTCCCGTCTTCAAAAATGGTGAAACTTAGCAAAATTTCGTGAAGACATCTATTTATATGTTATACCAAGCGATATCGTACCTGCGGTCCATTTCCCGCATCGCAAGACTGTTTCTACGACTAACCAACTGCTTCTACGGTTTTTTATTTAATTTCCCTTACCGCACCTGCGACCCAATTTCCGCATCTGCGGCATCGCAGGTTCGACATACCTTCCGCATCTGCATGCTCGCCCAAATAGTTGACCTTCGCTTTTGCGGTCAATTTTCCGCTACTGCGGCTCGCACCTGCGGTCCCCAATTCGCAGGTGCGGTTATAACAGAAACTCAGCAGCTGAGGCTGCTCCAACAAATTTCCAAACTTCCCGATAACCATCCGAAATCATCCCGAGGCCCCCGGGACCTCAACCAAAAGTACAAACAAGTCATATACCACTATTCAAACTTATACCAATCTTCAAAACACTCAAAACAACACCGAAATGCCAAATCACCCTCGGATTCAAGCATAAGGATTCCAAAACTTCCGAATTCCGCAAATGATCAAAAAGTCTATCAAAACTCCTCTGAATGACCTGAAATTTTGCACACACATCCCAAATGATACAACGAACCTACTCCAACAATCGGAATTCCATTCCGACCCCGATATCAAAATTTCCACTACCAATCAAAAAGCGCCAAAATTTAAATTTCACCAATTCAAGCCTAAATCTACCACGGACCTCCAAATTACATTCCGAACACACTCCTAAGTACCAAATCACCTAACGAAGCTATCCGAGCCATTAGAATTCACATCCAAGCCCTTTTTCACATATGTCAATGTCCGGTTGACTTTTCAAACTTAAGCTTACTCAAAAGAGACTAAGTGTCTCCAACCTCCCCAAAACCACTCCGAACTCAAACCAACTAACCCGATACCACATAATACAGCTGAACAAGGTATAAGGAAGCAGAAATGGGGGAAATGGAGCAGTAACTCATGAAACGACCGGCCGGGTCATTACATCTTCCCCCTCTTAAACAAACGTTCGTCCTCAAACGAGTCAAGAAACATACCTGAAGCCTCAAATAGGTGAGGATATCTGCGCCGCATCTCCCGCTCGGTCTCCCAGGTAGCCTCCTCCACGGGCTGACCTCTCCATTGCACTTTCACTGAAGTTATATCCTTTGATCTCAACTTTCGAACTTGACACTCCAAAATAGCCACTGGCTCCACATGATAAGTCAAATCACCATCCAACTGAACTGTGCTGAAATCCAGAACATGAGACGGATTGCCAATATACTTCCGGAGCATAGAAACATGAAATACTGGATGCATGATCGACAAGATGGGTGGCAAAGCAAGCTCATAAGCCACCTCCCCAATCCACCGAAGCACCTTAAAAGGCCCAATGAACTGGGGACTCAATTTACCCTTTTCCCAAATCTCATAACACCCTTCATGGGTGAAACCTTCAGTAGAACCTTATCCCCCAACCATGTAAGACACATCACGGACCTTCCTATCAGCATAACTCTTTTGTCTGGACTGCGCTATACGAAGCCACTCCTGAATCACCTTCACCTTGTCCAAAGCATACTACACTCAGTCTGTACCCAAAAGTCGAGCCTCACCCGGCTCAAACCAACCAAATAGAGATCTACACCATCTTCCTTACAAAGCCTCATATGGATCCATCTAAATACTCGATTGATAACTGTGGTTATAAGTAAACTCTGCGAGCGGTAGAAACTGATCTCACAACCCTCCAAAATCAATGACACACACGCGCAACATATCCTCCAATATCTGAATAGTGCGCTCAGACTGCCCGTCCGTCTGAGGATGAAAAGTTGTGCTCAACTCAACCTGAGCACCTAACTCTCGTTGCACAGCTCTCCAAAACTGTGAAGTAAACTAAGTACCTCTATCTGAAATGATGGAAACTGGGACACCATGCAAACGAACAATTTCTCGGATGTAAATCTTTGCTAACCACTCTGAAGAATAGGTAGTACACACCGGAATGAAGTGTCGGACTTGGTCAGCCATTCCACAATCACCCAAATAGCATTGAACTTCTTCAAAGTCCGTAGGAGTCCAACTACAAAGTCCATCGTGATCCGCTCCCACTTCCACTCTGGAATATCTATCTGCTGAAGCAAGACGCCTGGTCTATGATACTCATATTTTACCTACTGACAATGAAGACACCAAGCTACAAATCCTACAATATCTTTATTCATTCTTCTCCACCAGTAATGTTGTCTCAAATCTTGGCACATCTTCGCGGCACCAGGATGTATGGAATACCACGAGCTATGGGCCTTCTCTAGAATCAACTCTCGAAGCCCATCTACATTGGGCACACATATCCGGCCCTGCCTCCTCAATACCCCATCATCAACAATAGTCACATCTCTGCCATCATCGTGCTGAACTTTGTCCTTAAGGACAAGCAAATGAGGATCATCATACTGGCGCTCTCTGATGCGATCAAACAAGGAAGACCGAGAAATCACACAAGCTAATACCTGACTAGGCTCCGAAATATCCAACCTCATAAACAGATTGGCCAAGGCCTGAACATCCACTGCAAGAGGTCTTTTCCCAACAGGAATAAATGCAAGACTGCCCATACTCACCGTCTTCCTACTCAAATCATCGTCCACTACATTGGCCTTCCCCCAATGGTACAAGATAGTGATATCATAATCCTTTAGCAGCTCCAACCATCTCCGCTGCCGCAAATTAAGATCCTTCTACTTGAACAAGTGTTGGAGGCTACGATGATCAATAAACACCTCACAAGACACACCATAGAGATAATGTCTCCAAATCTTCAATGCGTGAACAATGGCAGCCAACTCCAAATCATGAACAGGGTAGTTCTTCTCATGGGGCTTCAACTGACGAGAAGCATATGCAATCACTCTACCCTTCTACATCAAAACACATCCAATACCAACTCTCGTAGCATCACAATACATTGTATAAGAACCTAAAGCTGATGGCAAAACTAACACTGGAGTTGTGGTCAAGACAGTCTTGAGCTTCTGAAAGCTCACCTCACACTCGTTCGACCACATAAATGGAGCACCCTTCTGAGTCAAATTGGTCAAGGGTGATGCTATAGATGAAAATTCCTTGACGAACCTGCAGCAATAACCCACCAAACCGAGAAAGCTATGAATCTCTATGGCTGAGGACGATCTAGGCCTACTCTGAACCTCCTCTATCTTCTTTGGATCAACCTGAATACCCTCACTGGACATCACGTGCCCCAAGAAAGCTACTGAACTGAGCCAGAACTCACACTTGGAGACTTTGCATAAAGCTTCTCCTCCCTCAATCTCTGCAACACAACTCTCAAATGCTCTGCGTGCTCCTCCTGCCTACGCAAGTACACCAGAATATCATCAATGAACACAATGACAAACGAGTCGAGATAAGGCCAAAACACGATGTTCATCAAATGCATGAACTCTGTTGGGCATTGGTCAGTCCAAAAGACATCACAAGGAACTCAAAATGACCTTATCGGGTCTTGAAAGTTGTCTTAAGAATATCCGAGTCCCTGATCTTCAGCCAGTGATACCCAAACGGAGACCAATCTTGGAGAACATCCTCGCTCCCTGAAGCTAGTCAAATAAATCAGCAATACAAGGCAAAGGATACTTGTTCTTGATTGCAACTTTGTTCAACTGTCTGTAATCAACGCACATCCTCATAGAGTCATCCTTCTTTTTCACAAATAGGACAGGTGCACCCGACGGCGATACACTAGGCTGAATAAACCCCTTATCAAGGAGTTCCTGAAGTTGCTCCTTCAACTCCTTCAACTCCACCGGTGCTATACGATACGGTGGAATAGAAATAGGCTGAGTGCTTGGTACCAAATCAGTACCAAAATCAATATCCATGTCTGTCGGCATGCCCGGCGGGTTTGCAGGAAACACATCGAGAAAATCCCTCACTATAGGAACAAAATCAATACTAGGAGTCTCTGCGCTGACATCCCTCACAAAGGCTAAGTATGAAAGACAACCCTTCTCAACCATCTATTGGGCCTTCAGAAATGAAATCACCCTACTGGGAACATAATCAATCGAACCTCGCCACTCAATCCGTGGAAACCCCGGCATAGCCAATGTCACTGTCTTGGCATGTTAGACCAAAATAGCACGACACAAAGATAACCAATCCATGCCCAATATCACATCAAATCAACCATACTAAGCAACAAGAGATCCACTCGGGTATCCAAACCCCCAATAGTCACTTCACACGATCGATATACATAGTCTAGAATAATAGTATTGCCCATCGAAGTAGATACATAAACTGATGAAACAAGAAACTCGCATAGCATATCCAAATAATGGGCAAAATATGATGACGCATATGAAAAAAGTGGAAACGGGATCAAATAATACAGAGGCACCTCTGTGGCAGACTGAGATAATACCTGTAATCATAGCATCTGAAGCAATAACATCTGGTCTGGCTGGAAGGGCATAGAAACGGGCCTGACCACCACCTGATCGACCTCCCCCTCTAGGGCGACCCCTAGCTGACTGACCTCCACACCGAGTTGACTAGGCGGGTGGGGAAGTAACTGGTGCTGAAGCTAAAGGCTGACTCTTCTACTAGGATGAACCTCCCATAAGGCAGGGATAGAACCTCTTAATATGATCCAAATCTCCACACTCGAAGCAACCTCTCCCGATAAATAGCGATGGGGACTGAAGGGAGCCCCATGCACTGGGATGCCCACTAGAAGAACCAGGCATAAATGAACCCTGAACTAATGGTGCTTGAGTCAAACTCTGAGCTAGAAGAGCACTGAGAGACAAGTGACCCTGATGTTAACTGTGGGAACCATGGACAGATGTCCCACCACGGTGACCTGAACGGGCTGGCTGAGTATGTATGAATGGACAACCTTTGTCGTGCTGAGACTGACCTCCCAAAGGAACACCACTGAAGCTACCAGATCCCCAAAACCTCTTGGCCTCCCTATCATCCTGCTCCTGGTGGTGAACTGACTCTATCTCTCTAGTAATATCAACCACCTCCTCAAAAGGAGCGCCAGATACTCTCTCTCTGGTCAGAAAAATCAGTAGTCGATAGTTGAGGACACCAACGAACCTCTTAATCCTCTTCCTATCCGTGGGAACTAGCCAAATAGCAGGACGGGCCAACTCGGAGAATCTCATTTCATACTGTGATACGATTATATCTCACTGATGCAGCTGCTCGAACTGCCTATGTAGCTCCTTTCTGCGGGAATGCGGTACATACTTCTCTAGGAAGAGAATGGAGAACTGATGCCAGGTAAGGGGCAGTGCTCCAATAGGCCTACGCCTCTCATACGCCTCCCACCAAGTGAAGGCAGCTCTAGAAAATTAAAAATTAGTAAATAAGACCCCACTAGTCTCCAGAATACCCGCTGTACACAACATCCTCTGACACTTATCCAAGAAACCCAAGGCATCCTCGCCCTCTGCACCACTGAAGGTCGGCAGCTGAAGTCTGCCAAATCTCTCCAATCGATGCTGCTTGTCATCAGGCATAACTGGAACCACAAAATCTTGAGCAAGTGCAACCGGCTGGGCTGGTGGTGCCTCCGGTGTCTGGAGTCCCTAAACAACCTGCTTGGGTGTACGAGCGGCAGGAGTCTAGGTTCCTCCACAGGCCTGAGAAGTAGTTGTTATAGTAGAAACTGCGATTGCATGAGCAAGACTGGTGCACATGGTCAGAATCTGAGCCAAAGTCTCCTGGAGACCCGGAATAACAATAGGCACAGTCGGTGCCTGAGCTGGTGCTGCTGGCGCATCCCCCATTGGAGCTTGTTCATGAACTGGGGCAGCAGATGGATCTGCAGGTGTTGCCTTAGCTGCTGTACAGGCTATACCCCTGCCCCTACCACAACCTCGACCGCGTCCTCGGCCTCTAGCGGCCCCAATTAGTGGTACTGGTGGTCGTCCATCCTGATCAGTAGCACGTGTCCTCACCATCTATGAGAGAATAGAATAACAGAAGTTTAGTACCAGAATCAATAGATTTGCATGACAAGAATTTAAGAATGTGAAGTTTTTCCTAAAGGTTCTGCAGCCTTTCGAGGAGAAGTACAGACGTCTCCGTACTGATCCGCGAGACTCTACTAAACCTGCTCATGACTAGTGAGACCTATGTAACCTAGGCTCTAATACCAACATGTCAATACCCAAAAACTGCCCAGTCGTGATGGCGAATAAGATAAAACTAGAAAATAAAATCCCGCGGAAAGAAATACAAGCCCGACCTTGAGTGTCACTAAGTCATGAGCAAAATACTACAACAATTTAAAATAACCAAGACTACATAGTTTGAGAAAAATCCAATAAATGTACTACAAGGAAGATAAGGAAGGAGAAGGCAGAACTGCAGTCGCCAAACAACTACCTCGCAATCTCCAGAGAAAAGTCTCCAATTGGTAAGAGTAGCAACTGCTACCGTGCCTCGAGATACCTGGATCTGCACACATGGGTGCATGGGGTAATGTGAGTACACCAACTCAATAAGTAACAAGTCCAAACTATGGATTAATGGTAGTGACGAACCAAACCTCAACAGGTAGCAACATTTAATTGTACAGAAAAAATGGCATGCTTACAGTTCAAGTAAATTCTCAGCAGTGATTAATCACAGTATAAACAATACAGAGTATAAAGCTCAGGAACCTCTAAGTACCAATGCAAAGATAGCATGATCAATGTTACGTATAATACTTCCACTCACATTGCTCAACCACTCGATACTATATATGACCCGTTCAGCGCAGGGAAGATCCATCACGGAATATATACATCACTGACTATAAGTCACCCAGTACCGAGGAAACAGGCTAATCCAGCCTCATGGAGAAGATCAGTCTCCATACCAATACTTCGGACAAGATCCATGTCTAGGAAAGATCAATCACTCAATATCATCAACTGCACTCACTGGGGGTGTAAAGACTCCGTAGGGGCTTCTCTTAGCCCAAGTGCTATATCAATGCCAGCGAATGCATGATCAATATCTCGCTACGGTGTGCAGTCGGATCCCATACTGTCAATCAATATCACGCTCTCAGCCTCACTCAGTTAATACTCTCCGGTATCACACACACGGGCTCAAAATCTCATGATAATAGCCCGAACAATGATATGATATGTCAAATAGCAAAAATCAAGATTGAGGCATCATATAATATGCATGAACAGGACTAAGTATAGAATATAAATGAAGCTAATGACATGACAGCAAGAAACAACCTCTAGGGTCTCAATAGTGTTGCCGTGAAGCCTTAACATGATAATTAGCATGATTTGCAGCTCATTAACTTAATCACATGATTACAACACCAATATCAGCATGAAAGAGTCACTAAGCGGTGCCATGGGATGATCCAGGCCACATTTCTCACGGTGCACACCCACACGCCCGTCACTTGGCATTTGTGTCACCTTAATAGTAATCATAGAACACACAGTTCGGGATTTCGAACCCTCAAAATCAAGTTTGGAAGCGTTACTTACCTCAAGCCAAGCCAAACTCTAGCCTGCGACGTCTTTGCCTCTCGATTTGGCCTCCAAATGCCCCTAATCTAACCAAAATCAGTATATAACCATCAATATATGCTAAAGGAATGAAACCCATACGAATATTATCAATTTAACTCTAAAATCCCAAAATTGGTCAAACCCGACCCCCCGGGCCTATGTCTCAGATTCTGATAAAAATCACAAAACTAGAATCCTTACACTCTCACGAGTTCATACATACCAAATACATCAAAATCCGACCACACACGACCCCTCGAATCCTCAAATCAAAGTCTCCAATTCGAGGACTTAATCTCCCAACTTTCCTCCTTGATTTTCCACTAATACCATGATTAAACAATGGAAAAATGGCCATAAACACAAATAATAAGGCATAAGAAGCTTACCCAACTGAAACCCTTCGATTTTCTAGAAATATCACAACCCTAGATCTCTTCCCGCCTTCAAAATTGGTGAAACTTAGCAAAATTTCGCGAAGGCATCTATTTATATGTTCTGCCCAGTGATACCGCACCTGCGGTCCATTTCCCGCATCTGCGGGACCGCTTCTGCAGTTTTTCAGTTAATTTCCCTTACTGCACATGCGACCCAATTTCTGCATCTACAGGCTCATAGGTGTGACATACCTTCTACATCTGCGATGCTCGCCCAAATAGTTGACCATCAGTTTTGCGGTCAATTCTCTGCTTCTGCGGCTCGCACCTGTGGTCCCCAATCCGCAGGTGCAGTTATGACAAAAACTCAGCTGCTGAGGCTGCTCCAACAAATTTCCAAACTTCCCGATAATCATCTGAAATCATCTTGAGGCCCCCGGGACCTCAACCAAAAGTACAAACAAGTCATATACTACTATTCAAACTTATACCAATCTTCGGAACACTCAAAACAACATTAAAACGCCAAATCACCATTTGATTCAAGCCTAAGGATTCCAAAACTTCCGAATTCCGCAAACATCAAAAAGTCTATCAAAACTCCTCTGAATGACCTGAAATTTTACACACACATCCCAAATGACACAATGAACCTACTCTGACTATCAAAATTCCATTCCGACTTCGATATCAAAATTTCCACTACCAACTAGAAAGCGCCAAAATTCCAATTTCGCCAATTCAAGCCTAAATCTAGCACGGACCTCCAAATTATATTCCAAACACACTCCTACGTCCCAAATCACATAACGAAGCCATCCAAACCATCAGAATTCACATCCGAGCCCTTTTTCATATAAGTCAACCTCCAGTTGACTTTTCCAACTTAAGCTTACTCAAAAAAGACTAAGTGTCTCCAACCTATCCAAAACCACTCCGAACTCAAACCAACTAACCCGATACCACATAATACAGCTGAACAAGGCATAAAGAAGCAGAAATAGGGAAAACAGAGTGGTAACTCATGAAACGACCGATCGGGTCGTTACATTTCTATTGTAAGTTCTAATTCTTTTTCTTTGTTTTGTAGACGGTTATTCTAGAGAATGAGAGTGCTCGATGGGAGAAGAGGTGTAAAAACATTTACGTGAAGCTGAAGGAAAAGTATACAATGTGTCTTGGGAAGTACTGGGAGCTCTGGTGTCAGCTTAGCGAAAGCGACATTTTGTAGGTCCTGATGGAGGACTTAAAGAAGAGAGATGAGGAGTTGATGCGAGTTGTGGAGAAATGCAACATCCTTAAAGGAACATTAAGGAGAAAAGAGGAGTATTTGAGCTTAGCAGGGGCGTAAAGGCCCAATCCAGTAATCTCCAACCCCAATTGGTCATACTGCGAGGCCAACTCGAAGAGTGTCGGTTCAAGGAGGAGGCTCTTAGTGGAGAGGTCGATGAGAAATATGAGGAGCTTGATAAGCCGAATTTTGCTCGGTCGGAGGCTTAGAGGAGGGTGGAGTTCCTTGAAGTGTAGAATCGGACCCTTCGTTCTGAGTGAGAAAATTACTTGTCGACGGCGAGGGATAAAGAAAAGCGGCTCAAAGAAAGGTTTGGGGAGTTGAAAAAAGAGACCTCTGATCTTTATGATCAAGTTGTCGCTCCGAAGGCCGAGAAGGCCAAACTTCTTGCATGACCTTATTCATCTACGGCTTCTAGCTTCCCCAACGTTCCTTGTGAGATGTATTAAGAATGGATTCATATCGAGTCCCGATAAGATGTGCTTTGTGAGTTGCATGTGGCGGGTTCCATTTCTGCCATGGACTTTGAGGAATCTTGAGTCAAGGATCGTGAGGCTCGAGCTTCTTACAATTATGCCTCACCCTAGTGATGAATATGAGGATGGGGAAGATGTTGTAGATCGCCTTGAGGATGAGGCTTGGTACGATTCTATTTACCCACTGGGCGGGGAGGGAGAGGGCGTTGAAGATCGAATCGATGAAGACGTCATGGGTCATGATGTCGATGGCCAGTAGTAGTTTGTTTCTATAATTTTATGTATTTTTTACTAGTCTTCAACAGCCTTTGTAAGAAACTTCTGTCTATAAATATCAAAGTTGGTTTTTGTTTTCATTTGCGCCTTTCTTATTTGCCATGGTTTGTGCCTGTACTTTACGTGTTTTGATCCCTCATACTTTTGTTATCATTCTTTGATTGGTCGTAGACTTTGAGTTGAATAGCCATAGGGCTAAACTACCCCTTTGTCCTTATAGATCGAGTATGTCTGCGGATTGATCGATTAGGTTTGAACCTGGTCACACTTAGCTTCTTGTTCGATTAAGTTTATCCTTCTATCGAAACGTGGTCGAGGTCCGATAGGTGTCATTTGAACATGGTCGAATTTTAACCTCTTTAAATCGCGGTCGAGGGCTGGTAGGCGTTGTTCGAACTTAGTCGAATTTTAACCTTTGTTAATCGCTATCGAGGGCCGATAGGTATTATTCGATATGAGTTGAACTTAACCTTTTGTTAATGTGCGGCCAAGGGTCGATAGGTGTTGTTCGAGCTAGGTCAAACTTAACATTTTATTAATATGCGACCAAGGGCCGATAGGTGTTGTTCGAACTGGGTCGAACTTAACCTTTTATTAATGTGCGGCCGAGGGCCGATAGGTGTTGTTTGAGCTAGGTTGAACTTAACCTTTTATTAATGTGCGGCTGATAGACGATAGGTGTTGTTCAAGCTAGATCGAACTTAATCGTTTATTAATGTGCGGCCAAGGGCCAATAGGCGTTGTTCGAGCTGGGTCGAACTTAATCTTTTTTTAATGTGAGATCGATCGCGATGGTTGATAGGTGTTGTTCAAGCTGGGTCGAACTTAATCTTTTATTAATGTGCGGCTGAGGGACGATAGGTGTTGTTCGAGTTGGGTCGAACTTAGCCTTTCATTAATGTGCAGCCGAGGGCGGATAGGTCTTTCTAATAAACGTAAGTCGTTTATTACTTTGATGTTATTGCTCTGATTACATGATTGGAGAAAGTTACAAATTTTTGGCATTGCCTGACGATCTAGTCCCAGTCCCAGTCTATTTGGCCCCTTCATTGCTTGACTCGGAGATTATTGAGGAGTTGGGCAATAAAAGAGAAAAACAGTCCCTCCCTCACATACTTCGACTCGAAGTGTCCCTTTTGTTGCCTCGTTAAAAACCTCCTTAAGAAAATCCTAATAGGACAAAGCTCAAGTGAGGGAAAAAGAGTATAACTTGGGGGCACTTCTTCCTTTTAGAAGTTGAAGTAATTAAGGTGGCAAATGTTCTAATTGTTCCGTAATTGTTTTCCTTCCATTGTCTCTAATTGGAACGAACCATTATTTGCTTTGGTTGTAATTTTGCACGGGTCGTCCCACTTTCAGTTAATCTAGTCCCTTCATTGTTTGACTTGGAGAGTATTGAGGAGTCAGGCAATGAAAGAGAAAAACAATCCCTCCCTCGCATACTTTGACTCGAAGTGTCCCTTTTGTCGCCTCGTTAAAAACCTCCTTGAGAAAACCCTAATGGGACAAAACTCAAGTGAGGGAAAACGAGTACGTCATGGACAGCCATTGAAGCTTGCTTTAGCATGAATTCAAAATTTTGGATTTTCAAAATTAGAATTTATTTCGAGTAGGTGTTATTGGAATAGAATGGGTACATCTTAAAGAGTGTAAATCTCTACTTTGAGATGATTTGGTGGAGATTTTAGGTTGTTTGAATTGAAATTTGAGCCAAATTCGAAGTACACAAGATGAACATGGAAGAAGATGATATGTGTATCTCAATCTGTATCTCGGGTGTATCTCCTGTATATCCATGTATACATGTATGTGCTATACATATGAGATACATGTTTGATTCATATCTCATAGAGAAAGTTTCACTCAATTTCAACTACAAATTTTGGTACAAAACATGTCCAAATCACCTCCAATCTTCCTCAAATTTTGTATATTGACTCATCTATATTTTAATAAATTTCAACCATAATTGTTAAAAAAGATTCATTTTTTCTTAGGTTTTTAGAATGTTGTATATTTCTTTTGTGTTTCATCACCTTGTTTGTTACCACTTACTTCGTCCATAAAATTTTCTTTTCGTCTTGCTTCTAATATTGCTGATCATGCTTAAAAATATGGAAGGAGATCTTTGCGCGTGAAAAGAATCCTTATTTATCTTGGGTTTTAAATTTTTATACACTTGGCTAGGTTTGGTGAGTCTGTGAGTAAGGGCTAGAGGTTGGTAAGTTTGGACTTATTTTGGATATTTTTGTAGAATTCTCTATTTTCAATGGTGTATTGTAGCAGTTAACAAATGAAAAGAATACCTTAATTTGTAAACTAATATATATTTAAAAATTCTAATTTTAGTTGCCAAGCAGTGACTCTGATTATATGGGCTTTGAAGCATAACAAGTTCAAAAAATGGGTTAAAGAAATGGGTTGTGGTTGATTGATAGTCACAACGTGTTTGGCATGGTGTAAAATATTTTTTAATTTTAATATGTTTGGTTTGTTTGAATATTTTAAAAAATATTTTTTATGAATCTAGAGCCCGTTTGGATTAGTTGATTATAAATTAATAAACTTGAAGTATTAAAAAATATTTTAAGTGTTGAAATTAATTTTATAAATAAGTAGGCGTGTTTAGTAGAAGTATAAAAATCGATAATAAGTAGTTTATGTATTTGGTAAATTCTTTTATTAAAATAACTAAGATGCCCCTAAAAGTTCTACATAGATTATAAATTAAAAAGTAGATTTGTAAAGAAACTAAGGAATAACTAATATGGAATGAAGAAAATCTTAGGAGTTTTATTTTGGAAAAGGTATTTTGTGAATTATAAAATATTATAAAGGATGAAAAGGTAAAAAAAAATAGGTCAAATTAAAATTGCTTGTAACCTGAAAAATCATAAGTTAAAAATAACCAAATTATGGTTTTTGACTGATTTTGGCTTATACGCACTTTGTTTATAAGCACTTTAGTTGTATATCAAATGTGTAGATAAACCATGCTCGCCCAGGTGCTCTGATACGAAAGATGTTGAAAACATGAGAGAAAAATAGTAGGCGAGGTTATGAGAAAGATTTTGAAAAAAAAAAGTTTATAAGAAAGGAAGATCTTTTTACTGCTAAATTCGATTTCTTAAAACACAAAAAAAAAAAAAAAAAAAAACTAGTGCCCTTTTACAGGCTTACAATTTAACTAATAAAGCTAAAAAAATAACAAGTAATAGTGAAAACTATGAGATAAAAAATGTGGCCCACTAATTTTTTCAATGCAGTAAACAAATATAACTAGAAGAAACTAAGAAAATTGACTAAGTAAAACTTAAGTCAGGTAATACTAAAAAAACAGTGCCATGTTATGATATTGATTTTTTGAAGAATTAGTATGAACAAAAAAAAATAGTTTTGTAAAGAAAAAGAGGAAACGCTGAATATGAAATGAAGAGAAAGTTAGGAGTTTTGTTTTGAGGAAGATATTTTGTGACCTAAAATATTATTAACGATAAAATGGTCAAAGTTTTGGCCAAACTAAAATCGTATATAAGTTGAAAAGTCACAAGTTGATGGTGATCAGCTTATTACCTTTGGTTGATTTTGGCATATAAGCATTTTGGATGTTTATCAAATATGTAGATAAATCAAAAGGTGATTATAAATCAGGTTGATCAGCTTATAAATTTAGTCAAACACCCTTGTATTTTACTCTAATTTAAGGAAATAATTCTCTACCAATAGAAAGGAAAATATTTTTCAGAATTCATTTTCATCATTCCCACCCCTACCCCACCCCCAAATCTACCATGCAGTCTCCGATCGTCCCTACCCACTGCCCCCAATTTCCGACACCGTTTGTACCACCCAAAGTGTAAAATACAATGAATCACTTGAATATTAAGTTCGGTCGTAACCTGCCAATCTAGTTGGCCTAAATAAAGTTTAATAGATATAGAGGATTCATATACTCACCACAACTAGTTTGGACTCGAAGTGTAGTTATCAAGATACATCTAATTACTAAAATAGGGTATGGAACCATATTTAAGAATTTTTGGACCTAATGAAGCACTTAGTTCATCAAAATATCAGTTTGGTCATTGTATAATCATATTGTTGACCTTAAAAAGCTCAAAGAGTTTGTTGCTTGCCATTCCTTTTTCAATATTTCAGTAATATTTTTAAGATGGTGCTCGTAATTTGCGTGACATTGTAGAGCAACCAAAAAAAGTTTGCGAAAGGAATAATTCAACATTGCATGTCATTCATAAACATAACTTCTTATTCATATAATCAGTTTTACCACTTAAAAGGTGTTTTCCGGCATTTGGTCCTTAGAAGCTACTTTAATTCAAATGTGATGACCCAAAAGGTCATCTTCTGTTTCAGAACTTGATTTTGTGTTGCAAGACCTTAAAAACCTCATTTTATCTCTCCTCAATTTGTGTGCGCAGTCCATGCATGCTTCCAGAAGCTTTTATATGAAAAATTGTTGAAATAATAATTTTTGGCCTAAAAAGTTGATTTTTGTTGACTTTGGTCAATGTTTTGGGTAAACGGAACTGGACCCATGTTTTAACTATCCCGATGGATCCGTAGTAAAATATAAGACTTGGGCGTATGCCCGGAATCGAATTTCGAGGTCCCTAGCCCGAGAAATAAATTTTTGATGAAAATTGTAAGACTAAAATTATAAAGGTTTTAACAACTTGGTTAATATTTGATCTTGTTGGTTCCGGGTCCGTATTCTGGTTCCGGAGCTCGGTACATGTCCGTTACTATATTTATACCTTTTATATGAAATTTGGTGAGAAACGAAAGTGATTTGACGTGATTCGGACCTTTGGTTGAAGAAATAGAAGTTTTGAAACTTTCTTGAAAATTTCATGCAATTTGGTGGTAAATTCGTAGTTCTAAGTGTTATTTTGGCGATTTGATCATGCGAACAAGTTTGTATAATGTTTTAAGACTTGTGTGCATATTTGGTTTGGATCCCCGAGGGCTCGGGTGAGTTTCGGATAGACTACGGAGTGATTTGGACTTAAGAAATTTTGCCGGTATGCTTCAGGTCTGCAGACTTCGTATTTGTGAAGTCTGGCTCGCAAATGCGAGCCTCGCATTTGCGAAGAAGTTTCGCATTTGCGAGTAGAAGGGCTGGGAGGGGACCTTCGCAATTGCGAAGCTCAAGTTCGCAATTGCGATAAGCACAGGCCGCATTTGCGAACAATTGTTCGCATTTGCGATGGTAGCAGGTCCTGGGCATTCTCCACATTTGCGAAGGGATGTTCGCATTTGCGGAGTTCGCAAATCGCAAATGCAATACCTGCAACTGTTCAAAAACGATTTTGGACGGGATTTTTCATTCATTCTCCCATTTTTCAAAATCTAAGCCTCAAAAGGCGATTTTCCAAAGACCATTTCTTCTCCAAATCATAGTTAAATGAATCTTAACTCATTTGTTTCAACCTTTTACTTCTTTTTAAAGGATTCCAACCTAGAATCTAGGATTTTTCATGGTGGAATTGGGGATTTTTGGGTAGAACTTAGGAATTTCGAAAATTTGGAGATTTAGGCCTCAAATTGAGGTCGGATTCCAAAACTAATTGTATATCCGGGCTCGGGGATGAATGGGTAATCAGGTTTTGGTCTAAATTTTGGGTTTTGACCAAGCGGGCCCGGGTCGGTTTTTGACTTTTTGGGGAAAATATTGGGACACTTATAATTTTGTATTGGAATTGATTTCTTTACCGATAATTGATGTTATTAAGTTAATTACGACTAGATACGAGTGGTTCGGAGGTGGAAACTAGAGGAAAAGCGGTAATTGAGCGTTGTGTTGGCCGTTGGATTGAGGTAAGTGTTGTGTCTAACTTTGACTTGAGGAATTAGGAATTCCCGACTTAATTTCTACGTAAAAATCCATCTGTGTGGCGTATAGGTTATAAGTACCTATAAGTCACCAAATTATCCATTTAACATGTTCCTTTCCCTGTTCTTAATATATTATTTTTCTGTCTTAACTGCTACATGCTTATTGGTGCTTCCAGTTTAATTGCTCCTTGTTAGATGTTGTTTTCTTTATTAAAGGTATTAATTATTCTGTAGTTTCATTGTATTACATTATTGGTTTAAGTTGGTTTATCGGTGTTTTATGGTATATTTTGGTTGGTCTCGATTTCTAGTATTAATGGAGTGAAGTTTCATAATTGTATAGCCATCTGTTTGTTTTGGTTTGAGGCTTAAATATTATGGAGGGTTTTGAGCTAAGTTGTAAAATTCTTGCTCTTATTGTGTGATTGGTACTGATATGGTGGGATCGGGTTGCACGCCGCAACAGGAGGAATAAGGGTGATACATTGAGGAGTAATAATGTTGGATTATTATTATACGGTGGGATCGGGTTGCGCACCATAACAGGAGTAATAAGGATGGATTGACACGGAGTAATAAGGTTAATGTTCATATTGTTACTGATTATATGGTGGGATCGGGATGCGCGCCACATCAGTTTGTTGTTTATGTATTCTTCTTCTGTTGTGAATTTACTCTGTAGTTTTGTAACTCTCTTAAGGATTGGTTATAGTTGGGTACTGAAAAGATATTTGAGTTCCGTATCCATTTTTTATGCAAACTCCTATTTCATTTTGTCTCGTACGTCATTTTTTTACGTTATTATATACTGTATGTAGGTTATATTGTAAATGTCCCACGGTAGCGTCGTCACTACCTCGTCGAGGTTAGGCTCGGCACTTACCAGTACATGGGTCGGTTGTATTGATTCTGCATTTTCTGTGCAGATTTTGGAGCTAGTTGTGACTAATCGAGAGGTCGGTTGCAGGCATTTCATCTAGGAGACCCAAGGTAGTCCTGCTGGTGTCCACAGGCCCTGGCGTCCCTTCCTATGTTTCTACATTTCTTGTTTTCTTTTCTTTCGAAACAGATGTAATTTCTTTTCAGACCAATGTTTGTAGATATTCGTAGTGTGTTCATGGATTGCGACACTAATTTCGAGGTGGTAACGGTTTCAGTATTGTTAATAGTATATAGAAAACTGGCTAGGGGTGGGCATATATCGGGTAAAACCGATAACCCGAACCGTTAATTCTTTATTGGGTTATCGGTATTGGGTTATTGGGTTAACGGTTCGGTAACGGGTTAAATTTTTTTTTATTGGGTTATTGGTTCGGGCTCGGTTTGCATTTTTGTTATTGGGTAAAAACCGATAACCCAATAAGAATGATGTAATTTACTAATTTACCCTTAAGTATATACTAGGGTTATTTATTTTCCTAATTCCCTCTTCACTCTTCACTCTTCAGTCGTTTGTCTCTCAGTTCTCATTCTTGTTTCCGTCGCAGCCCCCAAGAGTCAAGACGCAAGACTCACCACCAGTTCTCCGCCAGACATCAGTAGATACTGCACAGAAGTGGGAGCGTGCTTTTGTTAAGAAACAACAAAAGTTGGCAGTTTACACGTTCTGGCAGTTTGATTTCTTTATTTTATATATTGCAAATTTTTTTAGTTGTTTTATGTTATCGGGTAAACCGATAACCGAACCGATAACGATATATAATTGATTAACCGATAACCAATATTTTATCGGTTTGGTTATCGGGTTATGATATTTGTAAACCGATAACCGATAGGCAAAACCGATAATGTTTAAAACCGAACCGAACCGACCGATGTCCATCCCTATAACTGGTTAATTATGTACTTCCGCATTTATTTCAGTTTGATTTAGTTTTGTTAATTTGAAATTATGAAATATAAAGGAAAAAGATGAATAAAACTCTAATGTTGGCTTGCCTGGCGAGTGCGATGTTAGGCTCCATCACGATCCCGATGGTGAGAATTCCGGGTCGTGACATAGCAAAGCAGAATGGTGTCTTAGGAAACTCCATACGATATTATTCTGGACATTATTTATGTTGATGAAGGTTTTTGATAAAAGAAAAATATTCACATATGAGTAGCTTAATACTACCTCTGATAGTAGAACTATAACCATTATAAATATCATTATACATATCCCATAGCATGATCTCTCGATATTTTGAAGAACCCTTAGCAAATGGCGAAACTTGTGAGATCAGTTGTTACTTTGAACATAACCATCCCTTGCAGCCGCCTATGAAACTAGAAGTCCTAAAAATACCTTTTCAGCGAGCATTGATTCCATGAGTTCTTAAAATTGTTAGGACTTTCAGAATTAAACTCACATTGAGGGTTCTTGTATAATTGAAACCAAAAATAGTCAAAATGGCCAGTATTAAGTGCTTTTTTTAGCCATTGATTAGGCAATAAACACTTTAATGTTGCAGTCAAGTAATTCAGGGTTCTTGTATAATTGAAACCAAAAATAGTCAAAATGGTCAGTATTAAGTGCTTTTTTTAGCCATTGATCAGGCAATAAACACTTTAATGTTGCAGTCAAGTAGGCTTTTTTTTCCTTATTGGTGTCACGACCCAGATTCCCCACCTACTAATGAAAGCTAGGCAAGCCAACTGTTTGAACAAATTACCTTTTTCCCATTTTAATCCTTTAATAATTATGAAACAATAGCTTATAGACAGCGGAATTTAAACAAGCGGAAGAAACAATAAAATCATTTAAATATATCCAATACAACTTCCTAAACAAAGACTACCCAGAACTGGTGTCACAGCTTCACAGACGGTCTAGGAATATTACAAACAAGGTCCGAAAAGTAAATGCAGCACTGTTTCTGAATTGCATAAATGAAACAGGGAGAAAGGATAGAGGGAGACGTCAGGGCCTGCGGACGCCTGCAGAACTACCTTGAATCTCCGTATGGACTGAAGGCAGCCACCCAAAGCTAAGGTCCAAAAGTTACTGCGCCGGGATCTGCACATAGCGCAGAGTATAGTATCATCACAACCGACCCCATGTGCTGGTAAGTGCCTAGCCTAACCTCGGCGAAGCAGTGACAAGGCTAGGACCAGACTACCAAATAAATCTGTGCAGTTAAATCACATACAACGAAAAATAGAAGCAGAAATGTACAGTGAAGGATGGGAGGGGGAAATATGCTGCGGGGAAACATCAATTAAAAATAGAAAGACAGCAAGTAAATACGAGGAACACCATATCTCAATTATCAACAAGAATCAGAAATCAAACAAATGCACGGCATCACTCTTCGTGCTTTTACTCTCTTCCTCACCATAAGAATCAATATATACTGCACGACAACACTCTTCGTGCTTTTACTCTCATCCTCACCATAAAGTCAATATAATCGGTGTGAACATGTGATTTTTGCCCTATGAGAACTACTCCCAAAAATTCAAAATAAAATGGTTTTGTGTTGTTTGTGATTTATTTGTATTTCGTATGTGCATGTTGTGAGCATGTGATTTTTGCTTCACGGAAACTACTCCAAAAGAAATCGAAAAAGAAATAAAACAAGTTACCTTCGGGTATAATTTTGAGAATTTGCGTGACGTTTTGATAATTATTCTGTCTATAAATGCTCGCCTTGCTATAGTTAAAAATACAAAAATACATGTTGCATGCATTTAGGAATTAGTGGTGCATTTACGAATTAATTACCCATAATTTGGTTAAAAGAAAATCACAAAATATATGCACGTGTATTTCTTGTCATTGTGTGATTTTATTTTTTTTAATATTGTGTGTTAATCATTATAGGTGTTAAATAATATATGTGTAATTTTATTTTTGATTTTATAATTTATTTAGGATTTTTTGTTTAATTTTGATAATTTAAAGAAAAGAAGGAAAATGGGTGAAAAATGAAGGAAATCGGGATTGGGCCACCCTAGGTGGACCCAAATCCAGGCCCAAAGCAACCCCACACCCGGTCCAATTTGGTCAAGCTTCCTGACGCTTCAAACGGCATCGTTTTGGTTCCTTTTTATCGGAGCCGTTGGATTAAATCAATCCAACGGCCAGGGTCTCATCTTCCTTACCCGTTCCCTGAACCCGACCCGTTGCCTGGTTCGAACCGGCCCCCCTACTTAACCAAACGACGCCGTATCGTTTAACTCACCTAATCCTGGCCATCGATCTTGAGTGATCCAGCGGCCATGATTAAACCACACACGCAGTATATAAGGCCCAATCCATCACCCCACGCCCCAAACCAACCCCCCCTCGCCCACTGTTCACCTTCGTCCCAGAACCCCCCTCTCTACTCGAACCCTAGCCGCCTTAGGATCCCTCCACCGTAAACCTGGCAACCACGGCTCCGATGACTACCAAAATAACACCCCTGATGCACCCAACCACCCTGAACATGAATCCGTTAACCATTTACCTCGAATCACCCTGCAGCTTCTCGAATCTTCAATCGAAGATTCGAGCAAAAACCAGATCTACACCCACCGACCCCAAACTCATACCACAACACCTCCTGACCTTCCTCACACCCTGAATGACCTAGGTTCCGTTCGAATCTAACCAGAAAGGATCGAACCCTTAATTCGAGCCCCAAGAACCATAGAACTCAAATCTAGGGGGGTCTATCCAAATGAACAAAAGGATCGGGGTTTAATAGACTTTAACCGAGGTGTTCTCAGTTGAGAACACTTCGATTAAAGTCCATTCGACCCCAAATATGGTCGAGCCCGAGTTCGAGCTTGGGTCAGTTTTGATTTCAAATCCCTGAGGTAATTTTTTGTCCTTTCTTTTGTTCTCCTATAAATTCTATCTTTTTTTCATGTTTAGTTTGGTTTGTTTCTGATTT
Organism: Nicotiana sylvestris; assembly: GCF_000393655.2. Classification (NCBI taxonomy): domain Eukaryota; kingdom Viridiplantae; phylum Streptophyta; class Magnoliopsida; order Solanales; family Solanaceae; genus Nicotiana; species Nicotiana sylvestris. Next base: position 33,855,806 of record NC_091064.1, read on the forward strand.
TCTGTCAATTCTGTGAACCCTGAGATAGTGTTTAGTTTGTTTTTGTGTTTTATTGATTGTATGTTGTATATTATAGCTTGTATAGTCATTTAAATAAGTGTCGTCAATTAATTTGTTTGAAATTAGAGGAAAACAGGACAGTAGCTCATTAATACCCTCCATGTATGTTTGCCAGAACAGTAATTCATCAAAATCTGTATGCTAACTTATAATGAACCTTTGGAATATGTTCAGTTTTGTCTGTGAATTAGACTACTCATTCATTCAGTAACATCATGATTTTCATAGAAGCCTGTTCATTATTCATCACTGCTTCGAGCTTAGCCTGTTGGCTGTTGTCTTTTGCATTTGTTGGCTCTGAGTTGGTCAGGATTGGCTCCCAATATGACCAACTCATACCATTTGATTAGAACCCCTGTTTGTGATCTGATTTTTGAGTTGAACTTAGTTTAGGAATTGGATATAGCTGTAGAAACCTAACAGGAATCAGTGTTAGGCTTAAGCTGATTAGCTAGTAGTCAGTGATTAATTGAATTTAGAGGGGTTTATATACTGACTATTAAGGGTTAGGGTAACACAGTAATATGCAAAGGGTTAAGGGGTAATTTTGGGAGTTTAGTAACATGTTAACAGGCTGTAAAGCTGGGGACTGCCTAGGGGTCATTTGTTAAACTTATTTTAATGACAAGAGGGAACAAAACAACAAGCATGGGAATTAAGAGAATATTATAATACACCCATGACTCTTGATTAAAACAAATAGGACAAGCATGGGAACAATATAGTGGGGATCAAGAAAAGACATTTAGGCATGGGGAATTAAGGGGTATGGGCAGAAAAAGGCTGAAGGGATCAAGGCAGCCTAGGGGCTTGCCATTTCTAGGGGTAGGCATAAAATCCGAAAACCCGAATTCCGAACCGAACCAAATTAATTTGGTATTTCGGTTTCGGTTTTTTCGGTTTTTTGGTCTAATTCGGTACTGGATTTTTGGTATTTCGGTTCGGTTCTCGGTATTATAATTTTATAATTTCGGTAAACCGAAATACCGAAAATTTGGTGACCCTATATAATATATACTCTTCCTCTCTAATCTCTTCTCAAGCCCAATTACGAATTACCCAAGCCCATACGGCCATACCGTCCCACCCAGCTCCCCCAAGCCCAATTACCCAAGCCCCAAGCCCATTACTCTTCCTCTCTAATCTCTTCAGTCTTCTCTTACAGCCTTAGGCCCTTAGTTACTCTCTTTACTCAGACCATCTGAATATTGAATCAAATTAGGGCATTAGGGCTTAGCTTAGGATATCATCTGAATCGAGAATCGACTGCGACTCTGCGAGTCTATGACCAGTCGACAGTCGAGCTCGAGTCTCATCTCATCTTCATTGGTTAACTTCACTACTTTTGTAAGTTTTGTAAGTCTCATCTCATCTCATCCCAGTAATCTCTGAGGTTTCTTCTGAGTTTTTATATTTTTAAGTTTTGAACTTTTTGAGTTCAGAGTTCAGACGCATAAGTTTTTTAATTTCTGATTTTCTGCATCAAACTAATTTAGGGTTATAGGCGGCGATTCCCAGCTCGATTCGATTCCTCACTCCTCACAAATTCCGGGCAAACGAAGTGTCGAAGATGTTGCTGTCCTGTTCCAGTGTTCCGAGCTCGATTCAATTTCAATTTCAAAGGTATGTTTCGTTTTCTTTTGGTTGTACTGCTGATTGAATGAACTGTTTTTCCGAGCTTTTCCCTTTAGTAGGCAAATATCATTTGTATCACGTTCATGCTGTTTAATTAATTTGCTTGTATAATAACAGTTGTGAGTACACGACTATGTGTTTGGCTTACCATATGATTACTTTGTTTAGGTCTGATTTTTAGAACTTTCCTTGCATTTTTCTTGTGATAGACACTTTAGGATGATGACAGTTGAGTGAATTCACTGTTTGTCTTCTTTGTTGTGACATTCTTATGGTTGTTGGTTGATGGAGTCATAATAAGTTAGCTTGTTGAAATCTTAGTTTCTTTCAGGAATATTTCACAAAGGTAACAGAATGTGAAAAGAGTTATAATCATCTCTTGGTGGAATCTTAATACTTTTGTAGTTTTGTTTTATTGTCATCAAAATATAATATTCTAACTTATGATTTATATTCCTATTGTTGCTTGAATGGCTGTGACTCATGCAGATCTTGCACCAAGTCGCCCTAGTACCAATTTAGGTAGCAAAATGGGTGCATTTCTTATGGTCTTGTCAATACTTCTTGGCCTCCTCTGCTTCATTCTCTCCCTCATTGCCGAAGCCACGCATTCTCAAGTAGGTTTATTTTTCGTATTTAACTTATATACGCAGATGGTGTAAAAGAACTGTATACTATAAGTATGTCTTAACATATTGCAACATGTAATTTACTTTATGTTTCAAATTTACTTTATCGTTATCTTTTAGGTGACCTGATTTTTGTAAGAAGTTAAATTATGCTACATAGTTTCTCTCAAAAAGATGTACCACAATTTATGTTGAAAACAGGGAAAGGTTCATGAAAGAAGGCCAATTTTAGTTAAAAACATCTTTTAGAACAGTGAATTGTTGCATATTGGAATTGAAAAATACTTATGTTAAATGGAAATTGCAGGTGATATTGAGTGGGAAAGGAGGAGGGAGAAATGAATGCACATATAGTGGTAGTGGGAAAACACCTCTACTGTGTGCTTCTACTGCATTTTTGGCTCTGGCTATTGCCATGGTGATTGAACACACATATTTGTTGATTGTTGTGAGCAAAGCAACTCCTCCTCATATACTTTATTGGGATACTCATTCTGATTCTCTCAACACTCTTGTTTGGCAAGCTGAGGGTTTCTTTTGCTGTTGTGGAGATATTGTTACTAATAGGGCTAAGTGTAGAGTCTGGACATCTAAAAAATTGGGAAATAGGAAAGGAAAGTTGTTTAGTAGTAGGACAAGGATTATTCTCAGCTGCTGGAGTTTTTGGTCTACTGAGTACTGATAGTTTTCTTGGCGGCTGGTTTATACATGATAGCACTAAGAGCACAAAGACTATTGCTTCATCAAGAAAGTATAAGTCGTATAAGTCGTCAAGTCCTAGAAACCTCTATGCTTTTTGCATCTCCACCAACATCTCCTCGAAGGCTCGAACTATCATTAGACCTGTTCCTAATGAAAATCCAATTTCAACAACAGCTCAGAGTAATGAACATACTACTCTGTTAAGTGCTAATTTTGTTAAGACTGTTGCATGCCTGCATCTGTTGCACCTTGATAATTTATTGTTTTTATTGTTAATTTTGTTAAGTTGTTGCATCTGTTGGTTAAGACTGCTGCATCTACATCTGTTAATTGGTAATGCAGCCAGTAGATGAGCTATTTAGGTGTTGCATCTGTTGCCTCTTTGAGACTTTGAATTGTGCATACTGCTGCTGCATGTGTTGTTGCCTTTTGAATTTTTAGCTTTTGCTTAGCTGCAGTTACATTAGACTGTTGCTGCATCTGTTGGAAAGATATTGTTAAGCTAATGCATCTGCTGGTTAGACTGTTGCTGCATCTGTTGGTTAAGACTGTTGCATCTGCATCTGTTAATTGGTAATGCAGCCAGTAGATGAGCTATTTAGGTGATGCATCTGTTGCATCTTTGAGCCTTTGAAGTGTGCATATTGTTGCTGCATGTGTTGTTGCCTTTTGAATTTTTAGCTTTTGCTTAGCTGCAGTTACATTAGACTACTGCTGCATCTGTTGGAAAGATATTGTTAAGCTGATGCATCTGTTGGTTAGACTGCTGCTGCATCTGTTGGTTAAGACTGCTGCATCTGCATCTGTTAATTGGTAATGCAGCCAGTAGATGAGTTATTTAGGTGTTGCATTTGTTGAATCTTTGAGCCTTTGAATTGTGCATACTGTTGCTTCTTGGAATATTTGATACATAATATTGCCATGGCCATGGTATTCCTTGCTTATTGACATGATATTGTTCAACCCACTTTCCCAAGGGCACTGACACGTAAAATATGAAAGGGTTTGTCAAACTATCAACCATTGTCTACTTGTCTCTGGTGTATGGTAGCTGAAGAGCTAGCTACTTTCACTTGAATCAATTTACATGGACTCGTTTACGGGCAGATATTACTCCCATTATTCTAATTTTTTTGGTTAAATTACTGAAATGCAACAATCTGAATGGGTCTTGGTTAAACCGAAACCGTACCGAAACCATACCGAACCAAAATAAGAAATACTGAATCGTACCGAAATAATTTGGTACGGTATTTGGTATACACAATCGATAAACCGAATACCGAAATACCAAACCGAAATTCTTAAATACCGAACCGAAATACCGAATGCTCACCCCTAGCCATTTATGGCTTATAAATAGGCTGATTTTTAGAGTTAAGGGGTGGACAGTTAAGTGGAGGGCTGAACAGTTTTAAGGTTGAGAGATAAAAAAAAAAGCAAAAACAAGGCTGGTCCTTCAACCTTTAATAGGTCAGTCTAATTTCAGAATAATATAGAGTAAGAGTGTGCTGGATTTTTGACCATAACAGTCAGAAGCTACTGCTTTTCTGCATCTTTTTCCTTCTCTACTTAGCTTGTATTTGTTTTGTTGCTGCTGAGCTGCAAACTGGGTCCTTTACTGGTTGAGCATTGTTTCAGTTGAGTTGTTTTGGGCGTTCCGAGTTCACTGGACCTCTGTTTGGTTCAAATCTGTTGTTGGTTTCTCCTACTGGGTATTACTGGATTTTGTTTGGTTGGGTTTGCTGTTGATAACAAAAATCTGACTGCTGGGGTTGTGTTGTTGTTTTTCTGTTGCTGCTGTCGCTGTGTATGTTATTGTTTCCACTGATCATTCCTCTTCTTCTCTTGCTTTCCCAAATACCAGGTACACCACTGATACACTGATCAATGTAGGCTGAAATTTGAAGCATGAATACAAAGAAATAAAGAAGTTGAAGTTATTTTGGATTCACTTTAGAAATATACTGAACATTAGTTGTATGTATGATAGTTCGCTTTCTCTAATAGAACTATGTAGTCAGTTGTGATGTAACTGAACCTTTACACATATCATTTAGTTGAAAAACTCTACGAGTTGCTTATAATTAAAAGGGATTAATGTTGTAGTAGTTATGTTCTATTAGTTCATTATTATTTGTCAAGAAGCATGTTAGGTACCCAATAGTTACTTCCTTAAACAAATGGCCTGTTTTTTTTAAGTTGGTAGGAATATGGCTTGATTAAGACAAGCAACACATTATATTTCAGTCCCCCCCCCTATAAATGTCAAACATATACCAAATAAGTTAAATAGGCCCAACTAGAATAAGGAAGGCCCAGGCCGAGTTTCATTTTATGCACATTGGGCCTGGGCCCGTAATATCTAAGCAATGGCCCATATACGCGTTCATGTTTTGGATTTTGCAAATCATATTCGAAACCCGACTATAACTAACTTGTAAGCATGTAAATAAAGTTGGACCGTTCTTCTTCTTTCATTATTAGAGACAAACTCAATAGAAAACATAGCCACTATAGGACGCCCTTTTAAATAAAATGAGACGAGCCTTGCCAAATAAAACGCATAGATTGCGGGGCCCTCACAAAATGTATATGTTGATTACTTAGAACTCGGGATAGGCCGCTTAGCGAACTCCACGGCCTTACCCAAAATAACAACACGATAGTCCTTTAGGACGCGTCTTAATTAATCTTACTTTCTTAAACTCGGGTGCATATTTATGTGACCTAAATCCAAATCTCAGCGGAGTCGAAATGTGTCTCTAATCACGGGTACATTGATTGTGACGTGGTTCGAGATGCGTGTCCATGACGTTGCAAATTCCTTTTAAAAAATAAGAATGAGATGAGCCTCGCCGAATAAAAATACAAAATTACGGGGCCCTCAGTAAATATTTGCTTTAAAATTGCTTAGACTTCGGGATGGACCGTTTAGCAAAATTTCACGGCCCTACCCAAAGTAAATGATACGCTAGTCGCTTTAGGCGCGCCTTTAATAATTTAATTTTCTTAAACTCGGGTGCACATTTATGTGACCCAAATCCAAATCTTAACGGAGTCAAAGTGTGTTGACGACCATGGGTACATTGATTGTGACGCGGTTCGAGATACATTTTTACAACGTTGCAATTTCCTGTAATAATAATAATAATTATAATAATGAAAGCGATAAAGAGTTAAAATTTGCACATAAGTTCATATTTGTATAAAATCAGATAATCAAGTCGAATATGACAGTTGAGCGATCGTTCTAGAACCACGGAACTCGGGAATGCCTCACACTTTCTCCCGGGTTAATAGAATTCCTTATCCGGATTTCTGGTGCGCAGACTGTTAAATAGAGTCATTCGTTTCCTCGATTCGGGATTCAACCGGTGACTTGGAACACCATAAATCTCCCAAGTGGCGACTCTGAAATAAAAAAACAAATCCCGTTTCGATTGTCCTTTAATTGGAAAAACTCCTTCACCCTCTCGCGGGGGCGGAAAGGGGAGGTGTGACAGCTCTGGCGACTCTGTTGGGGATGCCAAATACCCAGAATCTCTGGTTCAGGGTTCAAGAATTCGAGCTTAGAATAATTGTTATTATTCGGCATTGTCTATTATCTGATCTTATTTTATGATTGGGCTTAAAATGTGCAAAATGATATTTTTTACCGCTTTGATATTATTTGGACTGTATATATAAACTGTGCCGAAACCCCTCTCCTTCTCTCTCTTGAGGAGTGCACGCTGGTCGTGACTTCTTTCTGTTAGTGTCGTATACCAAAATAGAACGAGGATTCGGAGGAGTTGCAAAACCGGATGGCCCTTTGGTTACCGGTACACAGCTCCCATCCTCGGCTCGAGTTGTCCGATCGGGTAAGCCAGGTCTAGAACAAACACCTAGGTTTTAAAACTTAGTATAACAAAGCCTCATGTCGGATCCCTAGTAGGAACGCTTATTTGCATCATGTGCATTTGACTTAGGGGACTCAACACAGGGGTTGAGTCCGTCTAGGAATAGCAACCTGAAAAGAAAAGACCACCCTGCTGCATCCTGTTTGCTTTATGCATTTATTTGCTTCAGACTTGCATGCTGACCGGCTTCGAAAATCTGGAATATTGGAAAATTGTGAAAAAAAAGAGTGAAGTAACAGTGTAGAGAGTTAATTGCCTATTTTAGAAAAACCAATGCCCAAATACTGTCGAAATTCTGCCAAAATTTTGGGAAAATGAAAAAAGAAAAATGTTTTATTTTTTTAATAGTTTGTTTCACTCAAAAAAAAAGCAAAAAAAAATATATAGAAAAAGAGTCTTTTATTTTTGGTTTGGAAAATAGGGTGATCATTGTTTGTTAAAATAAAAAAAGAAAAAAAGAAAAAAAAAGAGTCTTTGTTTTGTCTTATTTTCAAAATAGAAGAGGAAAAATAGTTTGTCGTGTCATGGAAAATGAAAAAAAATATATTGTTTCCAAAATTTGGTTTATGTTCTCTGCCCGAACTACGCCAGTTTGATTCTCGCAGGGTGTGAGATACGTAGGCAACCCCCATAGGGTCCAACTTTCCCCTTTTTTGCAAAAAATAGGCAAAAATATCCAAACCTCAATTTTTCGTCATAAAGAAGTCAGGCGACTCCATTCTTGAAAAATGGCCGAATGTCCCTAAAAAGACGCCGGAAGGCTATTTTAGCAAGAACGCCGCTCTTGCTCATTTGTTTCTCAAAGGTTTCATCCGGTTGGTAAAACACAACCTTTAAATCTGCTTCAAATGCTGAAAGGCCATATTGACAAGACCGGAGTTTTATTTAAATGTGCGTCAGTTTTGGTTTATTCTTTCTTGGAGTCCCACGAGTCCTAATCATACCAAACCAACATGCAGAATGAGCATAGGCCCAAGTTTGCCGGTAACAGTTAGGAGCAAGCTCCCTTTGGAGTTGCGCTTGTGGTGGGAGAATTTGGAAAAGTCAGAGCAAGACAAGATCAAACTGCATCTGGGAGGTCTGACCAGTTTGTTGAATGTCAGACCCAGATGCGACATCATAAAGGCTTTGGTTACATTTTGGGACCCGGACCACAATGTATTCCACTTCTCGGATTTTGAACTCACCCCAACCTTAGAAGAGGTAGCAGGCTATATGGATGTTACTGAGGGGTTAAGGCACAAATATCTGATCGCTCCGAGGGCCGTAAATTCGCACAAGTTCGTGGATCTACTGAAGATAAGCAAGGGAGTCCCGTACTCTGAGTTGGACAGGCGGTTTTCTACTCTGCAATTCACATACCAGAGGTACGGGCATATAGGAGGATTCGATGATCCGGAAAGCGGTATTTTCAGCAGAGGGAATCGGACAAAGTGGGATGAACATAGGCGGTTCGCCTTCATGGTAGCGTTCTTGGGCATTGTGGTGTTTCCTCGGAAAGATAGAAATATTGATTTAAAGGTGGCTGGAATCATCAAGGTCCTAGTTACCAACAACAAAAGCACGTTTGTTCCTATGATAGTGTCCGAGATATACCGAGCTCTCACAGCCTGTAAAGCCGGGGCAGATTTCTTCGAAGGATGCAATTTGTTATTGCAGATGTGGATGATCGAGCACTTATGTCATCATCCTCAGTATATGCGCTATATATCTACGAACGAAGGCTGCATCGAAGGATATAACCTGAGGGTTTCAGGGCTCAGATTACCGGAAGGGTTTGAAGACTGGGTATCCTATCTTCGTGCCATCACCGCAGTATGAATAGATTGGACATTGGGTTGGCTTCCTGTTGAAGAAATTGTGTATATGCCCGCCACTGGTCCTTACTTCCTTTTAATGGGACTCAGAGGTATTCAACCTTATGCACCTTACCGGGTGATGAGACAATTGGGGAGATGTCAGGTGGTACACCCAGACAAAGATCTCAGTATTTATGCAGTCGAGGTTAGCAACGACGGCCATTTTCATGAAAAGATAGTTCGTTATATATGGAGCAAATGCCAGTGTTTGCCGGCAAATACTCGAGTGTGTGACCTATCCAGAGGTGAAGTCTCACTTGCTTATCTCGCTTGGCATAGAAACAAGAGCACTGCGAGAGACGAACCAGAACGGCCAACCAAAAGACCTCACCTCCAAGATTTTGTTGAGTCATCGCAAGAACAATGGGGCTGGCTTGCAAAAGAAGAAAACTACAGGGCATAAATAGGCAAGTTGAGACAACAGATTAGGGATCTGGAATTTGAAAACAATGTGCAAGTTGCTGCCGACAAAGGGGAAAAGAACAAGTTGGCCCAAGAAAATGGGGTGCTAAAGGCCCGAATCCGACAAATAAGAAAAGAGGCTGACAACCAACAGAAAAATCGGTCCAACGAGAGGTTGATAGCAGAGCTGAGGAGTTAGGTCAGCAAAAGCCGAGAGGACTTGGAGAGATCTGAAGCTTGCATAGCGAGAATGTGGGTCAGATGGGCAAAGGGTACAATGGCACGGAGAAAGCATCTGTAACAAGTCATAAGGGATTCTGAAATAAGCATCGGACTATTAAGAGAAACAAACTCCACTCTTCAGGAGCGGATCTTCAAACAAGCCCGAGATGCCCAAGCTGACAGAAGGCGCTGTTATGATGTGATGGCCAGAATGGAAAAACAAATGGAGAGGTTCCAGGATCGACTTGCCGACAATGCTCAAGCACTGGGGTTGAAAAACTAGCGAATCGAGCAATTATTCAGGGAAAGGGACAACATCCGAGGTAGGATTGACGAGATTGGGCACTACATTTACATGAGATGCTTAGCATGTGAGCAAATGCCTCGTGATACCCTACTCGCCTCCGTCATGGGATACGTTCACCGGATTATGAATGAGTTGAAAAGCTTACAAAGGGGTCTTACGCCAAAGCCCGCAGAAAGGTCGAACGATGCCTCGCGAGCACCTAAATCCTTAATATATCCCTAGTTCGAGTCTTGTTTGTTGACTTTATGGGTCTGTTATCTTCCCATATGTTGTTTTTTTCTTTTTGTCGAGTCAGGTTAAGAATTTTGGAATCTGTACTGTTGCTGTTCTTTGTTTAAAATAAGTAGTTTGTAATAGCAAATTTTGGTGATGATTGAAATGATTCCAAAAGAATTTTGTGTCTTTACTTTGTGGCAAAACTACGCCCGGTCTGATTCACGCGGGGACGTGATACGTAGGCAATCCACATAAGATTCAACCGCCACTAAAAAGAAAGAAAAAGAAAAAAGAAGAAAGAAAGAAAAAGGAAAAAAGAGAGAAGGAAAAAAAGAGAAAAGAATAATAGAGAGAAAAACGGGGGGTTCCCAAAACACTTTAAAGGCACAAATAAAGCAAGTCGGGATGACACATGCGGTCGAAGCAAAAACATGTTAGAAATGGTTAACTGCTTAGGAGAATTGCATCCCCAATGTGCTATTACCAAATCTGTTAAACTCTAACGCTAACAAGTTTGTTGTTTTCCACAAATACCAGACAGGTAGTTGTTAAAGCGTTCTGGCAACACATCCTTATCAAACCAGATCCAAGGGACCTATACCAATAATCATGACTACTTCAGAAAATAGTGCCGAGGAAGAAAGGCCAGTAAGCCAATTGCTGAAAGAGGCAATGGAGAAGATAGAGAGGATGGGATTGGAGATGAATGCGATACAGTTAGCCTTGGCTAAAGTACAAAAGAGCCCTGAGCCACTAGGGCATATGCCGGAATACCCTCACTCTGGCCCTTCAACGAGCCTCCCGAATCACCGCTATTAACAAGAGAGAAGCCCCTATGATTCCCAAGCTCCACCACCCCATCAACATCTCCCAACACCAAATGTTCCCACTTTTATGGGACCCACACCAGCCACACTGCAAAGATCAACTAGTGAGCCGTTGTTTCAGGCTCACGATGCGTAGTACTATCCCTCTGAGCCCACATTCAATGAACCAGAACCCTATACCTATAATCCACACTTGGAAGTCCCGGTGGAGATTGAAAAGCCGGTTAAGGTTCCAGAGCAGGATGAGGTAATGAGGAAGTTCAAGAGCCTGGAGCAATCTTTCAGGAGCATGCATGGATTGGGCAACCAGGTCAGCGTGGCCTACAAGGATCTATGCCCTTTCCCGGACGTCCAACTCCCGGCAGGGTTCAAAATGCCCAAGTTTGACTTATACGAAGGGCACGGTGATCCTATGGCACATTTACGGGGTTTTCGCAACAAAATGAGAGGCGCAGGCGGCAAAGATGAGCTACTGATAGCTTATTTTGGTCAAAGCTTAAGTGGATCGGCATTGGAATGGTATACCAGACAAGATACCAGCAGATGGTACACTTGGGATGATCTAGCACAGGCTTTCGCAGGTCGCTTTCAATACAATCTCGAGATAGTCCCTGACCGTCTCACATTACTGAGGACCGGAAAGAAGCCTGGGGAAAGCTTTCGCGAGTTTGGTTTCTGCTGGAGAGAACAGGCAGCCAGGGTTGATCCTCCCATGAGAGAGGGAGAAATGGTAGACTACTTCCTACAAATGCTGGATCCAACTTACTTTGGTCACTTGGTGACGACGGTTGGAAAATACTTCAATGAAGTAGTAAAGATAGGGGTCATGATAGAGGAGGGACTGAGGTCCGATAAAATCCTGAACTACTCAGCGCTCAAGGCAACGACCCAGGCTATTCAGAGCGGCACGGGAGGTGCGCTGGGAAGGAAGAAGAAAGAAGAAGTTGCCACGGTTGAGACAGGTGGTTGGTCCAGGTCCGGCAAACCATACTACAACCAACCCAGACCCCACATGCCAAATTATCCATACAGCCCGCCACAACACTACTATCCACCTCAAGAACCACACTTCTCCGTGCACCAAGCCCAAACATACACTCAGCCTCCAGTTTGCCCGCAATGGCGCGCGCCGGCTCCCCAAAATGCATATCTACCTCCACAGAACACATACCCTCCACCCCAAAACGCCTACCCTCCACCAAGGGCATACAGGAACCCTCCAGGGGCAGGCTTTCGAGGAAATCAAGCTGCTAGAAATGACAGGCTACAGAGACAGAGAGCTTTTACTGAGTTGGGAGAGACCTATACCGCCTTGTTCCACAAATTGAGGCAGTTAGGATTGGTGAGTCCTGTCGAGCCTAGGGGGGCAAACCCCCCACCCCAAAATTTGGACCGATCGATAAGCTGCGAGTACTGCTCAAGAATGCTTGGGCATGATATCGAAAAATGTTGGAGGTTAAGGCATGCAATACAAGATCTTATTTATGCCAACAAGATCGAGGTCCAGACGCCGGAGGCACCCAACATCAACCAGAACCCATTGCTAGTGCACCACGAAGCTCACATGATCGAGCTGGTGTACAAGGGAGGAGAGCCGAGAAAACCCTCACCGACGGTGATGATGATCCATGCCGCTCCGAAAGAAGAATCGATCGGTGGGAGACCAGGGGTACAGTTGAAGGGGGAAGATGTCAAGCCAGTGGTGATATTAGGGAAGAATCCGTCCACCGCAACAAAGAAACTAGAGCCAGCCAAATTGGTAGTATCGGGGACATCATCCACACCCGTAGTTGTTGTGAAAGGGGTCTGCAGAGAACTGGTCACCATAAAGTCGGTAGTCCAATTGCCAGTGATTGATAGCAAGGTCGTGCCTTGGAATTACGAAAAGGCAGTGGTAATATACAAAGGAAAGCAAGTGGAGGAGGATAGTTGTGAGGCGCAGGGACTAACTCGGTCGGGACGGTGTTTCGCTCCCGTGGAGTTGAGAAGGTCCAACCTAGCAGTAACAAAGAAACCCGTGTCAGAAGAAGAGGCGGAGGAGTTCTTGAAAAAGATGAAAGTGCAGGATTACTCCGTGATCGAACAATTGAAGAAAACACCGGCCCAAATCTCGTTGTTATCACTACTGATCCATTCGGATGAACATCGTCGGGCCCTGATGAAGATACTGAATGAAGCTCATGTGCCCAATGAAATTTCAGTAAACCACCTTGAAACGATTGCCAACAAAATTTTTGAGGTAAACAGGGTAACGTTCTCCGATGATGATCTGCCAGTGGAGGGCACGGAACATAATAAAGCTCTCTACTTGACTGTCAATGTGAAGATTTGGCAGTTACTCGGGCGTTGGTGGATAACGGCTCAAGTGCCAATATTTGTCCATTATCCACCCTGAACCAGTTGAAGATTGACCATGGTAGAATCCGCAAGAACAGCATTTACGTCCGAGGATTTGACGGAAGTGGAACGGCCACCGTGGGGGATATTATACTTGAGTTGACCATCGGCCCGGTCCAGTTTACCATGGAGTTCCAGGTATTGGATGTCGCGGTATCTTATAACCTTTTGTTGGGATGACCGTGGATCCACGCGGCCAAAGCGGTGCCATCCACCTTGCATCAAATGGTCAAGTTCGAATGGGACAGACAAGATGTCGTGCTGCATGGGGAAGACACTGCGTGCACCATGGGAGGCGCCATTGTGCCCTTCATAGAAATCAATGATGACAAAGGTCCCTGGGTTTACCAGATTTTTGATGCAGTGTCAGCAAACAAGATTCCCGAGGGGGAAAGCATTCCACAACCCAGGGTAGCTTCCGCAACCATCATGATGGTTTCAGAAATGCTGGGTAATGGGTTTGTGCCAGGAAAAGGCCTGGGGCTGAGCTTCAGGGGATTGTTCAACCTGTCTCCTTGCCCAAGAATTTAGAGACCTTTGGATTGGGGTTCAAACCTACTGCGGCAGATGTAAAGCGAGCGCGGAAAATGAAGAAGAGAGTTTGGGTTCTTCTCAAACCAATTCCGCGTCTCTCCAGGTCCTTTGTTAGAGCAAGTGCCAAGGGATCACTTGTCCCGAAAATTCTCGGACCATTGATTGGGATGGACGGGGATTTGAATCAGAGCTTCGAAAGGCTGTTCGCTGATGTCCATGTAATAGAAGTTGGAGAGGGTTCCAGCAGAGCATGCATACTGTTTGTGGGGCCTAAGGCCAATACCAACAATTGGACAGTTACTCCTCTTCCTACCCGGGGGGAGTCCTGGTAGTAGGCTTTGATTTTTCTTTCTTGTTTTTCGGATTATTCCAGGGTGTAATCCAAATCTCATTTTATTTTGTAAAGTGTGAACCCTGTTATCCCGCATTTTTAATAAAATTCTCTTTTCTTGTCTCATTTTAATTTTGTTTTGTTCTTTTCTCTTTCTGAACAGTTCTCTTTTTACTGGTTCTAATGACATGGCATGCACAACGGATCTTCGACCTAGTCTAATAAATCAATCTGACTCCGACTTAATTATACAAGAGATTGGTTATGATGATGAGTCCGAATATGACGAGGATGAAGCCTTCGAAGAAATAAACCGAGAAGTGTGCCAATTCAAAGAGAAACCCAAGCCTAATCTGAATGACACCGAAGCTGTAAATCTAGGGGATGGAGATAACGTCAGAGAAACCAAAATCAGCATCCACATTGAGCCAAACATCAGGGAGGTATTAATCAAAGCCCTCATTGAGTTCAAAGATGTTTTTGCATGGTCATATGATGATATGCCGGGATTAAGCACCGATCTAGTGGTTCACAAATTGCCCACTGACCCGGCATACCCTCCGGTCAAGCAAAAAATGAGGAAGTTTAAGACGGATATGAGTGTGAAGATCAAAGAAGAAGTGACCAAACAGCTGCAGGCAAAAGTTATTCGGGTCATTCGATATCCCGATTGGTTAGCCAATGTGGTACCAGTGCCGAAGAAGGATGGGAAAATCAGGGTATGTGTCGACTACCGCAATCTCAACAAGGCAAGTCCTAAGGATAATTTTCCATTGCCCAACATCCATATCTTGATCGATAATTACGCTGGGCGCGAGATCGGATCCTTTGTGGACTACTATGCAGGATATCATCAGATCTTAATGGACGAAGAAGACGCGGAAAAGATGGCTTTCATTAGGCTATGGGGAACTTACTGCTACCGGGTAATGCCATTCGGATTGAAGAATGCTGGGGCAACGTACATGAGAGCAATGACTACTGTGTTTCATGACATGATACACAAAGAAATTGAAGTGTACGTAGATGATGTAATCATAAAGTCTTGGCGTCAGGAAGATCATGTAGCAGACCTAAGGAGGTTCTTTCAAAGACTTCGAAGGTATGATATTAAGCTCAACCCGGCCAAATGTGCCTTCGGGATTCCATCAAGAAAGCTGTTAGGATTCATCGTCAGTCGTATTGAGTTGGACCCATCCAAGATCAAATCCATCCAAGATTTGCCACCGCCAAAGAACAAAACGGAGGTAATGAGTCTATTGGGAAGACTAAACTATATCAGCAGGTTCATCGCTCAACTCACGGCGACTTGTGAACCCATATTTCGGCTGCTGAAGAAAGATGCTACGATAGACTGGACGGCGGAGTGTCAAGAAGCCTTCGACCAGATCAAAGGGTATTTGTCAAATCCACCTGTGTTGGTCCCACCTGAGCCGGGAAGACCGTTAATTCTTTATCTAATGGTCCTGGAGAATTTGTTTGGCTGCGTGTTGGGGCAACACGACATTACAGGAAGAAAGGAGCGGGCCATTTATTATCTTTGCAAGAAGTTTACAGTATATGAGGTCAAGTATACTCAACTCGAGAGGACGTGTTGTGCCCTAACTTGGGTGGCTCAGAAGTTGAAGCACTATTTGTCCTCATATACTACTTATCTCATATCCCGTTTGGATCCATTAAAGTACATTTTCAAGAAACCTATGCCTATAGGGAGGTTAGCAAAATGGCAAATTTTGCTCACAGAGTTCGATATCGTCTATGTGACGAGGACGGCCATGAAAGCCCAAGCGCTGGCTGATCACTTGGCCGAGAATCCTGCTGATGAAGATTACGAGCCATTGAGGACGTATTTTCCGGACGAGGAAGTAATGCATATAGGTGAGCTGGAATTACCCGAGGAACCAAGTTGGAAGCTTTTATTTGATGGAGCCGCAAACACGAAAGGGGTTGGAATAGGAGCGGTACTCATTTCTGAAACATGACGTCACTATCCTGTTACAGCTCAGCTACGTTTCTATTGTACCAACAACATGGCCGAGTATGAAGCATGCATTTTGGGTCTGCGACTAGCTGCAGACATGGATGTCCAAGACGTTTTGGTCTTGGGAGACTCGAACCTCCTGGTGCATCAAATTCAGGGTGAATGGGAAACACGGGATTTGAAACTCATACCATATTGACAATGTTTGCACGATCTGAGCAAGCGATTTCGATCAGTGGATTTCAGACACATCCCAAGAGTTCATAATGAGGTTGCCAATGCATTGGCCACCTTAGCATCAATGTTACACCACCCCGATAAAATGTATGTTGACCCCTTGCACATTCAGGTTCGTGATCAGTATGCTTATTGCAACGTGGTAGAGGAGGAAGTGGATGGCCAGCCATGGTTTTATGACATAAACGAGTACCTCAAGATGGGGATATATCTGGAGCAGGCCACCGGAGACCAAAAAAGAGCCATTCGGCATTTGTCAAATGATTTCTTCCTCAGTGGAGGAGTGTTGTACAGAAGAACCCCAGACTTGGGATTTCTAAAATGTATAGACGCCGGTCAAGCCATGACAGTTATGGCAGAGGTGCATGCTGGAGTCTGTGGGCCACATATGAGCGGATATGTATTGGCAAAGAAGATTCTTCGAGCAGGGTACTATTGGCTCACTATGGAGCATGATTGTATCAATTTCGTGAGGAAATGCCATCAATGTTAGATACACGGATATCTGATTCATTCTCCGCCGACAGAATTGCATACAATGTCAGCGCCATGGTCATTTGTCGCATGGGGCATGGATGTCATTGGGCCTATTGAGCCGGCAGCGACCAACGGCCATAGGTTCATCCTGGTGACCATCGATTACTTCACCAAGTGGGTGGAGGCTAAAACTTTCAAGTCGGTAACCAAGAAGGCAGTGGTGGATTTTGTTCACTCCCATATCATCTGCAGATTTGGGGTCCCAAAAGTGATCATCACGGATAATGGTGCAAATCTTAACATCAATTTGATGAGGGAGGTATGCCAACAAATTAAGATTACACACCGCAATTCTACCCCATATCGTCCCAAGGCGAATGGAGCAGTTGAGGCAGCCAATAAGAACATCAAGAAGATACTGAGGAAGATGGTAGAAGGATCTAGACAATGGCATGAGAAATTACCCTTTGCCTTGTTGGGATATTGCACTACAGTCCGGACTTCCGTAGGTACAACTCCTTATTTATTGGTATACGGAACTAAAGCAGTAATACCAGCAGAGGTCGAAATTCCGTCCCTCCGAATTGTCGCTGAAGCCGGGATTGACGACGATGAATGGGTTAAAACTCGACTGGAGCAGTTGAACTTAATAGATGAAAAACGATTGGCAGCAGTGTGTCATGGCCAGTTGTATCAGAGGAGAATGGAAAGGGCATATAATAAGAAGGTGTGCCCCAGAAAATTTGAAGTAGGGCAACAAGTATTGAAACGGATCCTCTCGCATCAGATCGAAGCAAAAGGCAAGTTCGCCCCAAATTGGCAAGGGCCTTATGTCGTGACCAGAGTATTGTCCAACGGCGCTTTATGTCTAACATATATCGAAGGAAGATGCGTCGACATGGCTATCAATTCTGATGCAGTCAAATGATATTATTCGTAATTTCTTTGATTATGACAGTTATTGGTTCGTTTGTTTGTACTTGGTACTTATTGGATAATGAAATGACGAAGGCAATCATTTCTTCTATCCAAACACTTTTAACCTTCGCTTCCCCCCTTTGAGCCTTATTTATTCTTTCGTACCCCTCTTTTGGAGTCGCTAATGAAAAATATATGGAAAAAAAAGGAAAAATGAAAACAAGATAAAGGTCATAAGAAAAACAGAGGAACCGTAGGAACTACGTTTGATCTGATTCCTCAAAGAGGATACGTAGGCTCCTTACGGCTCGGTCATAGTGCACCATAGTATGCATAGTGTGCAAAGTGTGCATAGCTCCGTATAGTGTAAATATAAAAATCCCCAAGCAAGAAAACTGGGGCAGGAGTTATGTTTTTGAAGTTTCAAAAAAAGGGGTTGATTCCAAGAGTTGTAGTGTTTCACCCGTCGAAGTTATTTTTGATTTTTGATAGCCTTTCTTTAAACCCACACTAAACCAAACATCGATGTACAAAAAAGACCTCCCAATCAGTATCCGAGAGGTGCCAAGTCAGGCAAATGAAAGCCGAGAGTAATACACTGGTCCCTAGTAAAGAAGAGGATCATAAACTGGAAATGAATTGATAGACAAAAAGAATCTCCAGAAGAGAGAGTCATATCGGCAGCACTCCAATCCCTCGCTGAAAAATAAAATGAGAGAGTCTTATCGGTGAAAACCTTCACAGGCACCATAAGGTGACGAAAGATGAAAAAAATAGAACGAGAGAGTCTTATCGGTGAAAACCTTCACAGGCACCATAAAGCGACGGGAGCTGAGAGAAAGGAGAGAATCTTATTAGTGAAAACCTCTCGAAGGGCGCTATAAGGCGACAAGATAGATTGGCAAAAAGGATCCGCATTTGCGAAGAGGTGGGCACCTATTTATCCCCAGCAAGGGAGGCCATCAAGAAGATTGATTGATACAAATAGACTGGGTCGATTAATCCGTGATGCACGACATGATCGTTGGGACCAGTCATACCGTCCAGATAAGTTCTTTCCTTTTCTTCTCCCTCAGCATTTGTTCAGAAAGATTTTTCTCTTTTTCTATCTTTTTCATTTCTTTGTCTAAAAAGACTTTTTTCCAGAAATTTGTTTTGAGGAGGATTTTTCAGAGTTTTCTACCAGGGGACAAAATGGTACAAAGCAAAATGCGAAGGGGACAGGCCAAAGTCAAGGCAATAAGACAAAAGGCTTTGTTGCAAAACCAAATGACAAACTGGCCTAGGAAGTTAAGGGGAACATGAAGAAAAGTGGGAAACGATGGTTGAGAGACTTATGGACCGAGTTCCAAGAAGATCCCCAGCAGAACTTCGATAGATCACTGACCAAGGTCCAAGGAGGTCAGACAACACAGAAAAGGGGAAGGAGGAAGAGAGAATTAATCCGCAACAAGATAACCCCAACAGTCTTATCCTCAATAACGTTATCCCCAGATGATAACATTTTATGCCCTGCAGTGCTGGGAGAAGATAAACTTTTAAGGGAGTAATTTTGGAGTTGAAGAGGACCCCCCCCCCCCAGCATGTTTTGAAACAAAAGAACGGGGAAGGGATAAACGGAAAACCATCCCCAGCAAAAATGTCATCCCCAGCAAAATACCATCCCCAGCAGACATATCATCCCCAGCAAGCAACTTTTACCAGTTTTGGGAGCACAGTGCAAAGAAAGGGAAAGGAAAATCATCCCCCAGTAGAAGTGACACGATCACTCACCATATTAAAACTAACAAAATTCTCTTTGATTTCTACAGGAAAATAAAGGTTGATGATGGCAAAAAGACACGCCACAAGGAAGGTCACCAAAACCGGGGAAGAAAATTTTCTGCCGTTGTCAAAAACATTTCTCGGAGGAACGAGGAAACAAATTCAGATATTTTTTATGTCTTAGTTGAACAGGCGCCCACCTGTATAACGAGAGGAATAATTTTCAGTATTTTCATTTCATGCCCTAGGCGCCCACCAGTATAACGAGGGAATACATTTCTGTTTTTCATTTCATGTCCTAGGCGCCCACCAGTATAACGAGGGAATACATTTCTGTTTTTTGTCCTAGGCGCCCACCAGTATAACGAGGGAATACATTGTTGTTTTTCATTTCATGTCCTAGGCGCCCACCAGTATAACGAGGAAATACATTTCTGTTTTTTCATTTCATGTCTTAGGCGCCCACCAGTATAACGAGGGAATACATTTCTGTCTTTCATTTCATGTCCTAGGTCGCCCACCAGTATAACGAGGGAATACATTTCTGTTTTTCATTTCATGTCCTAGGTCACCCACTAGTATAACGAGGGAATACATTTCTATTTTTCATTTCATATCCTAGGTCGCCCACCAGTATAACGAGGGAATACATTTCTGTTTTTCATTTCATGTCCTAGGTCGCCCACCAGTATAACGAGGGAATACATTTCTGTTTTTCATTTCATGTCCTAGGTCGCCCACCAGTATAACGAGGGAATACATTTCTGTTTTTCATTTCATGTCCTAGGTCGCCCACCAGTATAACGAGGGAATACATTTCTATTTTTCATTTCATGTCCTAGGTCGCCCACCAGTATAACGAGGGAATACATTGCTGTTTTTCATTTCATGTCCTAGGCGCCCACCAGTATAACGAGGGAATACATTTTTGTTTTTTCATTTCATGTCCTAGGCGCCCACCAGTATAACGAGGGAATACATTTTTGTTTTTTCATTTCATGTCCTAGGCGCCCACCAGTATAACGAGGGAATACATTTCTATTTTTCATTTCATGTCCTAGGCGCCCACCAGTGTAACGAGGGAATACATTTCTGTTTTTCATTTCATGTCCTAGGTCGCCCACCAGTATAACGAAGGAATACATTTCTGTTTTTCACTTCATGTCCTAGGTCGCCCACCAGTATAACGAAGGAATACATTTCTGTTTTTCATTTCATGTCCTAGGTCGCCCACCAGTATAACGAGGGAATACATTTCTGTTTTTCATTTCATGTCCTAGGCGCCCACTAGTATAACGAGGGAATACATTGTTGTTTTTCATTTCATGTCCTAGGCGCCCACCAGTATAACGAGGGAATACATTTTTATTTTTTCATTTCATGTCCTAGGCGCCCACCAGTATAACGAGGGAATACATTTCTATTTTTTCATTTCATGTCCTAGACGCCCACCAGTATAACGAGGGAATACATTTCTATTTTTCATTTCATGTCCTAGGCGCCCACCAGTATAACGAGGGAATACATTTCTGTTTTTTCATTTCATATCCTAGGCGCCCACCAGTATAACGAGGGAATACATTTTTGTTTTTTTCATTTCATGTCCTAGGCGCCCACCAGTATAACGAGGGAATACATTTCTATTTTTTATTTCATGTCCTAGGCGCCCACCAGTATAATGAGGGAATACATTTCTATTTTTCATTTCATGTCCTAGGCGCCCACCAGTATAACGAAGGAATACATTTCTGTTTTTTCATTTCATGTCCTAGGCGCCCACCAGTATAACGAGGGAATACATTTCTGTTTTTTCATTTCATGTCCTAGGCGCCCACCAGTATAACGAGGGAATACATTTCTGTTTTTCATTTCATGTCCTAGGCGCCCACCAGTATAACGAGGGAATACATTTCTGTTTTTCATTTCATGTCCTAGGCGCCCACCAGTATAACGAGGGAATACATTTCTGTTTTTCATTTCATGTCCTAGGTTGCCCACCAGTATAACGTGGGAATACATTTCATATTTTTGCATTCAGGCGCCCACCTGTATAACGAGAGGAATACTTTTCAGTCTTATACTTCAGGTCTTGAAATCAGTAACCCACCGGAAGGCAGAAGGTTATAGCAAAAAATCCCTGACATAACAAATTTTGATGAAGAGAGCCGTATCCCCGGAGGAACCACCGAAAAGCTTAATGAAGGAAGCCATATCCCCAGCGGACCGAACTAGACAGTGAGAATTGGTATTCAGAGAAGAAAAAGGTCAGTATCATCCCCGTCAATTCTCGAAAGAAAAGAAGCACTGGAATAGACGCAAGCCGACAAAAAAGCAAGGCGTCAAGAACAAATGGAGGATAGACGGGATCTTGTAATCTGTTATCTAGCCTAGCTTCTTGATTTTTCTTTTAAGCACGATGCAATAAGGAGATCGGTAAGCAGTAGTAACAGCGTGCAGCAGCAGTAACAGCAAATCGCAGTCCCATGGTAGTCCCAGCTACCAACATTTCCCGAACTACATTAACTTGATTCCCCTTTAGCCAGGGATATGTAGGAAACCTTTGAAGCAAAGGTTCGGTTAAATCTTCTTCTCAAAAAATGCTTGACAGGAGTACTCCAACAGGGCAAAAACGCTCGTCTCCGCTCACTTCATCTTTGCACGAAAGCTCTTTGTGTTTTCGGTCAAAGAGGGGCAGTTGTGAGCACGTGATTTTTGCTTCACAGAAACTACTCCAAAAGAAATCGAAAAAGAAATAAAACAAGTTACCTTCGGGTATAATTTTGAGAATTTGCGTGACGTTTTGATAATTATTCTGTCCGTAAATGCTCGCCTTGCTATAGTTAAAAATATAAAAATACATGTTGCATGCATTTAGTAATTAGTGGTGCATTTACGAATTAATTACCCATAATTTGGTTAAAAGAAAATCACAAAAAATATGCACGTGTATTTCTTGTCATTGTGTGATTTTATTTTTTTTAATATTGTGTGTTAATCATTATAGGTGTTAAATAATATATGTGTAATTTTATTTTTGGTTTTATAATTTATTTAGGATTTTTTGTTTAATTTTGATAATTAAAGAAAAGAAGGAAAATGGGTGAAAAATGAAGGAAATCGGGATTGGGCCACCCTAGGTGGACCCAAATCCAGCCCCAAAGCAACCCCACACCCGGTCCAATTTGGTCAAGCTTCCTGACGCCTCAAACGGTGTCGTTTTGGTTCCTTTTTATCGGAGCCGTTGGATTAAATCAATCCAACGGCCAGGGTCTCATCTTCCTTACCCGTTCCCTGAACCCGACCCGTTGCCTGGTTCGAACCGACCCCCCTACTTAACCAAACGATGCCGTATCGTTTAACTCCCCTAATCCTGGCCATCGATCTTGAGTGATCCAGCGGCCAGGATTAAACCACACACACCGTATATAAGGCCCAATCCATCACCCCACGCCCCAAACCAAACCCCCCCTCGCCCACTGTTCACCTTCGTCCCAGAACCCCCCGCCCCCCTCTCGAACCCTAGCCGCCTTAGGATTCCCCCATCGTAAACCTGGCAACCACGGCTTCGATGACTACCAAAATAACACCCAACCACCCTGAACACGAATCCATTAACCATTTACCTCGAATCACCCTGCAGCTTCTCGAATCTTTAATCGAAGATTCAAGCAAAAACCAGATCTACACCCACCGACCCCAAACTCATACCACAACACCTCCTGACCTTCCTCATACCCTGAATGACCTTGGTTCCGTTCGAATCTAACCAGAAAGGCTCGAACCCTTAATTCGAGCCCCAAGAACCCTAGAACTCAAATCTAGGGGGTCTGTCCAAATCAACAAAAGGATCGGGGTCTAATAGACTTTAACCGAGGTGTTCTCAGTTGAGAACACTTCGATTAAAGTCCATTCGACCCCAAATATGGTCGAGCCCGAGTTCGAGCTTGGGTCAGTTTTGATTTCAAATCCCTGAGGTAATTTTTTGTCCTTTCTTTTGTTCTCCTATAAATTCTATCTGTTTTTCATGTTTAGTTTGGTTTGTTTCTGATTTTCTGTCAATTCTGTGAACCCTGAGATAGTGTTTAGTTTGTTTTGGTGTTTTATTGATTGTCTGTTGTATATTATAGCTTGTATAGTCATTTAAATAAGTATCGTCAATTAATTTGTTTGAAATTAGAGGAAAACAGGACAGTAGCTCATTAATACCCTCCATGTATGTTTGCCAGGACAGTAATTCATCAAAATCTGTATGCTAACTTATAATGAACCTTTGGAATATGTTCAGTTTTGTCTGTGAATTAGACTACTCATTCATTCAGTAACATCATGATTTTCATAGAAGCCTGTTCATTATTCATCACTGCTTCGAGCTTAGCCTGTTGGTTGTTGTCTTTTGCATTTGTTGGCTCTGAGTTGGTCAGGATTGGCTCCCAATATGACCAACTCATACCATTTGATTAGCACCCCTGTTTGTGATCTGATTTTTGAGTTGAACTTAGTTTAGGAATTGGATATAGCTGTAGAAACCTAATAGGAATCAGTGTTAGGCTTAAGCTGATTAGCTAGTAGTCAGTGATTAATTGAATTTAGAGGGGTTTATATACTGACTATTAAGGGTTAGGGTAACACAGTAATATGCAAAGGGTTAAGGGGTAATTTTGGGAGTTTAGTAACATGTTAACAGGCTGTAAAGCTGGGGACTGCCTAGGGGTCATTTGTTAAACTTATTTTAATGACAAGAGGGAACAAAACAACAAGCATGGGAATTAAGTGAATATTATAATACACCCATGACTCTTGATTAAAACAAATAGGACAAGCATGGGGAACAATATAGTAGGGATCAAGAAAAGACATTTAGGCATGGGGAATTAAGGGGTATGGGCAGAAAAAGGCTGAAGGGATCAAGGCAGCCTGGGGGCTTGCCATTTCTGGCTTATAAATAGGCTGATTTTTAGAGTTAAAGGGTGGACAGTTAAGTGGAGGGCTGGACAGTTTTAAGGTTGAGAGATAAAAAGAAAAAGCAAAAACAAGGCTGGTCCTTCAACCTTTAATAGGTCAGTCTAATTTCAGAATAATATAGAGTAAGAGTGTGCTGGATTTTTGACCATAACAGTCAGAAGCTACTGCTTTTCTGCATCTGTTTCCTTCTCTGCTTAGCTTGTATTTGTTTTGTTGCTGCTGAACTGCAAACTGGGTCCTTTACTGGTTGAGCACTGTTTCAGTTGAGTTGTTTTGGGCTTTCTGAGTTCACTGGACCTCTGTTTGGTTCAAATCTGTTGCTGGTTTCTCCTATTGGGTATTACTGGATTTTGTTTGGTTGGGTTTTCTGTTGATAACAAAAATCTGACTGTTGGGGTTGTGTTGTTGTTTTTCTGTTGCTGCTGTCGCTGTGTATGCTATTGTTTCCACTGATCATTCCTCTTCTTCTCTTGCTTTCCCAAATACCAGGTACACCACTGATACACTGATCAATGTAGGTTGAAATTTGAAGCATGAATACAAAGAAATGAAGAAGTTGAAGTTATTTTGGATTCACTTTAGAAATATACTGAACATTAGTTGTATGTATGATAGTTCGCTTTCTCTAATAGAACTATGTAGTCAGTTGTGATGTAACTGAACCTTTACACATATCATTTAGTTGAAAAACTCTACGAGTTGCTTATAATTAAAAGGGACTAATGTTGTAGTAGTTATGGTCTATTAGTTCATTATTATTTGTCAAGAAGCATCTTAGGTACCCAATAGTTACTTCCTTAAACAAATGGCCTTTTTTTTAAGTTGGTAGGAATATGGCTTGATTAAGACAAGCAACACATTATATTTCAGTCCCCCCCCCTATAAATGTCAAACATATACCAAATAAGTTAAATAGGCCCAATTAGAATAAGGAAGGCCCAGGCCGAGTTTCATTTTATGCACATTGGTCCTGGGCCCATAATATCTAAGCAACGGCCCATATACGCGTTCATGTTTCGGATTTTGTAAATCATATTCGGAACCCGACTATAACTAACTTGTAAGCATGTAAATAAAGTTGGACCGTTCTTCTTCTTTCATTATTAGAGACAAACTCAATAGAAAATATAGCCACTACAGGACGCCCTTTTAAATAAAATGAGACGAGCCTCGCCAAATAAAACGCATAGATTGTGGGGCCCTCACAAAATGTATGTGTTGATTACTTAGAACCCGGGATAGGCCGCTTAGCGAACTCCACGGCCTTACCCAAAACAACAACATGATAGTCCTTTAGGACGCGTCTTAATTAATTTTACTTTCTTAAACTCGGGTGCACATTTATGTGACCCAAATCCAAATCTCAGCGGAGTCGAAATGTGTCTCTAATCACGGGTACATTGATTGTGACGTGGTTCGAGATACGTGTCTATGATGTTGCAAATTCCTTTTAAAAAATAAGAATGAGATGAGCCTCGCCGAATAAAAATACAAAATTGCGGGGCCCTCAGTAAATATTTGCTTTAAAATTACTTAGACTTCGGGATAGACCGTTTAGCAAAATTTCACGGCCCTACCCAAAGTAAATGATACGCTAGTCACTTTAGGCGCGCCTTTAATAATTTAATTTTCTTAAACTCGGGTGCATATTTATGTGACCCAAATCCAAATCTCAACGGAGTCAAAGTGTGTCGACGACCACGGGTACATTGATTGTGACGCGGTTCGAGATACATTTTTACAACGTTGCAATTCCCTGTAATAATAATAATAATAATAATGAAAGCGATAAAGAGTTAAAATTTGCACATAAGTTCATATTTGTATAAAATCAGATAATCAAGCCGAATATGATAGTTGAGCGACCGTGCTAGAACCACGGAACTCGGGAATGCCTAACACCTTCTCCCGGGTTAACAGAATTCCTTATCCGGATTTCTGGTGCGCAGACTGTTAAATAGAGTCATTCTTTTCCTCGATTCGGGATTCAACCGGTGACTTGGGACACCATAAATCTCCCAAGTGGCGACTCTGAAATAAACAAACAAATCCCGTTTCGATCGTCCTTTAATTGGAAAAACTCCTTCACCCTCTCGCGGGGGCGGAAAAGGGAGGTGTGACACATTTTATTTCTACTTTAATTAAGAAAAATACAAAATACATGTTGCATGCATATTTAGGATTTAATTGTGCATTTTTAAATTAATTAAACCATGTCCTATTTTTAAGAATGAAAATCACAAAAATAGGAATTTTGGTAGCTTTGTCATTTTTATTGTTTAATTGTGTGATTTTATTTTTGTTTGATCTTGTGTGTTAATTATTGTTAAGGGTTAATTAATATCTTTTTAAAATAAGCTTGGTTTTACAATTTAATTTAGGAATTTTGGTTTTTAGGAATTAAAAGAAAGGAGTGAAAATTGGTTTCTAGAAATGAGTGAAAATTGGACCAGATCAGAACTGGGTCGTCTTGATTTTGACCAAAACCAGGCCCAAATTTCACCCCTGTACTCGGTCCAGTCAATCTGGCAAAACGACCGCTCAAACGGCGTCGTTTCTGTCACGTTCAATTTGGACCGGTGATTTGTTTTGATCGAACGGTCTAGACCACTCCTTCCTTACCCGTTTTTGACCCAACCCGGACCGCCCCAGTACTACTCCAAACGACACCGTGCCTATTAGCAAAATAATCTAGGCCATTGATCGTGCTTGATCCAACGGCCAGGATTAAACCACCCCCTCCGTATATAAATCCAACCTCTCACCTCGCACCCCCCCAAGCCATACCCCATGTTCATCATCTCTTTCAGAGACTAACCAAACGACCCTCGAAACCCTAGCCGCCCTGAAACCCTTTCGCCTGAAAGCCGACGGCAACAATGCCGATGACCATGAAACTAACACCCCTAGAGCACCTAACCACCCTCTCCACGAATCCCTTACCCGTTTTGCTCGAATCAGCCTGTAGCTTCTCGAATCTTCAATCAAAGATTCGAGCAAAACTTGAAACCCACCCCAACCAGTCCCAAACTCACACCAAGGCACCCTCTGACCACCCTCGTTACGGATCTGTTAACCGTTTGCCTCGAATCAGCCTGTAGTTTCTCAAATCTTCAATCAAAGATTCGAGCAGAACCTAAATCTACCCCAACCGGTCCCAAACTCACACAAAGTCACCCCCTGACCTCCCTAGTCACCAAACCACCGTTGGTTTGGTTCGAATCAGACGGGAACCGTTCAAACCCCAAATCAAACCCCAAGAACCCTAGAAAACCAAAGGCTGGAGTTGGTCCAAATTAGAGGAATTTGGGTGTCCAATGGACCTTAGTCGAAGTGTTCTCAGTTGAGAACACTCGATTAAGGTCCGTTCGACCTCAAAAAAAGTTTGAATCAAGGGTACGACCTTGGTTCGTCCAGTTTCTGTTTTGTTAAGGTACCTTTTTTCTCCTTTCTTGTTCTATTTGGGTATGGTTAGTTGTGTTTAGTTAGTTATAATCTAGTCTTGTTCATTGTTCTTTCTTCTTCTCCATTAGACCTTTTATTTGGTCCAATTTTATCATTGCTTCTGTTTGTTGTCGATTGTTATATGTTATAATTTGTGTAATCGATTGAATAAGTGTCGTCGATTAGTCTGGTATGCTTGAATGTTAGATTAGCATGATAATAGTCTAATTTGTGGTCCATTCTTGTCTGTTTCCCTCCTACCTCATTTGTGTTCTAAAGTTTGTATTAAAATGAGCTCGTTGGTATATTTGAACTTAGAACTGAGCCTGTTGGTATATTCAGTTCATTGAACTGAATTTATTGGTCATTTGTTATCCTGAATCTATCAATCCCCTTAAGGCTCTTCTGGTTGTTTTCTCTTTTGTATTCCAATTTGACTAAGGCATATGCTCGTCTAGTTGATTTCAGTTCATCTGTTGTTGAGCTAAATATGATTGGTTCCCCAATATGGTTAGTTCAATATGTGATGCCCTGAACCCTTAGTTTTCATTTTAATGCCATTTGATTTAATATCTTGAATTGCTAACTGATTTGAATTGGTTATAGTTGTTGTAGTTTGTTGGATTCAGCTTAGTTAGTTGGTAGGTTTGAATAGGTTAGAGTTGAAAGGCTCAATGCAGAGTGAAAGGGATTGGGTAGGATAGTAATTTCAGGGGCTTTTAGGAGGGTATTTTGGGATTGAAAGGTTTGAAAATGGCTTAAGATGAATGGGCTGACAGTAGGGTACTAAAGTACCATTAAACTAATGCAATTGTTTAATGATAATGGGGAACAAAACATAATAGCATGAGGAAACCTAATGGGGATTTAATTAAAGTATGCATTACCCATAACCATTGAATAAAATAAAGGAAAGACAAGGGTTAATGGGGGACAAAAACAGACCTTAGTGGAGTCCTAGAGAAGATCATGGAAAAAATGTTTGATTAATGGGTCTAAATGCTCCTAAGAGCTGGAAAAAGATAAAAAAGATTGGCTATAAAGGAGAGGGGTCGGGGACAGTGTAAGGGAGGAAGAAAAAAAAAGAGCTTAAGAGCTGGGGAGAAGGTAACAAGATACAAATGCAACTGCTGTTTCAGGGCATTTTGAGTGAACTTTTAGTTTTCCTTTCAATTCTTGAAATACTTTGTCGAGTAGGTTGAGACTAGAAAATGGATTACGCTTGATACTGTTGTGTGATTAGAGGGGTTTTGAGTTTGTCTGGGCGTTTGCTGTGATTGTTGTTTCACACTTTATTCCTGATGTGTTCAAGTGTGTTCTGGGCTGAACTGGTTGTGTTCGTGGCTATTTGAACTCCAAATCTGATGTTATGCTTGTTGCTTGCTACTATTGACTGCTCCTTCTTCATTGTTGTAAATCCCAGTTTTGAGCTAGAATTCAGTCCCTTAATCTATTTGCTTCGAGTCTGTTGGTTCGAGTTAGTGGATAGGTCAGTTGACTGCTTATACTTCAGTCCCTGATTCATTCGTGGGTTTTGGCATTGTTTGAGGTTGTTCTATCAACTCTGTTTGGTTTTCAAAATTTTCTAGGCCTCGAACTTGGGTTGACTTGTTGTTGTTGAGTTGTTGTTAATTGCTGGAATTGTTACCCGTTGCTGACCTCCTTCTCTTCTCATTGTATTGCCATTTCCAGGTACACAGCTGTAACCCTGGTTATTTGTAAGCTGAAAACATAAGCATGAATATACATGAAGATTTGAAGCTTTAAGTTTGATTTAGATTTTCTACTGATTTGTATATTAGGATACCTCACTCACTAATATCATGTAAATGCATGCAGGATGTATAACTGGACAGTTCTTGTAATGATTTAATTTGTGAATTTTCGAATGAACTTTATATCTGCTCTTGGTCAAAGGGGGGGTGCTGTAGTCAATAACATTTGGTTTGTTTTAGCTTGATTATTAGGTGGCGTATTTCGAATGCATGTCCGTTAGAATCCGGCCTAATAGACTATTTAATTAATATAGCACTCTAATTGTAATATCAATGGCTTGAGTTTAGGATTAGGAATAGACATCTAAATTACCTCTTTCTAACTATTGCTCTTCTAAAACCTGTAGTAATATACTTAATTAGATATAATCACTTCACATTTCTGCGTGGCAAATTGTTGAACATGTGTAGAATAACTTAAGTAAGTTTCATTAAGTGTTTAGTTCGTTTAAAATCGGAAGAGTGATGTGTTTTGTTAAAAAGAGATCGATAGCCCGTATTTAGGCGGATTGGTCCTCAACACTTGAATAAGATGGCCCAAGTCCTGTTTTTAACATTACATTCGTTTGGGACTGGGCCCAGGTTGGTGAAATAGCCATGCCCGTCTGCGTACTTAGGTTCTGATTTTAAATGGGTGGTGTTCATGACCCAATTATAATAGCTCTTAAACCACATAATTAACTAGGACTCCTCCTTTTATTTTAGAAACAAACTAAGTAGAACACTGTAGATTACTTTAGGTTTGCCCTTTAAAGATAGTAAAATAAGATGAGCCTCGCTGAATAAACACGTAAATGGCAGGGCCCTCGTTAAATGTATATATTAAATACTTAGATTCCGGGATCGGCCGCTTATCAAACTTCACGGTTTTTTCCCAAAATAACCACGCGTTAGTCTCTTTAGGCGCATACTTTAAATAACATCACCTTCTTAAACCAGGGTGCATATTTATGCGACCCAAATCCAAATCTCAATGGAGTCGGAACGTATCAAAAATTGCGGGTACATTTATGTGGCGCAATTCGAGATGCACTCTCACGACGTTGCAATTCTTTGAATAATAAATGATAAAAGCGGTTCAAGGTTAAAATTGGTACATAGGTTCAAAATATATTAAAATCAGATAAATAAGTCAAATATGACAGTTGAGCGACCGTGCTAGAACCACAGAACTCGGGAATGCCTAACACCTTCTCCCGGGTTAACAGAATTCCTTATCCGGATTTCTGGTTCGCAGACTGTAATACAAAGTCATTCTTTTCCTCGATTCGGGATTAAATCGGTGACTTCGGACACCACAAATCTCCCAAGTGGTGACTCTGATCCTTTAATAATATATCATGTTTCGATTGTTCTTTAATTGAAAAAACTCCTCTGCGCCCCTGCGTGCGCGGGTAAAAAGGAGGTGTGACAATCGGCACGGAATTGTACATCATGCGGCACGGCATCACCCTCGTGCTTTACGCTCTTCCTCACAAAATCATACACGGCATCACCCTTCATGCTTTAACACCCTCTCACCAAAACAATAAACGGCATCACCCTTCGTGCTTTAACACTCTTCCTCACCCAAACAACAATCATAAGCAATAGGGCAAGGAAATAAATGAAATTACAATAAAACCCCGTCAAGGGAATAATAGTTCAGCAATCAAATCCCGGCAAGAGAAAAATATTAAAAACATCAACATCCCGACAAGGGAGATAACAGTAAAAGCAACAACATCCCGGCAAGGGAGACAATGTAATAACTCTCTTCTCTTTTTCACTTTTTCTTCACAACTCACTTCACAACTTGAGCCAATGCTCTATAAGGTTCAATTGCCAATTATACTTCTACATTTCATTATATAACTTGAGCCAATGCTCCTCAATGTTCAAATATCACTGTTACCTCCACGGATTTGCCCAAACAATAGAAATCATCACAAAGGGCATGAGCAATACAAACGAAGTCATAATAATCATAATATAAGACCCACGGGCATGCTTGACACCAACGTATAGATACTCGTCACCGTGTCTATACGTCGTACTCAACAAATAGCACATATCAAATAGGACACAACTCCTAATCCCTCAAGCTAAGGTTAGACCAAACACTTACCTCAAAGCCACGAACACAATTAAGCCTCAACTATCGCTTTACCTCTTGATTCCACCACCAACTCGCTTGTATCTAGCCACAATTTACTTAACGATATCAATAAATGCTAAATGAATCAATTCTAATGCATGAAAATAGGTTTTATGAAGATTTTCTCAAAAAGTCAAAAATCGACCCCGGGCCCGATTGGTCCAAACCCAAAATTCGGACCAAATCTGGATTACCCATTCATCCCCGAGCTTGGATATATAATTGGTTTTGGAATTCGACCTCAATTTGAGGTCTAAAACCCCAAATTTCAATATTCTTAGGTTTTACCCAAAATTCTCAATTTCACCATGAAAACCCTAGATTCTAGGATGAAATCTTGTTAAAAGAAGTTAAGGAGTGAAAGAAATAATTTAGAAATCACTTACTAATGTTTTGGAGAAGAAAGAGTGTTTGGAAAATCGCCTCTTATGTTTTTAGGGTTTTGAAAAGTAAAAAATAACTGAAAGTCTCGTTTAAATATACCCCTCTCAGACACTCTCAGCGGACCGCTCAAAAAGGACTGTGGCCGCGGAGCTCCACTGTAGAGAATGTTGACTGTTGTGACATGATTTAGTATGTTGGCCATAACTTTCTCTACAGATGTCCAAATTGTAATTTCTTTCTCATTTTGGAAACTAGATACAAAGGTCTACAACTTTTGTTTTTAAGTCATTTCAAAATTCCTTGTAGATCAAAAGATATAGGCTCCCGAAGTCAGACTAGTGAACCTGCGGATTCTTCCTCACTGCGGACCGCACAAAATCGAGTGCGGCCGCCAAGTCCCTCCACCGCGAACCGCACAAAATCCTTTGCGGCCGTAAAGGCCCCTCCGCGGTAGCATAAAATCATTGCGGACCGCACTGGCGGGTTCAGAGATCTGCAACTTCTCTGAACCTGCAACAGCTATGTTTTAAGCTTCAAACCAAATATGCATGCTAACTCAAAAATATCATATGGACTTACTCGTGCGATCACATCATCAAAATAACATGTAAAACCATGAATTAAACCTCAAAACTTAGCATTCTCATCAAGAACACTCAAAGTTCAAAACTCTTCAACCGAAAGTCCAACTCACGTCAAATAAACTCCGTTTTTTTCACCAAATTTCGCAGTTATCTTTTAAATACTATAACATGTTTTTATGGGGCTCCGAAAGTAAAATACGGGCCCGATACCAATGGTTTCAAGCATATTCTTTTCTTCATTTCTTAGATAATTCAGTAAAATAATTTCTTTCAAAAAATTGATTTCTAAGGCTTGGGACCTCGGAATTCATTTTCGGGCATACGCCCAAGTCTCATATTTTACTGCGGACCTCCCGGAATTGTCGGAACATGGATCTGGATCCGTTTGCTCAAAATATTGACCAAAGTCAACCATAATCAAATTTTAACTCTAGAAATTTCTATTTCTCATATTTCCACATAGAAAGCTTTCCGGATATAGGTCCGGACCACACACGCAAGTCGAAGTGAGGTAAACAGAGAGGTTTTAAGGCCTCGAGACACTGAATTTACTTGCAACACAAGTGAGTCATCACAATTGGCTGTAACCTACCAATTTTCGCACTAATGTTAACATTGTGATTGTCCCTTTTCAATATCAAAATCTATATCATCTAGCAATGCATCGCCCAGTAGTCGAAATTTGCACGGCCACCAAGAAAATGGTTCCATAAATAATCAGCTACTTGATTGGCATTATTTGTTGATATTAAAGTGTAGCTACCTTCACCACTTCCAATGGAGAGCATGATCCTGGTAAAATATAATATAATTAAATAATTAAAAGTATATTATTTTTAATAGTTTAAATTTTTAAATAGGTGATCATAAAATTCAACATGATATTAGAGCATGCAAGAGGTCTTTAGTTCAATTCGCACGGCCATCCAAAAAGCAAAAAAAAAAATCACATGTTTAGTTCATGAAAAAGAACAAGGGTCGCACGTCATAGGGCATGTTCAAACATTAAATAATTAATTAACTAAAAATATTTTCTATTTAATCATTAAACTTTTAGCTGAGGCGGTCGTCCAATTCATAATATAGGTACATAATAAATGTGTGTGCTCTCTAAGAGACCTTAATCCCTTGGCTTTGGCATTGCTTGATGCATCGCAACGGTCTGCTAAATTGGGAGGAAAGCTATATTCACAATCTTATACAAATGTAGAGCCGTCAAAATGGGCTTGGCCCATGAGGCCAACCCAATCCAGTCCGCTACTTGGGTAGGGCTGGGTTGGGATTGTTTTAGTCCATTTAAAATTGAGGCTTATAAGCCCGGCCCAAGTCAGCTCGCTGGCCCTTAAGGCTTGACCGAGGCTGGGCCTGGGCTAGCCCGTGAGCCAAAAATTAATTAAATTCATATTTAAATATTTTAACAAAGTAAAAATTAAAAAAGTATTAACTATAATCCACATTTTCCACCCTTAGAATTCTCATTTATCCTTCCATATCAACTAGAATTTATATTTTTGATATGCATGTAGTATGACAAGATTAGTTTTTCTTTTGCTTAATTAACAACGAACTAGGAAAGTTTTAAATGGCCAATAGTAATTTTCTTCAAAAGAAATATTACTTTAAGTGGCCAAGGATCAATTTGATTACTTTAATATATTATTAATTATTAAATTGCTCTTCAGTATAGAAAAAGGTCAAGTTTTAATACCCAAAGAAAATTGAAAAATACTAGCAAATTTCATGAATTTTAAAATTTTCATGGACTATAATGATGAAATCAATAATAACATATAAACTTATCGAAGCACTACCTGAATCTAAGGAAAGTGTAAGAAAAGTATTAAAAAAATATTCATGTAACGTTAAAAAAAAGAAGAGCTAGAAATATAGAGAATTTGCATTTCAATTACGAGATTCCTTATCAGATATCAAAATTCTTGTACACTCTAAATAAACAGAAGTTGTTCATATGATTAAAAGATTATGTCATGAAAAAATATCTAAAAATTTGAAGAAAAAAAATTTCTAAAAAAGTTGAAGGGCCGGCCCGCCCTAGCCTGCGGCCCTCTTAGGGCTGGACTGGACTGGCCATTTTAAGGCTCATATAGATGGAGGGTCAGTCTGTCCTAGTCCACCAAATTTAAAAGTCCACGAGGCTTGGGCTGGGTTGGGCTGGGCTAGCCCGTTTTGACAGCTTTATACAAACGTAATTAGAGCAGCTATATTTTCGGCTTGACCTTATGAGAGAACAATATCTTCTTAGTTCTTAGATAAGGTATTTTACTGTGAGAGATATTGTGTGCATCATTTATCATTATCAAATAGGGAGAAGCACTATATCTCGGGCACTTAAAAAATTTGGTTGTTCCATAGGTCATGACTTGTCAATGCTTCAGCAAATGATTGAGTAACACTCTGCTTTTGCTTGCTCTTTATTAATGCTACAAAATATTTTATCCAATCTTAAATATTAGGCGTCTGAATTAATTCTAAAGTATTTGATGTTTTAGGAAAATAAAAATTCATTTATTATATATTTTTTCGAATATACCTTTAAAGACAGAGTATGTGCTTGGAATCATCAGAAGATAGGAAATGATTTCCAATGCACCACAGTAGAGAGCATAACTAACTTTAAATTGCTAATTCCGCTCATTTTTTGTATGGTTAATAATTTTACATTGCGCTTCTCGCCGTATTTCCATACACAGACTATGTATTCGAAACCATATTTGTTAGTCAGCAGCTTAGGAAGTGCCTGTGCTTTTTTGCCGAGCAAATCTTCAGGAAGTGTCACAATCTTTAATATATTAGAACTTTATTCTTATTCATGTTACTATATTGGTTCACTATGAAGAGATGTATCGGTTATTATATGTCAACTTGATCTAATAATGTAATGGTGTAAAAAAAAATTGCATTATATTGATGCTTTGGAATTTGCCTCATTTTTTTTAAAGATTAAGACGTATGAATTTAAATACATATCTAAATATCAAGATATGTATTAAGATTGAGACATCTGAATCTAAATATACATATGAATCTTAAGGTGTATTTTAAGATATGAATACTAAATGATTGAAACTGTTTGTTTTTTAAACATTTGAATATATATAATTTATCTTATTCAAAAAATAATAAACATAAATTCAAATAAAATACTAATTAATCTAATACTCTCTCTCTCTCCATATATATATATATATATATATATATATATATATATATATATATATATATATATATATATATATATAAGTTGGTGGTGGTGATGGCTAATGAAGGCACTTGTGAATGTCGACTAGATGCGGTGGTTGGTGGTTCTGGTAGTAGCTAGTGGTGATTAGTAGAGATAGCAATTATAGTTGAAGATGGTGGTAGTGGGTGATGATAGTTAATAATTGTGGGTGGTGGTGGTGCTCGTGGTTGTGATTGGGGAAGGTGACGGTGGGTGGTGGTAGTTTATAATGGTGGGCGATGCCGGCTATGATTATTGATGATGATGGGGTGGTTGGTTGCGGTAGTTGAGGTGGGTAAGTGTGTAGTTATGGTTGAGGATGATGGTGGTGGAGGTGCTGGATGGTGGTAGTGGCGGCGGTATGGTTGAGGATTGTCACGACCCAAATCCGTAATAGGTCGAGACTGCACCTAACACTGCTGCTAGGCAAGCCCGCAAGTCTAACAACAATTTATTTACCCAATTTTAACAATTTTAAAACAGAAGTTTTCCTTTTTAGAGAACACTTTAAACTAGATTTCATGCAACTATGACAAGTCTTTTTAAACAAAATAACAACATAACAAGTGCATACTCTACGGTGATAGAAATAACAAGTACATCAATACATAAGTGCTATAAATTCCTAAAATCCGAGGACAAGTACATGAGCAATCTAGAAAATATACAAGACTACTAGAGCCAATGTCCGAAAGTAATAGACAAGAATAGTAAATAAGGTAGAAGGAGACTCTGATGCTACGGATCGTAACAAGACAAGCTGCTCACCATTAAATCTCGGTAGATGATCGGCTACATGCCCGCGTGACCACTAGTGGAACTTGTCTCAATACCTGCACATCAGTGCAGAAAAGTAGTATGAGTACAAAAGGCAATATGTACCTAGTAAGTATCCAGTCTAACCTCGAAAAGGTAGTAACGAGGGGTCGACTTGACACTTACTAGAGGTCAATAATAATTTTATAAGTGCATAAAGTAGACATGGTGAGCATGCAACAAGTATCAATGAAACAAATAAAAGCAACTACCATAAATACAACAAGAGTCTGTATCATATGATCAACATCTTATAACTCGCCATGAAGGCACTAACTCAATTATACCCAAACTGGAACCCGTTTATTAAGCACGAAATAACGAGGCGAACGGTGTGATCCCATAAGAATAATAGTACTCAGTACTGCCGAGGCGAACGATGTGATCCCATAAGAATAATGTTATCATACTGCCAAGGCGAATGGCCCGATCCCATAAGAGTGGTGTTACCATATTGCTGAGGCAAACGACCTGATCCCATAAGAATAGAAAAAATTACCTCGCTCGCGGAAGTACTTGTGAGATAGAAGACATGTATTTATCATAGTCTATTAAGTATTCCCCAATTTTACGAAATAAGAAGGCTAAGTCGATAATAGAAAAATTTAAATCCCTAGTCTCATCTCTAGTCAAGGAAATTAATACGCATGATAATTACAACAGTACAATTAAAAGCATGATGTGAATCTAAGTCTATCTAGGCATACCATGGAATATAGCTAAGCACAGACTATCGTCACCTCGTGTGTACGTAGCTCCCCACACAAGTAACACACAACAATAATTCCCTCTTATAAGGTTAGACAAGAGACTTACTTCATTCCCAAGCTCACTTCCAGTCCATAAATTCGTTCTAAACCCCCTCCCCTCCCCCCTCCCCAAATCGATGCCGAACAATCCAAAACTAGTCAAATATTATATAATTAATCAATATATACTCAAAAGCTCATAAATTAGCTATTAAGAGTAACTACCCAATCCTTAGAAGATTCCTAAAATTCACCTACGGGCCCACGTGTGTCTGGATTCCAAATTGTTTTTGAATATAATTGTTACCCATGAACTCCCGAACTCAAATATATAATTTGTTCTCATTTCCATCATCAAATTCGTGGTCAAATCCCAAATTTACCAAAACCCTAGGTTCTTCACAAATTCCACAAGTTTTTACAATTTTTCATGTTTAATCTACCTAAAATCTGCGTAATTAACTTTAAAATGGGTGAGAGTTACTTACCTTAGGATAATAATGAGAATCCCCCTCAAATGTGCTCTCAAAATCGCCCAAGACCAAATGAAATGTGAGGAAAAATGGCCTAAGTTTCGGATTAAAAGGCCTCACTGCCCAGCGATTTGCACTTCTGCGGACCTTGGGTCGCACCTGCGATGCTGTACCTGCGAAAAATCCACCGCAGGTGCGGTTTTCACCAAGCTTGGCCAAGTCAGCTTCTACGGAGAAGCATGCGCACCTACGCATCCGACTCTACAGAAATGGTCTGCATTTGTGCACTCGCGTCTGCGGAGAATCTCCCGTTCCTGTGACCCTAAGTCTTCTTGGCCTAGCCCGCACCTGCGACAAGTTTCCTTGCACTTGTGAGCTTGCAGGTGCGGTTAATACTCCGCTTCTGCAACCACTGGCTGTCCTACTCCAGGACAGTTCAGTGATTGTTGGTTCGCACCTGCGATCTCGCACCTGCGGCTAATTCCACGCAAGTGCGAGCGCACCAGACCTGAAGCCACCAGCAGTCCCCCATGCTCAACTTCGATTCTGATTCTAATCCGTTTCGCATTCGAGGCCCACGGGACCACCCATCCAGTTACACTCACACATCAAACAACATATATGTACTTGCTCGTGCGATAGATGTCACACCTCCTTTTTCCGCCCCGCGAGGGGCGTAGGGAGTTTTTTCCAATTAAAGGACAATCGAAACGGGATTTATTTATTTATTTCAGAGTCGCCACTTGGGAGATTTAGGGTGTCCCAAGTCACCAATTTTAATCCCGAATCGAGGAAAAGAATGACTCCATATTACAGTCTGTGTACCAGAAATTCGGATAAGGAATTCTGTTAACCCGGGAGAAGGTGTTAGGCATTCCCGAGTTCTGTGGTTCTAGCACGGTCGCTCAACTGTCATATTCGGCTCGATTATCTGATTTAATACATATTGAACTTATGTGCAAATTTTAACTTTTTACCGCTTTCTCAATTACTATTATTATTATTACAGGGAATTGCAATGTTGTGAAAATGTATCTCAAACCGCGTCACAATCAATGTACCCGTGGTCGTCGACACACTTTGACTCCGTTGAGATTTGGATTTGGGTCACATAAATGTGCACCCGATTTTAAGAAAATTAAATTATTAAAGACGCGCCTAAAGTGACTAGCGTATCATCTACTTTGGGTAGGGCCGTGGGATTTTGCTAAACGGTTCATCCCTAAGTCTAAGCAATTTTAAAGCAAATATTTACTGAGGGCCCCGCAATTTTGTATTTTTATTCGGCGAGGCTCATCTCATTCTTATTTTTAAAGGAATTTGCAACGTCGTGGACATGCATCTCGGACCACGTCACAATCAATGTACCCGTGATTAGAGCCACATTTCGACTCCGTTGAGATTTGGATTTGGGTCACATAAATGTGCACCCGAGTTTAAGAAGGTAAGATTTATTAAAATGCGCGCCTAAAGCGATTAGCGTATTATTATTTTGGGTAAGGCTGTGGAGTTCGCTAAGCGGCCTATCCCGAGTTCTAAGTAATTAACACATACATTTTGTAAGGGCCCCGCAATTTGTGCATTTTATTTGGCGAGGCTCGTCTCATTTTTATTTAAAAGGATAAACCTATAGTGACTACATTTTTTCTATTAAGTTCGTCTCTAAAATAAAAGAAAATCTCTTAATTAATTACATGCTGAAAAACGTAACTTATTAGTTATTAGTTTACGGCTAATGCGAATGGAAAATTGCGATCGAGTTTGTACAAAGAAAAACTGCTTTCATTCTATATTCTATTATTCAATAATACTAGAACATGAGATTGACACACCATAATATCAAAACAGATTAACTATTCTTCGATTAATTTAAGCTAACATTATTAGATGAAGAAGTTATACATATGCAACCTCATTACTCATTAATCAATCCACTACATTTTTATACAAAGAAAGAAAAATTAATATTCAAACACAAATCTAAACAGGAGGAATTCAACAGGAACAAAGCCTGATTAATATTTCATTTTTCGCTTCAAGCCGAGAGTGTACAAATGTGTACCTGGAAATGGCAGTACAAGAACAAAAGAAGGAGAAGTCATCAGCAATAATAACACAGCAACAGCAGGTTCAGCAACACCGCAAAACCAGTAACAACCAGTAGAATAACCCAGCAACGGATTAAAAAAATCAGCAATACCAAAGTGCAATCACAGTCAAAGCAGAAGAGAGACGGATACAAGATGCAGTAGTTTACTGATTTTGAATAATACTCGAGAAAAGGCAAAACGGAAATTATTCAAGTGAAAGTTCAAATTGTCTTTCTCTTTTACTCCCTAACACTCTTGAAATTTTCCAGAATGTATTACTCTCAAAAATATTCTCCCAATAATAATCTCTCTAGAAGATAATCCTCTCTAATCTCCTTAGTCATCCCCAATCATAATCTTCCTCTTAAAGTGTCAAATGACCCTATATATATAGCAAGACCTTTGTCTTGAATCCCCAACCCGGAATTATTCCCCCAAGGGCATGCTTTGTCCCCACTACTTAATGTTTTCTTTATTTTAAACCTTGTCCCCCATGTCTACATTAAATAAATACATCAACCCCAACCCATTATAATTTGTCCCCCATGCCTAACATAAACAAATACAATATTCCCCCACTACATTATGTCTTGTCCCCCATTATGTTAAACAATTATATCAAACCTCACCCCATTATATTTTGTCCCCAATGCTTAACATAAAGAATACAATATTCCCCCACTACATTATGTCTTGTCCCTCATTATGTTAAACAATTATATCAAACCTCACCCCACTATATTTTGTCCTCCATGCTTAACATAAAGAATTACAATAATGTTCAATTACCAAACTACCCCTCTGACCTTATTGCAATTACCATTTTACCCCGAAACGATACTGCAATTTACCAAACTACCCCCATCAGCTCTAAACAATCAATTAATCATAACTTAACCAAAATATAGCCAAGATGACCAATTTCTCAACAATCTTCGAATAACAAATCACATGAACACGATGAACAACACAACTCCAAATTAATGGAAGTAAATTAACCATATCGGGAACCAATCCTGGTTAACTTAGACCAAAAATGGATGAGCAATGAGACAACAATACAAACAACAAAATACATGATTCAAACTAAATCAACAAATCAAAAACATGAACTTACATTAAATTACTGGATTAAAAATGAACATCAAACAATGACGAGCATGAACTAAATCTATTTTTAAACAACAAACATGACGGATTAAATGACTCAAACAACATTAATAATTTTTGGAAAATAAATAACAACATGAAACAAATTGAAGAAATAATCAATTAAATTTTAATTTGAATCTAACAAACATTAAACTAACAAATTTTTACCTAAACAATAAAACAAACATGAAATAAACATGAAAACAACTAATT
Source organism: Nicotiana sylvestris (assembly GCF_000393655.2). NCBI lineage: Eukaryota > Viridiplantae > Streptophyta > Magnoliopsida > Solanales > Solanaceae > Nicotiana > Nicotiana sylvestris. The sequence goes on from NC_091064.1 coordinate 33,897,226, forward strand.
AAATTTCCATTTGAAATTTGAAAATTAATTCAACAAAACACATGAACAAACTAAAAAATTAATTCAAACGATAGACATGAACAAAACAAGGATCGAACATTTATCGATTTTTAGATCCGAGAATATCAAAACAAAATATGGACAAAATAAAACTCAAAATCTACTAACCGGATCGAAACGACGAAGAACTCGAATGGGAATAAATCTGTCCGGACACGATTGTCGCACCAAGACTGCCCTAATGGTTCTTGAACTCAACAACGAACTCACCTTCCTTTTAAACTTGACGAACTCAAAACGACGCTCGACGACCTCGACTAAAACTCGAACAAACAAAATGGTGGCAGCAGCATAGCTGGAAAAAAATAAGCTGCTCGTCGTGGCAGCAACAACGCAGCAAAACAAGGTGTGTTTGGACATAGCAAAGCAGAAGCGTCTGGGTCAACCATGGACGACGCAGCAGAAGCGATGAAACAGAAGCAACTGGGGTGCGTTTGGTTCGTTTGTGCGAAGAAGATGAAAGCAGCGATGAAGCAGTAGGGGAGGTCGACGGACAGTGGTGAACACAACAGCAGCTGGACGTTGGCGAGGCAGCTCGGGGGCTTGAGGTTGAACACCGAAGCAGCAATAGCTGGAGGTGAAGAAGAAGGCTGACGCAGTAGCAGCTGCGTGAGCAGCAGTAGCAACTAGCCATGGCGAGCTGTAGCAGCTTGACGAGGCAGCTGGGATGGAGCATCAACGACGCAGCAGGAGGATGTTGAGCTCAAGCTCGAAGAAGATGAAGTGAAGCAGCAGCGCGGCAACAGCAGCTCGGAGGAAGGCACCCATGGACGTCGAGCTTAAACTCGATGAAGAAGATGAAGACGCAGCTGGGTCGTCCATGGCGAGGGTGAAGATGAAGCCGTGAGGGGTCGTTTGGACGTGAGAATGGAGGGTAGTTGATGAGGAGGCAGCCATGGCTGCTAGGGAGGGGAGCTTGGGGTGGTTTAGTTTTGGAGAAGAAGAAGATGGAGGGGGGCGGGTAGTTTTTAGGTTTTTTAGGGTTTTTGGAAAAATGAAAAATGAAGAATAGGAAGGGTTAGGTCATTTTGGGGTTAATGGGGCGGACCGGGTCGACCCAGTTTAGAGTGGACCGGGTCATGGGGAAGGTTGGCCAATTGTTTGGGCCTGGGGTTGAAATTTGAAGAAGTGGCCCAATCCGATTTTTCTTTGTATTTTTGTTCTCTTTTCTTCTTTTATTTTTTTAAAACTAAATTATAAAAGTACTTAAATTATTATTAAGAACTAAATTAAGTTATAAAAGCGCAAATTAACTCCCAATAACAGTTAACGCACAATTAAGTAATAATTAAGCATAAAATTGTATATTTGGACATTAAATGCTAAAAATACAAAAGATGCCTATTTTTGTAATTTTTTAATTTTTTGTAAAACAAAATTAATTATTAACAATTGTAGAATTAAATCCTACATGCCAAATGTGACATATTTTTATATGTTTTTATTGATTTAACAAATAAACATGCACAGACAAATACAAATAATTATCCAAAAATGCCACAAAATTCTCAAAATTGCACACCAAGGAAAATCATTTAATTTTGAATTTTTTGGGAGTAATTCTCATATAGGGAAAAAATCACGTGCTTACAGCTGCCCCTCTTTGCCCGAAGACACGAAGGGTTTTCGTGCAAAGATAAAGTGAGCGATTTTTGCCTATCCGAGTACTCTGTGTGAAGCATTTTTTGAAAAAGATTTAACCGAACCTTTGCTTCAAAGGTTTCCTACATATCCCTGACTAAAGGGGAATCAGGTTAATGTAGTTCGGAAAGTTTTGGTAGCTGGGACTACCGTGGGACTGCAATGTTACTGCTGTTGCATGTTGTTATCACTGCTTACCGATCTCCTTGTTACACCGTGCTTAAAAGAAAACAGGAAGCTAGGCTAGACTAAAATTTGTTCTTGTTGCCTTGCTTTCTTGTCGGCTTGTGTTTCCTCCGGTGCTTTTCTTCCGTGAATTTGGGAATGATACTGCCCCGTTGCTTTTATGAATACCAGTTTTCATCATTTTGCTCGGTCCGCTGGGGACATGGCTTTCTTTATTAAGCTTTTCGGCGGTTCCTCTGGGGGGTACGGCTCTCTTCATCAGATTTGTTATGTTGGGCATGATTTAATGTTCACAAGCCGCTTCTTTCAAGACGCGTCTTTTCTTCCTTTTGACTAATGCGCCTGAATTTGTGTTGGGACCTCTTGTTGCAACCTTTTGCTTTCCGGTGCTGGGGATTTTTATTGTTTCCTGCTGGGGATTCCTGTTGTAACCTTCTACCTTCCGATGGGGTTACTGATTTCAAAATCTGCAGTATAAGACTAAAAAGTATTCCTCTTGTTATACAGGTGGGCGCCTGAAACATGAAATGTAAAGACTGAAATGTATTCCTCTCGTTATGTAGGCGGGCGCCTGACATGAAATGTAAAGACTGAAATGTATTCCTCTCGTTATGTAGGTGGGCGCCTGACATGAAATTTAAAGACTGAAAAGTATTCCTCTCATTATGTAGGTGGGCGCCTGACATGAAATTTAAAGACTGAAAAGTATTCCTCTCGTTATGTATGTGGGCACCTGACATGAAATTTAAAGACTGAAAAGTATTCCTCTCGTTATGTAGGTGGGCGCCTGACATGAAATTTAAAGACTGAAAAGTATTCCTCTCGTTATGTAGGTGGGCGCCTGACATGAAATTTAAAGACTAAAAAGTAAACCTCTCGTTATGTAGGTGGGCGCCTGACATGAAATGTAAAAACTGAAATGTATTCCTCTCGTTATGTAGGTGGGCGCCTGACATGAAATGTAAAGACTGAAAAGTATTCCTCTGTTATATGGGCGGGCTCCCAACTTCAATACTTGAAATGTAAAGACTGAAATGTATTCCTCTGTTATATGGGCGGGCTCCCAACTTCAATAACAACTTAGGAGGAAATGCCTCTCCTATGGGTAAAACTAAACTTAGGAGGGAATGCCTCTCCTATGGGTAAAATAAACTTTAGGAGGAAATGCATCTCCTATGGGTAAAAAAACAAACTTAGGAGGAAATGCATCTCCTATGGGTAAAAAAACAAACTTAGGAGGAAATGCATCTCCTATGGGTAAAAAAACAAACTTAGGAGGAAATGCATCTCCTATGGGTAAAACTAAACTTAGGAGGAAATGCGTCTCTCTATGGGTAAAAGTAAACTTAGGAAGTGCGTCTCCTATTGGTAAAACTAAACTTAGGAAGTGCGTCTCCTATTGGGTAAAATGAACTTAGGAAGTGCGTCTCCTTTTGGTAAAACTAAACTTAGGAAGTGCGTCTCCTATTGGTAAAGACGTGGAATGTATTCCCTTGTTATACAGGTGGGTGCCTAATGGTAAAGTCACGAAAAATGGTATGCCCGCATCATACTGGTGGGCGACCTAGAATATGAAATGAACAGACAAAAAGGTATTCCTCTCGTTATTCAGGTGGGCGCCTGTCTTCAACAACAACTTTGAAAATAAAATCCTATTCGAGGGCGGATGAACCCAACATATCCTATTTGAGGGCGGATGAACCCAACATATCCTATTCGAGGGCGGATGAACCCGACATATCCTATTCGAGGGCGGATGAACCCGACATATCCTATTCGAGGGCGGATGAACCCGACATATCCTATTCGAGGGCGGATGAACCCGACATATCCTATTCGAGGGCGGATGAACCCGACATATCCTATTCGAGGGCAGATGAACCCGGCATATCCTATTCGAGGCCGGATGAACCCGGCATATCCTATTCGAGGGCGGATGAACCCGACATATCCTATTCGAGGGCGGATGAACCCGACATATCCTATTCGAGGGCGGATGAACCCGACATATCCTATTCGAGGGCGGATGAACCCGACATATCCTATTCGAGGGCGGATGAACCCAACATATCCTATTCGAGGGCGGATGAACCCGACATATCCTATTCGAGGGCGGATGAACCCGACATATCCTATTCGAGGGCGGATGAACCCGACATATCCTATTCGAGGGCGGATGAACCCGACATATCCTATTCGAGGGCGGATGAACCCGACATATCCTATTCGAGGGCGGATGAACCCGACATATCCTATTCGAGGGCGGATGAACCCGACATATCCTATTCGAGGGCGGATGAACCCGACATATCCTATTCGAGGGCGGATGAACCCGACATATCCTATTCGAGGGCGGATGAACCCGACATATCCTATTCGAGGGCGGATGAACCCGACATATCCTATTCGAGGGCGGATGAACCCGACATATCCTATTCGAGGGCGGATGAACCCGACATATCGATGATCCGCTGGGGATAATACTGCGAACCGATGAGTAACGCTGCCGGGGATAACACTGCCGAGGATAACTCTGCTGAGTAAAATATGTTATCTTACTCCTTCCAAAACTACTTCCTTTTAAGTAGGATGTTTCATTCCTCTACAAACTGCTTCCCTTTTTTTTCTCTTTTTTTTTATTCTTCCTTTTTTTTTTGCATAGCTTCTTCCTTCGAAGACCACCTCCCTTGAGACTCGTTTTGCCTTTCCCCGAAAGGAACCGCTGAGGATACCGATTTTCACCAAACTTGTGTTGGACTCCTCGAAACTGCTGGGGATAACACTGTTGGGGAATTATTTACTTACCTGTTGGGGGGTAAAATGTTATCAGCTGGGGATAACGCTGTCGAGGATAACACTGCTGGGGGATTCTGATTCCTTCAGAACTAGTGCTTCACTCTTCGGAAGGATGTTGGGAATGATGCTGGCCTCTTGCTTTTTCTGAGCTCAAGTTTCATCCCTTTGCTGGGGAACAACTTCCTCCATTGAAACTTATTATGTTGGGGGCAACACTGGTTCTAAGACCACTTCCCTTGAGACTGGCGTTATCTTTATTCTTCCCCAAATGGGTACCTGACTTCCAGAAAATTTTCTAAATGGAAGGAAAATTTTCTGCCCCAGTTTGATAATATCCCTTGTGCATGCATTTCTGGCATCAATGCCATTTCCTTTACCTGTTTCAAATCAAACAAAATTTGTTAGTTTAAAACATGGTGGTTGGTTGTGATACTCCTACTGGGATGGTTTTTCCTTTTCTCCTTCCCTGCTCTGCGCTCCAAAACTTGTTGGGGATGATATTATTTGCTGGGGATAATCCCTTTCTGCTGGGGATATCCCTCTTCTTTTGTGGCATAGTTCGGAAACTGGCATTTCCCCGACCTTTAGTCTCGTATGAATTTCCCCAAATCATGTTCACTGCTTTCCTTGCTTTGTTCACGGGCCTTGGCCTTGAGGTTTATAACCTTGGTTTTGGCAAGGATATCCCTCTTGACACTCGTCAATCCTTTTGTCAATTCTCTTTTGCTGGGGATATCTTTTTTGACACTGGCCTCGCGCTTGTTCCTTGTTGACTGTACCACTTGGATGTACTAGTCAGATCTCATCTTGCATGATTGGAAAGTTGATGGCCTATTTTGAAGTCATTTCCCACTAGTTCTGACCAAACAGACTCTACTGAGGAATTTTTTATGAAATGAGAAATATAAAAAGGAATAGAATAAAAGACAAAGGAAAAAGATGACTCTTTAACAAAAGAAACTATAAATAAAAACCTATCAAACGCAGATACCGACTCTAATGGTCATGACATGCATATATGGCCTATCCTCTGCTGTCAATCGTCTTTCGAGATCTTCACTTGGCGATTCCCCATCTGATTCTCAATCTTATTCGACTTGTAGTGCCCGAAGGGTTTTCACTATCAAGCCTCTCTCATTTTGGTTTTTCTCTCAGCTTTCATCGCCTTATGGTGTACGTAAAGATTTTCACCAATAAGACTCTCTCATTTGTATCACTTTCCAGCTGGGGATTTGGCGTGTTGCCGGCATGACTCTTTCTGCTGGGGCTTAGAGTCCTTTCTGCTGTGGAACAGAGTGTTATGTTCACCGGTAAGACTCTCATTTGTCTGACTTGGCATCTTTTGAAGACTGATCAGAAGGTCTTTCTTTGGACCGTAATGTGGGTTTTGGATAGGGCTAGAAAGAAAGGGTATTAAAGGCTCAAAAATGCATCGATTTTGGGTTATTCATTACAACCTGCGGAACTAGATTTATTTACAACAAACGCAACCTTTGCCCCAGTTTCTTGCTTGGGGATATCTTAATTGATTTTTTTATTTTATTTTTCAAAACTATGACCGAGCCATGAAGCGCCTACGTATCCTCTTTGAGGAATCAGGTCAAACGTAGTTCCCAATTCCTTTTGTTGTTTTTTTTTTCATTTGACTTTCTTTTTTTTCTTCTTTTTTTCTTTTTTTGTTATCATTTCTCTTTTCTTTTCTCTCTTTTTTTTTGTTGTTGTTTTATTTTCTCTCTTTTTTTCCTTTTTATCTTCCATGTTTTGTGTTTCTAATCTGTTGTTACCGATTCCGAATGAGGTGTATGAAAGGAAAATAAATAAGGCTCAAAAGGGGTTAACGAAGGATAAAGTGTTTAGGTAGCAGAACAAAATGCCTTCGTCATTCCAGTCTTCAAAACATGCCAAATGCAAACAACATAATTTAAACAAAGATTTGTAGCCTCTTCTAATGGTGCTGGACTTGACAATTATATTCAACATTTGCTTTTTCATTTGTCATTTCTAAAGCACCGTCGGGCGACACTCTCCTTATCATGAACGACCCTCATGCCAATTTGGCAAATCTTGCTTTTAACGGTTTTCTTTATGTTTTACTTGCCCCAGTTCCATATGACTCGAGCTCTGTATGATCTCAAACCGTCCTTATCTTTTAACTGTTCTGATCACCTCTCCAGGGTTTTATGATTAACTTTAAAGACTAGGCCCAAACTGTGTGCGCATGTCATGTCACTAGAATCGACGCTGAACAAAATGACAAAAGGACTAAACGAAAAGATGACGGGAAATAATAAAAGACCGGATTTTGCATTAGACTACCGGTGAAATGGTTTGAATAACAAAACAAACAAAACAAACCAGAATAAAATCCTAAAACAAACTGGACAAAATTTAAACAACCGCTATGATAAAACGGAAAGATAAGACAGTTTGACACAAGACAATATCCGAATTATAACCCTAATAATCCGAACAACAGAAATGACAACAAAATAAGCCACCACAAGCTTCTCTCTTGCTAACCAAGGAACGAAGCGTCCTCCCACTTTATCAAAAACTGGCATCTTAGCCACTGAGCTTTGCATCAATACTGCCAAGACCATTACCAGCTTCAATATCATCAACCTCCATCAACAAATTATCGATAGGGTTCGAGTGCTCCATGTCACTGTTATTGATCACAATCCGCCCTTCTTGGATCATTTTCTCTACTTCCCTTTTCAAATTACGACAGGTCTCAATGTTGTGCCCTATGACATTGGAGTGGTATGCGCATCGCGCTGCCGGATCAAAGTTTCTTGCATGTGGATTTGGAGTACATGCGGGGAGTGGCTCAATCAAGCCAGCATGCCTTAGCCTTTCAAACAGACTGGCATAAGATACTCCGATAGGGGTGAGAGCCTTTCCTCGTTTCAGCAACCTTTTCATTCTTGCATGTTGACAGGGCCGGAAACCTGATCCAGATGGCTTTTGGTAGGCTTGTGTGGGTGGGTAGGCATTTCGTGGAGCCGGGTACCTGGAAAGTGAAGTATGGTTTTTAGGGCCAGTGGGAGAGAAGTGGTGTTGGGAAGGGGATAAGTATTGAGAAAACATAGCCGGAGGGCGAGTGATGGAGCTACTCAGGTGGCCGGGAAAGCTATGATAGGCGGTTATATATGGAGAGTGTGGGGGAGCGTCTGGCCTTGTGCTCGGTGTTTGGGTAAGGACAGATTCCAGGAAGCTAGGTGGTGGCGGGGGTGGTGCTGTCTGAGCCACCCACGCCCGATACATATCTGCCACATGTTGTCTCAGCATCTTCACTTCTTCTACCAACCCGTTGTTCCGTTCGACCAGTTGTTGTCGGTCATTGGTACCGACCCACTCTATTCTGAGGTTCTGTGTCATTTGCTTTGCAGGGAGGAGTTACCACAACCAACCACTTTTCTATATATGAACACAGCAAAGAGGAGCCATCACGTTAGTGTTAGGGCATTTGACAGATAATCATATATCAGATATGCAATGCACCTAAGCAGTTAAACCGTTCTATCAGAGATGCGATGCACTCGCGCTTTCCTTTATTTTTCTTTCTCTTTTTTTCTTTTTCAGTGGTGGTCGAATCTTATGGAGATTGCCTACGTATCATGACCCCGCATGAATCAGACCGAGCGTAGTTCGTGCCCAATAAAAGATAAACAATACTAAACATTTTTTTTTCAATTTTCATATTAAAACAAACTGGGTTTCAAAGGTTTGAAGATGACCTACAAACTAGAAAATAAAACAACCCACATATTCTAATTAAAAGATTTACAAACTCCAAAAACAAATGGCCAGCTTCCTTTCTCCGTTTGACAAATGCAACCGAACGGTTATTTTTGCAAACGTGGCCCCTTCCAAATTCCACATGAATTTTGAGGCCGGAGAGGATTATTTTATGACACTTTACAAACTTCTCCGTTCTTTTACGAAAACAGCCTTTCGACAACTGAAAGATACTCTAAGGCTATTTCGGCAAGAACGGTTTAAGACGCGGCCGAAGCTGGCTCGGCTTATTTTTGACAAAAAATCCAAACGGTATTCACCTGACCGCTGACTCTTTTTTTTCTTTTCAAATTACAATAAAAACCTGGTGTTGCAAACACGGCCCTTCAGCGCCTTGGGGACGAAGATTTATAAGGCTGTGTGGGTCAACTACACCAAAAATCCTAAACATGACCCAAAATGTGGCTGTTTATGCAAAGTCAGCCCTCCGGCGTCCCTTTCGGGAACATTCGGCCTGACTTATTTATGACTCTTTTTATCGTTTTTCGAATTAGAAAAGTCAATATTGCAAACACGGCCTTTCAACGTCTCGGGGACGAGGATTTTTAAGGATGTGTGGGTCAACTAGACCAAATCTTAAAAATGACCCGAAGGTGGCTGTTTATGCAAAGTCAGCCTTCCAGCGTCCCTTTCGGGAACATTCGGCTATGTTTTGACAAAACAGCGTCACCCGACCTCTTTATGACAGAATTAAAATTTTGAATGTTTTTTTTTATTTATTTGCTTTTGGCTATTTTAGCAAAAGGTGGGGTTGGACCCGATGAGGGTTGCCTACGTATCTCACATCCGGTGAGAATCAAACCCGCGTAGTTCGAGCAGATCATAAATAAGTAAATGAACTAACTTTTTTTTTATTATTTTATTTTATTTTATTTTTGAAGGAAAAACTTATAAAGATGAAAGGGGGCATTTTTGCAAAGAAGAATTTCTAAGAAAATATTTTTTGAATTTTACTTTCAATGAAAGAAATGCCTCTAAAAGTATTTTTGAATTTTGAATTTTCTTTTCAATTTTGAAAGAAAAAGGAAAATATTTTCAGATTTTTTATTTTATTATATTTTTTTTATTTAAAAAAATAATTAAAAAAAAACTTTCTAAAGAAGTCAATAATGGAAAATATTTTTGGATTTTTTGTTTTGAAAATTAGGGGTCTAAAAAAAATTTTCTAGAAAGGAAATAAAGAAAAATACTTTTTGGATATATATATATATATATATATTGCAAAAAAAATAATAATAAAACCACGTTCAACGCAAGACTCCTTTTATTTTTATTTTTGGCATTTTCATAAACAAATAAATAAATAAATAAAACATTTTAAAAACAAGACTTTTTTTTCATTTTCATTTTTCATGGCGAAACAAACTATTTTTTTCTATTTTTTTTTCTTGAAAAACAAGACAGAACAACGCCTTTTTTTCTATTTTTCCTTTGCTTTTAATAAAACAAACTAATAAGACATTTTCTCAAAATTTCGGCAGAGTTTTGACAGTATTTGGGCATTGGATTTTTTCAAAAATAAACAATCAATTCCCTAAGCGTTATTTCTTTTTTTCTTTTTTTTTCAATTTCACAATATTCCTGATATTCAAAAATCGGTCAACACACAAGTCTGAATCAAATAAATGCACAAGTAGCAGCAGGTAAGATGCATCGGGATGGTCATTTTTTGGTACACCTGTCCTTGACAGACCCAACCCCTGTGTTGAGCCTCCAAAGTCAAATGCACGTGATGCAAACAAACGTTCCTACTAGGGATCCGGTATGAAGCTGAGTTATTCTAAGTTCATAACCTGGGTATTTGTTCTAGACTATGTACCCGAGCGGACAACTCGAGTCGAGGAGGGGCTACATACCGGGGACCCGCGGGGTCGTCCGGCTTTGTAACTTATCCGGCCTATTTCTTATTTCAGGTATTGACACTAACAGAATAGGGAGTCTCGACCAGCGAGCTTCTCCCCGGAGGTAAGAAGAGAAGGGTTTCGGCACAGTTTATATACAGTTCACATAATATCAAAGCGGTAAAAGCATCATTTAACACATTAGGCATGTATCATGTAATAAAATCAGATAAAACCAAATATAACAATTCATCTAAGCTCGAATTTCTAACCCTGAACCAGTGGTTCTGGGTTTTCGTCCCCAGCAGAGTCGCCAGAGCTGTCACACCTCCTTTTTCCGCCCAGCGAGGGGCGTAGGGAGTTTTTTCCAATTAAAGGACAATCGAAACGGGATTTATTTATTTATTTCAGAGTCGCCACTTGGGAGATTTAGGGTGTCCCAAGTCACCAATTTTAATCCCGAATCGAGGAAAAGAATGACTCCATATTACAGTCTGCGTACCAGAAATCCGGATAAGGAATTCTGTTAACCCGGGAGAAGGTGTTAGGCATTCCCGAGTTCCGTGGTTCTAGCACGGTCGCTCAACTGTTATATTCGGCTTGATTATCTGATTTTATACAAGTGTGAACTTATGTGCAAAATTTAACTTTTAACCGCTTTTATCATTTACTGTTTTTATCAAGAATTGCAACGTTGTGAAAATGTATCTCGAACCGCGTTACAATCAATGTACCCGTGGTCGTCGACACACTTTGACTCCGTTGAGATTTGGATTTGGGTCACATAAATGTGCACCCGAGTTTAAGAAAATTAAATTATTAAAGACGCGCCTAAAGCGACTAGCGTATCATCTACTTTGGGTAGGGCCGTGGGATTTTTCTAAACGGTCCATCCCGAAGTCTAAGCAATTTTAAAGCAAATATTTACTGAGGGCCCCGCAATTTTGTATTTTTATTCGGCGAGGCTCATCTCATTCTTATTTTTAAAGGAATTTGCAACGTCGTGGACATGCATCTCGGACCACGTCACAATCAATGTACCCGTGATTAGAGCCACATTTCGACTCCGTTGAGATTTGGATTTGGGTCACATAAATGTGCACCCGAGTTTAAGAAGGTAAGATTTATTAAAATGCGCGCCTAAAGCGATTAGCGTATTATTATTTTGGGTAAGGCCGTGGAGTTCGCTAAGCGGCCTATCCCGAGTTCTAAGTAATTAACACATACATTTTGTGAGGGCCCCGCAATTTGTGCGTTTTATTTGGCGAGGCTCGTCTCATTTTTATTTAAAAGGATAAACCTATAGTGACTACATTTTTTCTATTAAGTTCGTCTCTAAAATAAAAGAAAATCTCTTAATTAATTACATGCTGAAAAACGTAACTTATTAGTTATTAGTTTACGGTTAATGCGAATGGAAAATTGCGATCGAGTTTGTACAAAGAAAAACTGCTTTCATTCTATATTCTATTATTCAATAATACTAGAACATGAGATTGACACACCATAATATCAAAACAGATTAACTATTCTTCGATTAATTTAAGCTAACATTATTAGATGAAGAAGTTATACATATGCAACCTCATTACTCATTAATCAATCCACTACATTTTTATACAAAGAAAGGAAAATTAATATTCAAACACAAATCTAAACAGGAGGAATTCAACAGGAACAAAGCCTTATTAATATTTCATTTTTCGCTTCAAGCCGAGAGTGTACAAATGTGTACCTGGAAATGGCAGTATAAGAACAAAAGAAGGAGAAGTCATCAGCAATAATAACACAGCAACAGCAGGTTCAGCAACACCGCAAAACCAGTAACAACCAGTAGAATAGCCCAGCAACGGATTGAAAAAATCAGCAATACCAAAGTGCAATCGCAGTCAAAGCAGAAGAGAGACAGATACAAGATGCAGTAGTTTACTGATTTTGAATGACACTCGAGAAAAGGCAAAACGGAAATTATTCAAGTGAAAGTTCAAATTGTCTTTCTCTTTTACTCCTTAACACTCTTGAAATTTTCCAGAATGTATTACTCTCAAAAATATTCTCCCAATAATAATCTCTCTAGAAGATAATCCTCTCTAATCTCCTTAATCATCCCCAATCATAATCTTCCTCTTAAAGTGTCAAATGACCCTATATATATAGCAAGACCTTTGTCTTGAATCCCCAACCCGGAATTATTCCCCCAAGGGCATGCTTTGTCTCCACTACTTAATATTTTCTTTATTTTAAACCTTGTCCCTCATGTCTACATTAAATAAATACATCAACCCCAACCCATTATAATTTGTCCCCCATGCCTAACATAAACAAATACAATATTCCCCCACTACATTATGTCTTGTCCCCCATTATGTTAAACAATTATATCAAACCTCACCCCATTATATTTTGTCCCTCATGCTTAACATAAAGAATACAATATTCCCCCACTACATTATGTCTTGTCCCCCATTATGTTAAACAATTATATCAAACCTCACCCCATTATATTTTGTCCCCCATGCTTAACATAAAGAATTACAATAATGTTCAATTACCAAACTACCCCTCCGACCTTATTGCAATTACCATTTTACCCCGGAACGATACTGCAATTTACCAAACTACCCCCATCAGCTCTAAACAATCAATTAATCATAACTTAACCAAAATATAGCCAAGATGACCAATTTCTCAACAATCTTCGAATAACAAATCACATGAACACGATGAACAACACAACTCCAAATTAATGGAAGTAAATTAACCATATCGGGAACCAATCCTGGTTAACTTAGACCAAAAATGGATGAGCAAGGAGACAACAATACAAACAACAAAATACATGATTAAAACTAAATCAACAAATCAAAAACATGAACTCACATTAAATTACTGGATTAAAAATGAACATCAAACAAAGATGAGCATGAACTAAATCTATTTTTAAACAACAAACATGACGGATTAAATGACTCAAACAACATTAATAATTTTTGGAAAATAAATAACAACATGAAACAAATTGAAGAAATAATCAATTAAATTTTAATTTGAATCTAACAAACATTAAACTAACAAATTTTTACCTAAACAATAAAACAAACATGAAATAAACATGAAAAACAACTAATTAAATTTCCATTTGAAATCTAAAAATTAATTTAACAAAACACATAAACAAACTAAAAAATTAATTCAAACGATAGACATGAACAAAACAAGGATCGAACATTTATCGATTTTTAGATCCGAGAATATCAAAACAACATACGGACAAAATAAAACTCAAAATCTACTAACCGGATCGAAACGACGAAGAACTCGAATGGGAATAAATCTGTCCGGACACGATTGTCGCACCAAGACTGCCCTAATGGATCTTGAACTCAACGACGAACTCACCTTCCTTTTAAACTTGACGAACTCAAAACGACGCTCGACGACCTCGACTAAAACTCGAACAAACAAAATGGTGGCAGCAGCATAGCTGAAACAAAATAAGCTGCTCGTCGTGGCAGCAACAACGCAGCAAAACAAGGTGTGTTTGGACGTAGCGAAGCAGAAGCGTCTGGGTCAACCATGGACGACGCAACAGAAGCGATGAAACAGAAGCAACTGGGGTGCGTTTGGTTCGTTTGTGCGAAGAAGATGAAAGCAGCGATGAAGCAGTAGGGGAGGTCGACGGACAGTGGTGAACACAACAGCAACTGGACGTTGGCGAGGCAGCTCGGGGGCTTGAGGTTGAATGCCGAAGCAGCAACAACTGGAGGTGAAGAAGAAGGCTGACGCAGTAGCAGCTGCGTGAGCAGCAGTAGCAACTGGCCATGGCGAGCTGTAGCAGCTTGACGAGGCAGCTGGGATGGAGCAGCAACGACGCAGCAGGAGGATGTCGAGCTCAATCTCGAAGAAGATGAAGTGAAGCAGCAGCGCGGCAGCAGCAGCTCGGAGGAAGGCACCCATGGACGTCGAGCTCAAACTCGATGAAGAAGATGAAAACGCAGCTGGGTCGTCCATGGCGAGGGTGAAGATGAAGTCGTGAGGGGTCGTTTGGACGTGAGAATGGAGGGTAGTTGATGAGGAAGCAGCCATGGCTGCTAGGGAGGGGAGCTTGGGGTGGTTTAGTTTTGGAGAAGAAGAAGATGGAGGGGGGCGGGTAGTTTTTAGGTTTTTTAGGGTTTTTGGAAAAATGAAAAATGAAGAATAGGAAGGGTTAGGTCATTTTGGGGTTAATGGGGCGGACCGGGTCGACCCGGTTTGAAGTGGACCGGGTCATGGGGAAGGTTGGCCAATTGTTTGGGCCTGGGGTTGAAATTTGAAGAAGTGGCCCAATCCGATTTTTCTTTGTATTTTTGTTCTCTTTTCTTCTTTTATTTTTCTAAAACTAAATTATAAAAGTACTTAAATTATTATAATGAACTAAATTAAGTTATAAAAGCGCAAATTAACTCCCAATAACAATTAACGCACAATTAAGTAATAATTAAGCATAAAATTGTATATTTGGACATTAAATGCTAAAAATGCAAAATATGCCTATTTTTGCAATTTTTAAATTTTTTGTAAAACAAAATTAATTATTAACAATTGTATAATTAAATCCTACATGCCAAATGTGACATATTTTTATATGTTTTTATTGATTTAACAAATAAACATGCACAGACAAATACAAATAATTATCCAAAAATGCCACAAAATTCTCAAAATTGCACACCAAGGAAAATCATTTTATTTTGAATTTTTTGGGAGTAATTCTCATATAGGGCAAAAATCACGTGCTTACAATAGAAACACCAAAATAACATCTAGAATTACAAATCGGATGCCAAAACGTATGAATTCGACATGAAACTCAAAAACTTCTAAAAACTCTTTCGCGCGTCTGATTCCTATCAAATCAATTCGGAATGACGTAAAAAAAATTGTGCAAGTCATAAATCACCATATGAGACTATTCCCAGGCTTGAAATCCCAAACGGATTTTGATAACACCAAAGCCTACTCTAAACCAAACTTAAATAATTTGAAAACCTTCAATGCGCCAACCTTCAACATTAAGCGCTGAAACGCTCCCAGGTCATCTGAAACTTGATCTGAATATACACCCAAGTTCAAAATCATTATACGAACTTTTTGGGACCGTCAAATCTCGGTTTCGAGATTGTTCACTCAAAATGTTGACTCAAGTCAAGCTTAACCATTATAGGCTGCTATTAAGGAGCTAAGTGTTCCGATTTCAACCTGAACCCTTCCAAACCTAAATCAACCATATCCGCAAGTCATAAAACAGTAAAAGCATATACGAGAAGTCCTAATTAGGGGAATAAAGATCTAAAAAGCAAAACGATCAGTCGGGTTGTTACAAGGATGGTGGTGGTGGTGGTGGTATTTGATAATGGTCAACGATGGCGGAAGTTAGTAATGAATGTGGATGATAGCATCTTAATGAAATTAAATCTTTGTTATAGATCTATCACGACCCTAAACCCGGACCCGATCGTGATGGCGCCTCTCATGAAGACAAGGCCAGCCGACACTTTCCCATTCTAATTTTAAGCAATTAAACAATAAGAATTAAGTCTAAAACGTAATAAATAACCCAAAGGTAAGCAGTTAACCGAACAGTTTGCGGAAAATAAACCCAACATAGCCCGATACCAGGGTGTCACCAGTCATGAGTGTCTATCGATACACTACAAGTTTGAAATGTCTACCAAGTTATCACAGAATAACTGAGAAAGAAGAGGAATGAGATAAAGGGGGAGAAACACGGGACTGCGGACACCAAGCAGCAACCTCATGAACTCCGAAGTCTGCCGGGAGCTCTCAACTCTCGCTAGCAGGATCACCAATGCCTGAATTTGAACACGGGGTGCAGGGAGTAAAGTGAGTACTCCAACTCAGAGAGTAATAATCATAAATAAAGACTGAAAGCAAGAAATCATGTAAGGCACATTACAGTCTATAATGAAGTAGTAAAAGCCAGCAGACAGTGAATCAGTAAAAATATGTAAAAATCATTTTAATTCAGTTAAACTTCAAGAAATGCCTTATCAACAATTAAGCAGGTAAATGACAGACAATAAGAAAGATAAACATATAAAGGTTCGCCCCTCGGGCACAATATCAACAAATCCGCCCCTCGGGCTATATCTCACATCACAATGGGTACCCGCGCTCACTAGGGGTGTGTAGACTCCTGCAGGGGCCCCTTACGGCCCAAGCGCAACATCAAGCCATCTCGTGGCATCATCACTAGGCTCTCAACCTCATATTAACAAGCCACCTCGTGGTGTACATATCTCGAGCCCTCGATCTCATAATCATAATCAGTGTTTCCTCACAACATAGGTCATCGGCCTTACTCAGTCAAAATCTCACAACCACTCGGGCAACAGTAAAACATAGTGCTCAGCCCAAAATATCATTTAAGTGTTAAAGTAGAGTAAACATGGCTGAGTTATGAAAAAAGCAGTAGAATATAGCATGACTAAGTTCAAGTATAAAGTCAAAACAGTGAGGAAATATCAGTAAAAATCCCCTAAGGGTTCAAATAGTTGGCACAAGGCCAAAATATGACATTCAACCCAAAACATGATGATAGCAAATAGTTTTCAGTCAAATATGCGACAAAAATAGTCATTCGGGATGGACTAAGTCCCAATCCCCAATAGTGCACGACCCCACGCTCGTCATCAAGCGTGTGCATCACCGCAATATAGCACAACGATGTGCAATCTGGGGTTTCATACCCTCAGGACATCATTTACAATCATTACTCACATCAATCCGGTCCAAATCTAGCCCGCGACGCCTTTGCCCCTCGAATCAGACTCCACTAGCGTCGAATCTAACCAAAATTCGAATCACGACATCAAAATATACTAAGGGAACTAAGCCCAAGCGAAAATAATCAATTTACAACTTAAATCCCAAAATTACCAAAACCCGACTCCCGGGCCCACGTCTCGAAATTTGATAAAATTCATATCAATAGATTCCTCATCTCGCCACGAGTTCATACATATCAAAAGTACCAAAATCCGACCACAATTGGTCCCTCAAATCCTCAAGTCTAGGTCTCCAATACCAAGCTCTAGTTTCCCCAATTTTAACCATTAAATTCCATTAATTATAGCTCTAATCCGTGAAAAAATACAATAGGAATGAGTTTTAGGTCCAAAATCCTTACCTCAATGAAGTTCCCTTGAAATCCTTCTTCAAAATCGTCCAAAAAGCTCCAAAGCCGACTTAAAAATGGTGGAATAGCTCAAAAATCGCGAAGGAAACAATTTATATGTTCTGACCCAGGCATTTTCGCATCTACGGTCAATCCACTGCATCTACGGTACCGCTTTTGCGGTCCAAGAGCCGCTTCAGTGGTTTCTCACTTAAACGCCCACTTCCGCTTCTATGATGCACTAGCTGCACCTGCGCCATCGCAGGTACGGTTCACCAACCGCTTCTGCGGTCACAGCCCCCCAACCACTTTCCGCTTCTGCGACCTCCCCTCTCACATCTGCGGCATCGCAGCTGCGGTCCCCAATCCGTAGGTGCGAAAACACCAGAAGCAGAAAATCTGTAGCTTCTCTAAAAATTCTCAACTCTCCGTCAACCATCCAAACTCGAGGCCCTCGGGACCTCAACCAAAAGCACAAACATATCCCATAACCTTATTCAAACTTATACCAATCTACAAAACACCTCAAACAACATCAGATTAACTAAAACACATCGGATTCAAGCCTAACTTTCCAAATTCTTCTGAATTACGTTTTTGATCAAAAACCCAACCAAACCACGTCCGAATGACCTGAAATTTTGCACACACATCCCAAATGACACAACGGAACTACTGCAACTCCCGGAATTCCATTCTGACCCCTATATCAAAATATCACCTATCAACCGGAAAACGCCAAAAATCCAATTTCGTCAATTCAAGCATAAATCTACACTGGACCTCCAAAACTTATTCCGATCATGCTCCTAAGTCCCAAATCACCTCCCGAAGCTAACCAAACCCTCGAAACTCACATCCGAGCCCTCTAACACATAAGTCAACATCCAGATTACTTTTTTCCAACTTAAGCTTCCTCAAAAGAGACTAAGTGTCTCAAACCTTACCAAATCCTTTTCGAAGCCGAGCCAACCAACCCGATCACATGTAGAACCGATAGACAAAGTAATAAGAAGTAGAAATGGGGAAAACATAGCGGTTCATGAGACGACTGGTCGGGTCGTCATATCCTCCCCAACTTAAACAAATATTCATCCTCGAACGAGTCAAGAAACATACCTGAAACCTCAAACAGGTGGGGATATCTGCTCCGCATCTCCCGCTCGGTCTCCCAGGTAGCCTCCTCCACGGGCCGACACCTCCATTGCACTTTCACTGAAGTTATATCCTTTGACCTCAACTTTCGAACATGACGACCCAAAATAGTTATTGGCTCCACATCATAGGTCAAATTATCATCTAACTGAACCGTGCTGAAATCCAGAACATGAGACGGATCCCCAATATACTTTCGGAGCATAGAAACATGAAATACCGGATGCACACTCGACAAGCTGGGTGGCAGATCAAGCTCATAAGCCACCTCCCCAATCCTCCGAAGCACCTCAAAAGGTCCAATGAATGGAGGACTTAATTTACCTTTCTTTCCAAACCTCATAACACCCTTCATGGGTGAAACCTTCAATAGAACCTTCTCACTAACCATGTAGGACACATCCCGAATCTTCCTGTCAGCATAACTCTTTTGCCTTGACTACGCTGTATGAAGCCTCTCCTGAATTACCTTCACCTTTTCTAAAGCATCCTGCACCAAGTCTGTCCCCAATAGCCTAGTCTCACCGGGCTCGAACCAACCAATTAGAGACCTACACTGTTGCCTCTCATACAAAGCCTCATATGGAGCCATCTAAATACTCGATTGGTAGTTGTTGTTATAAGCAAACTCTGCAAACGGTAGAAATTGATCCCATGACCCTCCGAAATCAATGACACAAGCACGCAACATGTCCTCCAATATCTGAATAGTGCGCTCGGACTGCCCGTCCGTCTGAGGGTGAAAAGTTGTGCTCAACTCAACCTGAGTACCCAACTCTAGCTGCACAGACCACCAAAACTGCGAAGTAAACTGAGTTCCCCTATCTGAAATGATGGAAACTGGGACACCACGCAAACGAACAATCTCTTGGATATAGATCTCTACCAACTGCTTTGAAGAATAGGTAGTACACACAGGAATGAAGTGTGCGGACTTGGTCAGCCAATCCACAATCACACAAATAGCATCGAACTTCTTCAAAGTTTGTGGGAGCCCAACTACAAAGTCCATATTGATTCGCTCCCGCTTCCACTCTGGAATATCCATCCGCTGAAGCAAGCCACCCGGTATCTGATGCTCATATTTCACCTGTTGACAATTGAGACACCGAGCTACAAATCCTACAATGTCTTTCTTCATTCTCCTCCACCAATAATGCTGCCTCAAATCCTGGTACATCTTCGCGACACCTGGATGAATGGAATACATCGAGCTATGGGCCTCCTCCAGAATTAACTCCCGAAGCCCATCTACATTGGGCACACATATTCGGCCTTGTATCCTCAACACCCCATCATCACCAATGGTCACATCTCTGGCATCATCGTGCTGAACTTTGTCCTTGAGGACAAGCAAATGCGCATCATCATATTGGCGCTCTCTGATGCGATCATATAAAGAAGACCGATAAACCACACAAGACAATACCCAACTGGGCTCCGAAATATCTAACCTCACGAACCGATTGGCCAAGGCCTGAACATCAACTACAAGAGGTCTCTCCTCAACTGGAATATATGCCAAACTCTCCATACTCACCGTCTTTCGGCTCAAGCCATCGGCCACCACATTGGCCTTTCCCGGATGGTACAATATAGTAAATCATAATACTTTAGCAACTACAACCACCTCCGCTGCCTCAAATTAAGATCCTTCTGCTTGAACAAGTGATGGAGACTATGATGATCATTAAACACCTCACAAGACACACCATACAAGTAATGCCTCCAAATCTTCAACGCGTGAACTATGGCAGCCAACTCCAAATCATGAACGGGGTAATCTTTTCATGTGGCTTGAACTGACGAGAAGCATAAGCAATAACTCTACCCTCCTGCATCAATACACAACTAATACCAACTCTCGAAGCATCACAATACACGGTATATGAACCTGAAGCTGATGGCAAAACTAACACTGGAGATGTGGTCAAGGCTGTCTTGAACTTCTAAAAGCTCTCCTTACACTTATCTGACCATACAAATGAAGCACCCTTCTGAGTCAACTTGGTTAAGGGTGATGCGATAGATGAGAATCCCTGAACAAACCAGCGATAATAACCCGCCAAACCAAGAAAGCTACGAATCTCTGTGGCAGAGGACGGTCTAGGCCAACTCTAAACTGCCTCTATCTTCTTCGGGTCAACCTGAATACCCTCGTTGGACAGCACGTGCCCCAAGAAAGCCACTGAACTAAGCCAAAACTCACACTTGGAGAATTTTGCATAAAGCTTCTCCTTCCTCAATCTCTGCAACAAAACTCTTAAATGCTCCGCGTGCTCCTCCTGACTACGCGAATACACTAGAATATCATCAATGAAGACTATGACAAACAAGTCGAGATAAGGCCGGAACACGCTGTTCATCAAATGCATGCTCGTTGTTGGGGCATTAGTTAGCCCAAAAGACATCACCAAGAACTCATAATGACCATATCGGGTCCTGAAAGCCATCTTAAGAATATTCGAGTCCCTGATTTTCAACTGGTGATAACCTGAACGGGCATCAATCTTGGAGAACACTCTTGCTCCCTGAAGCTGGTCGAATAAATCATCAATACGAGGCAGAAGATACTTATTCTTAACTGTTACTTTGTTCAACTGCCTATAATCAATGCACATCCTCATAGTGTCATCCTTCTTCTTCACAAATAGAACTAGCTCACCCCAATGTGACACACTAGGCTGAATGAACCCCTTATCAAGGAGTTCCTGAAGCTGCTCCTTTAACTCCTTCACCGCTAGTGCCATATGATACAACAGAATAGAAATGGGCTGAGTGCCCGGCACCAGGTCAATACCAAAATCAATATCCCTGTCCGGTGGCATGCCCGGCAGGTCTGCAGGAAACACATCGGGAAAATCCCTCACAACTGGAACAGAATCAATACTAGGAGTCTCTGCACCGACATCCCTCACAAAAGGCTAGATACGAAAGACAACCCTTCCCAACCATACGTTGGGCTTTCAAGAATGAGATTACTCTACTGGAAACATAATCAGTCAAACCTCGCCACTAAATTCGTGGCACACCCGGTATAGCCAATGTTATTGTCTTAGCATGACAGTCCAGAATAGCACGACACGGAGATAACCAATCCATGACCAAAATAACATCGAAATCCACCATACATAATAGTAAAAGATCCACTGGGGTCTCCATACCCCTAATAGTCACTACACACGACCGGTACACACGGTCTATAATAACAACATTGCCCACCGGGGTATATACATGAACAGGTGAAACAAGAGACTCACGGGGCGTACCCAAATAATGAGCAAAGTATGATGACACATAAGAAAAGGTGGAACCGGGATCGAATAATACAGAGGCATCTCTGTGGCAGACTCAAACAATACCTGTGATAACAGCATCAGAAGCAATAGCATCAGGTCTGCCTGAAAGTGCATGAAAACGGGCCTGACCGCCACTTGATCGGCCTCCCCCTCTAGGAAGACCCCTAGCTGACTAACCTCCACCCCTAGCAGGCTGGGTGGGTGGTGGTGAAGTAACTGGCACTGAAGCCGATGGTTGACTCCTTTACTGAGATGAACTCGCAAGACGACGAGAGCACTACCTCCACATATGACCCATCTCTCCACACTCATAACAACTCCCAAGTGCTGGAGAAGGGGACTCAAGGGAACCCCTAGCACCAGAATGACTAGCAGATGCACTCGGCATAGAAGAGTTCTGAACTAATAGAGCACGGAACGAACTCTGAGCTGGAAGGGCACTAAGTGATGACTGGCCCTGATGAAAACTGTGAGAACCATGACCCGATGATGCCCCATGATAACTTGGGTGAGCTGGTTGAGCATTCCTGAATGGACGGCCTCTACCGTGCTTAAACTGACCTCTCGAAGGAGAACCACTATAACTACCAGATCCTCAAGGCCTCTTGGCCTCCCTCTCCTCTCGCTCCTGGCAATGAAAAGACTCAATCTCACGGGCAATATCCACAACCTCCTCGAGAGTAGCACCAGGCACCCTCTCCTTGGTCATGAGAATACGAAGCCGATAAGTGAGGCTATCAACAAACCTCTTAATCCTCTATCTCTCTGTCGGAACTAACCAAATAACATGACGAGCTAATTCAGAGAACCTCATCTCATACTGCGTCACAGTCATCTCTCCCTGACGCAACCACTCAAACTCCCTACACAGCTCCTCTATGTGAGACTGCGGCACATACTTCTCCAGAAAGAGAATGGAGAACTGCTGCCAGGTAAGGGGTGCTACTCCAACAGTCCTATGCCTCTCAAAAGTCTCCCACCAAGTGAAGGCAGCTCCAGAAAACTGATAAGTAGTGAAAGCGACCCCGCTGGTCTCCAGAATACCTATTGCACGAAGCATCCTCTGACACTTATCCAAGAAACCCAACGCATCCTCGCCCTCTAGTGGCCATAGCTGGTGGTACTGGTGGTCGTCCATCCTGGCCGGTAGTGCGTGTCCTCACCATCTGTGAGAGAATAGAATGACAGAAATTTAGTACCCGGATCAACAAATTCGCACTACAAAAATTTCAAGAATATGAAGTTTTTCCTAAAGGTTCTGCAACCTCTCGAGGATAAATACAGACGTCTCTGTACCGATCCATGAGACTCTACTAAACATGCTCATGACTCGTGATACCTATGTAACCTAGGCTCTGATACCAACTTGTCATGACCCTAAACCCCAACCCGGTCGTGATGGCACCTCTCATGAAGACAAGGCCAGCCGACACTTTTCCATTCCAGTTTTAAGCAATTAAACAATAAGAATTAAGTTTAAAATGTAATAAATAACCCAAAGGTAAACAGTTAACCGAACAATTTGCGGAAAATAAACCCAACACAACCCGATACCGGGGTGTCACCAGTCATGAGCGTCTATCGATACACTACAAGTCTGAAATGTCTACCAAGCTATTACAGAATAACTGATAAAGAAGAAGGAATGAGATAAAGGGGGAGAAACACGGGACTGCAGACGCCAAGCAGCTACCTCATGAACTCTGAAATCTGCCAGGAGCTCTCAACTCTCGCTAGCAGGATCAGCAACGCCTGAATCTGAACACGAGGTGCAGGGAGTAAAGTGAGTACTCCAAATCAGTGAGTAATAATCATAAATAAAGACTGAAAGCAAGAAATCACGTAAGGCACATTATAGGCTATAATGAAGCAGTAAAAGCCAGTAGATAGTGAATCAGTAAAGATATGTAAAAATTATTTTAATTTAGTTAAACTTCATGAAATGTCTTTTCAACAATTAAGCAGGTAAATGACAGACAATAAGAAAGATAAACACATAAAGGTTCGCCCTTTGGGCACAATGTCAATAAATTCGCTACTCGGGCTATATCTCACATCACAATGGGTTCCCGCGCTCACTGGGGGTATGCAGACTCCTGGAGGGGCCCCTTATGGCCCAAGCGCAATATCAAGCCATCTCGTGGCATCATTACTATGCTCTCGGCCTCATATCAACAAGCCACCTCGTGGCATACATATCTCGGGCCCTCGGCCTCATAATCATAATCAGTGTTTCCTCACAACATAGGCCCTCGGCCACTCGGGCAATAGTAAAACATAGTGTTCAGCCCAAAATATCATTTAAGTGTTAAAGCAGAGTAAACATGCCTGAGTTATGGAAAAAAAGTAGAATATAGCATGACTGAATTCAAGTATAAAGTCAAAACAGTGAGGAAATATCAGTAAAAATCACCTAAGGGTTCAAATAGTTGGCACAATGCCAAAATATGGCATTCAACCCAAAACATGATGATAGCAAATAGTTTTCAGTCAAATACGCGGAAAAATAGTCATTCGGGATGGACTAAGTCCCAATCCCCAACAGTGCACGACCTCACGCTCATCATCAAGCGTGTACGTCACCTCAATATAGCACAACGATGTGCAATCCAGGATTTCATACCCTTAGGACATCATTTACAATTATTACTCACATCAATCTGGTCCAAATCTAGCCTGCGATGCCTTTGCCCCTCAAATCGGACTCCAGTAGCGTCAAATCTAACCAAAATCAGAATCACGATGTCAAAATATGCTAAGGGAACTAAGCTCAAGCGAAAATAATCAATTTACAACTTAAATCCCAAAATTAACAAAACCCGACCCCCGGGCCCACGTCTCAAAATTCGATAAAATTCACATCAATAGATTCCTCATATCCCCACGAGTTCATACATATCAAAAGTACCAAAATCCGACCACAAATGGTCTCTCAAATCCTCAAGTCGAGGTCTCCAATACCAAGCCCTAGTTTCCCCAATTTTAACCCTTAAATTCCATTAATTATAGCTCTAATCCATGAAATAATACTATAGGAATGAGTTTTAGGTCCAAAATCCTTACCTCAATGAAGTTTCCTTGAAATCCTTCTTCAAAATTGTCCAAAAAGCTCCAAAGCCGACTTAAAAATGGTGGAATAGCTCAAAAATCGCGAAGGAAATAATTTATACATTCTGACCCAGACATTTTCACATCTGCGGTCAATCCACCTCATCTGCGGTACCGCTTTTGCGGTCCAAGAGCCGCTTCTACGGTTTCTCACTTAAACGCCTACTTCCGCTTCTGCGATGCACTAGTCGCACCTGCACTTCACAGCCTCCCAGCCACTTACCGTTTCTACGACCTCCCCTCTCACATCTGCGGCATCGCACCTGCGGTCCCCAATCCGCAAGTGCGGAAACACCAGAAGCAGAAAATCTGTAGCTTCTCCAAAAATTCCAAACTCTCCATCAACCATCCGAAATCACCCTGAGGCCCCCGGGACCTCAACCAAAAGCACAAACATATCTCATAACCTTATTCAAACTTATACCAATTGTAGACATGTGATTTTTGACCCTACTCAAGATTTTTCATATTTTAGCACGTAAATATTTAATTTAGGCCTAATATCGCTATTTCAACTAATTTTGACTCTTCTACTTTATTTTATTACAAAAAAATAGATTCATTAATGTTTTGTAGTCATTTTTAATCTTGAAAAATACCAAAAATAGTTTTGTTTTAACGGTCAGTCTTATTTTAATAGTTATTTTACTTAAGTAGGATTAATTAATAAATAAGATCATATTTTTAGTCTTGTTCGGGGGAAAGAATAAAATTTGGGCTCAAGCGACTCATTTTTAGGCTTAGTTTTGGACCTAGCCCATTATTTTCAAGCCCATAATTTCTAGGCTCATACCCCTAACCTAATTCCTACTCTGATATAGTAGTACCTAACACCTAAAAAATAAACTAACGCCTAAGAATAGAGAACAACCGCAATTGAGGATTGGGATCTGACTCCCATCTTCTTTTTCCTTAAGGCCATCTCCAACCTTGCCCCCATCCCCCATAATGGGGGAAATATTTGGGGTAATTTAGCTCCAACCCTCCCCAATTTTTGTCCCCAAAATGGGGGATGAATAGTGTTCCCTCAAATATGGGGGTACACTATTCATCTCCCCCATTACTATTCATCACTTTTTATTATTATTTTATTATTTAATCTTTTAATTTATCTCTTTATATATACCTAATTATGTTTATGTAATGTCTTTATAATATTAATATTATATCTTAACTTTGGTGTATAATTTTGATAAATTAATTTTCGTGCATTTATTATTTTTATGTAGAAATGGCAGTAGATAAAAATCAACGATTTCAAGAATTTTTATTTCGACATAGAAGAATTAAGAACAAAGATGCTTATTTTTGCACTTCGTAATGCATTAATAGATCATTTATGGGAGAATACTAGAGGTTGAAATTGAATATTTATCTAGTATTTCGAATGAATTTTATCGTTATGTAATATGTATTTAATTAATCTTGTATCGCAATGATTTCACTTTTATTTGAATTATTAGTTAATCTATAATAATTGCTTACAAATTATATTATTTAAAATTTTATGGAATTGTTTTAATTATGGAAATTACAAATTAATAAAAATAAAAGATAGAATTTGTTTAATGGAAATTAAAAAATGAAATTGAAATGAAAGATAATAATATAATATAGAAGAATTAGAAGAATATAAAAATGTTTGGGAAAAAAATGGGGGAATGATTGGAATAAGTTGTTCCCAAAATGGGAAAATGGGGACCAAAAATAAGGTAAAGGCATGCCCTAACGACGAAAATCAACAGGGCATGAACAGAAAACGCTAACGCCTTTTACACAATAACGACCCCACCCCTCAGCATCTTCTTCTTCGTGACCCTCACCCAAGAACACCCACCAGCAGCCAAACACCGGCCACCTCTCAAAAAAGCACACTATACACACACAGTCGAAAATCAGAAGAAAACAAAAAGAAAATCAAAAGAAAAACTATTTTGCTCCTTCACTTCAAATTTCGAATTTCTGTTTCAAAATGGTTGGAGTTTGATTGAGTTTGAAACCCCCATCAAGATCTGTGAGGAGGTCCTCGTCTAGTCGTACGTCGAGGTTGTTCGTTCGAGTTTGTTCGAGCTTCACGGCGAAGTTTCGAGTTCGGGTTAGCAGAGGTCTTGCTAGTGTTGTTGATTTATTTCTCGGTCGAGTTCTAGTCATTTGTTGATCAACTGTAATTTCGGCCATTTATGGAAAAGATCCGGCTGGGTTTTAATATTCCGGCGATGTTGTTCGTTGGAGGCTTTATATTTACTTGAATATTGAAGAACGTTTGCAGCTATTCAAGGCCATAACCGCGGCAATTTTGTCAGCGATCAGTGATATAGTGGCTCAAAAAATCACTAGCGTTAAGAGGCTTCAAGTCAGACGTTTTTTTTTCCTGAAATTGGTACTGTTTTCATGGTTTCCTTTTAAATACACCCGTTTACTTCTCCTTTCCTTTTTCTTTTCGTGTGTGCGGTGGAAATCTTAATTGCTGATGATTTTATACCCTTTTGATAGAAGAAAATATAGTAACATCTTAGTTTTTGTTACCCTTCCTTTACTTGCAATTTGGTGTATAAATAGTTTGCCATGTAAATTACTATTTATGTGGAAAATTGGCAAACTAAAGATCATGTACACGGCTTTTGAAACTGATCCATTAGGCGTACATTTGTTCTAATGACTGTTAAGTAAGATTTTTGAAATTTTTAACTTTTTTTTTGTGTTCTAATGATTTTACTTTCCATAACTCTTATTGCTTTATGGTAATCTCAAAGATTAGGAAAATAATTCAAATGTGCTAGTTATTTTAGGTGCGATTAATAAGTTATCGTGTCCATGGGTACGATTCCCGTGGCATGGTTACGATACGTGAGTCTCAATTCGGAGGTGCATTTCATGTGACCCGATTAGAAGTCCTTTGAAATAATTTGAGGCGTATCATGCCAAACAAAATTTATAATTCATGGCCCTCATAAGACTAGATTCAAGAACTAACCCCTTTTAGTTAAAATAATTTGAGGCATGTCGTGCCAAATAAAACCCCTAAGCCTATGACCCACACAAAACTAGTTAGCTTTTATAGAAAACTAGTAAAATTTATTCGCGCTTCGTATGATTCTAATAAGTGAGTATACAAAATATTCTTTTGTGAATTTAATTGAGATAGAATAAATAGAAGTTTTATTTATAAGCATATGAACATTGATTTTGTAAGTTTGTTATCATAACTATAATATTTTATCTTTGTAGACAGCTTATCAACTTGCCGCATGATGTTATTCACTTCCATTTTAATTTGTGCAATAATTGAGTTTGGCATTGGAATTCCACCGAAGTTGTAACTCTTCCATCATCTTTGTTAAGAGGTCGTCTATATGCCAGTTAAATACTGTAAGCCTTAGTAGTTGAAAAGGTAAGTCACGCTTTTGAAATTTTAACTAAATTGTTGTTTTGGAGGTTTAAAATTTTTAACCAAACATAAATGTATGCAGTATGGACACATTGGTGAGAAAAGTTGTTCCAACATATTATATTGAAGAAAAAAAGATAATGAAAATCCCCTAGACTTTCCAAGCTATTTAATTGTCATTGGTCATTACTGATATTTATTAGTAATTGTATTTAAAGATTTTGTGGCGTACTTACATCCTTTTGCCTTTCCTTTCTTATCATAAAATGATGTTCATTATAATAGTTCACTAATATAAATAATCATTTAATATTGATTAATTCGTAACTGAACTTGACACTTTTGAATATAAAAAACTATAATGTAAACTTTTCTGCTTTTGTTCCGTTTAAATGCTATTCCTAATTAATATATAAACAATTGTAATAATAATATTTATGTGTGATTGAATTTACAAAATATTGAGTTTTACTTAGGAGGAAAATAAAAAAAAAATAACAAAAAAGATGCATATGTTTTCTAGTCTAAATATGCGCTACGTAATCTCTTCAAACACCAAAACTATATAATATAGATATAAATTAGTCAGTGTATTTAGAGATTATTGGGATTTCATGAGGGAAAAAAACAGCTAAAAAGCTTTTCTAATATTATTATAAATATTTTATTGGGGAAGGGAAGGAAAAAGAGAGAAAAAAAGAAGTGAAAAAGCCACTAAGAAAGTATTCAAATAAATAAAATCAAACTTATTTATGCCATTCGTAGTTAGATCTTAATCAGATTCTCGTTCTCATTGTCATTAAATTAAACAACGTACCCAAACAAACTATTTTGCAGCAAATTAATCAGGAACCCCGTTAATAGTTTTTGAAGAAAACCTAACTAACAGGAATATTTCAGTCGTGACTTATTGGCAAGTGAGTAGTGAAATTGCTTATTCGAAGTTTTACCTACTGACCAAGTACTATGGTTCTGCGTAAATGGCCATCTCAACAGAGGAACTAAATATCAGTTTTCTGCAGTTATTTTCTTTGTATTTCATTGTCGTAGATTTAGGAATCCTAGTCAAAGAGAGGTGCCAAGTCACCTTTTTCCATTCACTCATTTATATATATATAGATTTGAGGTGTGCTATTTTGATTAAATAACCCATGACTCTCATGTAATTACTACTAACTCTTTAAAAATCGGGGTGTGCTATCAATTGAACTTCCATGGCCCTCACAAACATTGTTATTAATTTGAAATCTCGTAGTTGCTTTAGGCGCGCTATTTTGAATGAATTTCCTTTATTTATCTAAATTTGGGTGTGCATTTCATGTGATCCAAATCCAAATCTCAACAACGTTAGATAAAATATGTCGCGGACCGCGGGTGCATTTCATGTGGCATGGTCCAAGGCGTATTTTAAATAGCGTTGAATCTTCTTAAAAATAATTAAAAGCGGTTAATGAATTAAAATCTACCATAGGCTAAAACATGTATTAAAATCAGATAATTGAGCTAAAAATAACAATTGAGCGACCGTGCTAGAACCACGGAACCCGGGAATGCCTAACACCTTCTCCCGGGTGAACAGAATTCCTTATCCGGATTTCTGTGTTCGCGGACTAAAAACATAGTCAATCTTCCTCGATTCGGGATTTTGAATCGGTGACTTGGGACACCATAAATTATCTCAAGTGGCGACTCTGAATAAATAGAATAATCTCGTTTCGATTGTCACTTTAATTGAAAAAAACTCCCTTATACTCCCTTCTCGGTGTAGTAAAAAGGAGGTGTGACACCAATCTTCAAAACACCTCAAACAACATCGGATTAAAAAAAACACATCGGATTCAAGCCTAAGTTTCCAAATTCTTCCGAATTACGCCTTTGATAAAAAACCCAACCAAACCACATCCGAATGACCTGAAATTTTGCACACACATCCCAAATGACACAACAGAACTACTGCAATTCCCGAAATTCCATGACCCCTATATCAAAATCTCACCTATCAACCGAAAAACGCCAAAAATCTAATTTCGCCAATTCAAGCCTAAATCTACACCGGACCTCCAAAATTCATTCTGATCACGCTCCTAAATCCTAAATCACCTCCCGAAACTATCCGAACCCTCAGAACTCACATCCGAGCCCTCTAACACATAAGTCAATATTTGATTGACTTTTTTTTTTCAACTTAAGTTTCCTCAAAAGAGACTAAGTGTCTCAAACCTTACAAAATCCTTTTCGAACCTGAGCCAACCAACCCGATCACATCTAGAATCGATAGACAAAGCAATAAGAAGCAGAAATGGGAAAAACGGAACGGTAACTCATGAGACGACTGGTCGGGTCGTCATAAGATCTTAACAATACAGACTTATTTAGACTCATTAAGTGCTTGTGAAGTGAAAGAACAAACACACTTAATGATTAAGATATGAATGATTAAGATTTAGACTTTAAAAACAAATTCACTTGATGTCTAAAATATGAATGATTAATATTCAGAACCCCATTAAATACAAAGAAATGAGCATGTAGAAGCATGTGAGTCCCATGTATTACGTTGGGATACTCCATAGTCCAATTAGAGCGACATTAGGTAAATAGTTTGGTGGCCAAACATATCTCATTTCACTATAATATGTTTGGGGGGGCCAAATTTGACCGTTTCACCATAAATGATTGAGGGCCAATTAAAAGGTATGAAGAGAATATCAATGGGGTGGGAGTTTCGTCATACAATCTTGCCTAGAACGTTATATGAAGTCCGCATATGCATGAAGACCAACTATGGCGGAATAGAGTAGGAAAAAATGAAGGTAAAACTACAGAGTATAACCGCTAAAAAATGTAATAGTTAATAAAATGTATGATATTATTTTATATTTTTTTATATATTTAGCTAACGGATGATATTATTTTTAGTCGACCAGCCAAACGTGTAACTTGCCCAAAAAGGAGGAAAGAAGAAGACTAGAAGAGTGTGCGAGTCGAAATAGGAACTTGCAGAATACAAAATAACAATAGTATCACGAAGTTAACACTCAAATAACAACAACAACAACCCAGTATAATCTCACTTAGTAAACGTTATATGAAGTCCGCAGATGCATGAAGACCAACTATGGCGGAATAGAGTAAGAAAAAATGAAGGTAAAACTACAGAGTATAACCGCTAAAAAAAATAATAGTTAATAAAACGCATGATATTATTTTATATTTTTTATATATTTAGCTAACGAATGATATTATTTTAGTCGACCAGCCAAACGTGTAACTTGCCAAAAAAGGAGGAAAGAAGAAGACTAGAAGAGCGTGCGAGTCGAAATAGGAACTTGCAGAATACAAAATAACAATAGTATCACGAAGTTAACACTCAAATAACAACAACAACAATAACAACCCAGTGTAATCTCACTTAGTGGGGTCTGGGGAGGGAAATGTGTACGCAGACCTTCCCCCTATCCTGGGGTAGAGAGGTTGTTTCCAAATAGACCCCCGACATCCTTCCCGCCAAGAAATTCCCATCTCGCTCTTGGGAAGACTCGAACTCACAACCTGTTGGTTGAAAGAGGTTGCTTACTGATGTTTAGCTTAAAGTATATATATTTTTATGTATATCTCCTCATATCTTACTCTTGTTTTGTGAATTTGGGATGTTAAATGCTATGAATTATATTAATTTGAAGTGTTTTTAATTGTAGGAATGATTCGGGAGCAATTGGGGGCAAAACGTGCAAGATTTGAAGCTAAAACGAACAAAATCGGAAAAGGAAGCCAGTTGGGCGCCACAGGCAATGCCTGGCACCATAGGTGGCGCCAAAAACAGTATGCACAAATTTGGGGGCACTGTGGACGGTGCCTGGCGCCGGGCTGGGCGCCGGTGACACGAATTGTGTCCTATTTCGCCCGGGACATGGTTTATTCGACCCTAGACTTATCCAACACGTATAAAAGTAAGACTAAGCCTAATTTTGGAGGGGGAGACGCACTTTGGAGCAAATATACACGCAAGAAACATTGAGGAGCAAGAACATCTCAGAATTCTTCATCCTTTCTAGTATTTTCAATTAATCAAAACTTATGCAATTGTTTGATTACATCATGAGTGGCTAAACACCCATTGTTCTGGGGTTGTGATTTAGCCATGAATATTGTTGTTTGACATTAACTTAACCTTGATTATAATTTACCAAAATATGATTGTTTCTTTAATTCTGTGTTTAATTGCTTAATTGCCTGGTCAGCAGTTAGGTTCTATTTACTATCTATCTATGCTTGGAAAAGTCGTGTTTAGATTAGAGAAGAATTGAAGAGAGCACGATCTTAACCGTCAGGGGGAGCAGATTTGTGGTTAGGATAGGAATATACCTAGTCACCGTGCTTAATTAAATATCGTGATCTTAATGCGTTCTTAATAGATTGATTTCATAGGGATATAGGCGTTAATCTATTGAGAATAGGTGAGTAGTGTAAGCACGTGATTTTTGCTTCACGAACAATCACTCCAAAAGAAATCAAAATAATTGCAAATGGCCTCGCCGTACAAATTTTCAATTTTTACATGACATGTGCTGGTAGTCCTTTGTGTTTCTATCCATTTTTCATTGAATCTTATCAAACAAAAATACAAAATAAGTATGCCGTGTATAATCGGGCCGTAATTCGGTTTTTTTAAAAAAAAAGAAAATTCACAAAAATATGCAGCTTTTATTCTAGGCTGTGATTTAACCATTTTTAAAATTTTAGTATGTGTGTGATAATTATTTAGGTGTTGATTAATGGGTGTTTTAAATTCATTTTAATTTAGTTGTATTTTAAAATCAGAAAAAAAAGAGAAAAGAAAAAAAAGTGAAGAAATCGGATTGGGCCCCAAAATGAGGCCCAAAGCCAATGCAAGACCCAGTCCAAGCCAGGCCTGCCCAGGCACATCCCGAAACGACGCCGCATAAGGCGTCTGATCTGAGCCGTTCAATCACACTCATCCAATGGTCCACATCCGCACCCGTAACCCGACCTGTTTAGCCGGTTCAACCCAACCCCTCACTTAAACCCAAACGACCCCGTTTCTATACCAAACGACCCCGTCTCACCCCCCACCATCGGATCCAAGCCGTTGAGATCATCTGATCTAACGGCCCAGATCCAATCCCCTATTCCGTATATAAGCCCTCTATCATACCCCACGCCCCCTATCCAAACCCCCCTTCACTCATCTTCTTCACCAAACCCTGAACCCCGAAACCCTAACAGCCGCCATGGCTTCCCTTTCACCAGAACCCGACGGCAAGGATGTCGGTGACCACCCCCTTAACACCCCTGATGCACCTCACCACCCCAAACCCGAATCTGCTACCCCTAGCCTCGAATCACCTTCCTTCATCTCGAATCTCGATTTGAAGATTCGAGGCAATACTCTGACCTACACCAAACCTCACCATATTCGTACCAGACACTCCCCTGACCTCCCTCGTGACCAAACCAAGCTTGGTTTGGTCCGAATCTACCCACAACTCCTAGAACCTCAAATCTGAAGATCCAAACCCTAGAACACCAGAACCTGGGGAATCTGACTTGTTTCATAGAGGGTTTGGGGTCTAATAGACTTTAATCAGGGTGTTCTCAACCGAGAACACCCCGATTAAAGTCTGTTCGGCTTCAAAAGGCCAAATCTGATTCGGACCTGGGTCGACTTTTCTTAAAAGTTTTCAGTAAGTTTTTCTTTTCTTTTTATGTTTCATTTGTGTGCTGATTAAGTTTATTAGCATGTTTCTATTGTGTTTGTTTGGTATTTTCTGGTATTTTTCTTAATTCCTTCCATCTCTGTCAAAGACCTTTTACTTGGTCGTTTGTTCTTCTATGTATGTGAATACATCTGGTGATATACATGCTCGTCAATTAGATTAGTCGTCCAATAGTTAATTCATATAGGTTCCCAGTAATTGAACAAAAGTTGTCTGAAGCCATTCAGGACCCTGTACGTATTGTTTATATGAACGACTGATTATTATGTATTACTATTAGTATAGTCGAGTCGATATACGTCGTCAATTAGTTCAGTTTGGAATGGCGATAATCTGATCTTTGTCATTGGTTTGTCTGCTGAGATTTTGTTGAATTCAATTAGGAACTGAGTGTGTTGCCTGAGATTTGTTCAAATTGAATCAAAAAACATTTGAGGGTGTGTTATAGTTGCAGTTCAGGCTGTGGTTTTTAAATGGATAACATGTTCTCTTGGTTTAGATTGTGGGCAGCATGTGTATGGTCAGTTGTTAAGGAATTAAAATAATTGGACAGCATGTGCTGTCAGATTATATTCCTGTTGCCCATGCTTTGGCTAAATAAATAAGAGATTAGGACACTTTAACAACAAAATAGAGAGGGGCTGTCAGGGATCTCATGGGAGGTTTGTTTATTTAAAATAGCTGAGTGGAAAAACAGCAGGGAGGGGGAAATTCTGAGTTGTCAAACAGACTGTAAAGTGTTGAGTTTAGGCTATAAAAAGAGGCAGACCTTCCATTAGAAGAGGATTTTGGAGCCTGGAGAGAAGGTTTTCTTAAAAAACTGAAAGAAAGAAACAAAAAGAAATCTCAGAACATTGTAACAAAGACTGTATGAAAACAGCATAAGAATTTAAGCTGGCCAAGCTGTCTTGGCCAATTGCTGTTGGTTATTTGCCGAACTGTGTGTGATTGTTAAACTGTTGGTGCTGTTACATTCAATATTCTGGGCTTCCCGCTGTTGTTTTCTACTATGTTTCTTGGATTTGTTTGTTTGGTGCTCGACCAACTATTGGGTTTTCCTTGTGGTGGAAACTGCTGCTGTTTGCCTGTGGACTATTACTGCATTGCTGCTGTGTTGTTGTTGTTTGTCTGTTGTTGCTGTTGTTTGTTGCATACTACTCAGCTGATTACTCTCCTTCTTCCTTTGTTTTCCTTACCAGGTACACGACTAATACACTACCAATGTAATTTGAAAGTCGATCATGAATACAAAAGAGAAGAGTTGAAGATGTTATTTTATACATAGCCTGTTATATTAAATACCATGTGATGTATAATAGTTTACGTTTTTGCTTGGATACTGGAGGCAGCCCTCATGCTTAGTGAATGTTAATGTATGGTAGTTTGATTTCAGATTGTGTATATAGGTTGGTAGACAAAAGGATTCACGGTACAGTAGGGTATATATTAGACTTTAGCCAATTTTATTCAGCATGCCATTAAATTCCTGTCACACATAAAGCTATCCATTGTTAAGCTAATTTCATTCCCTTTTGATAAACTGCCCTGTTATAACTGATAAACCACCCCTATAGAACAAAAACACAAGTTTCCGGCCTCAACCTCACGAAGGCCGAGCCCAAGTCGAAACGGGCCAAGCAGGCCTTCACCAGAAAAATCGGTGGCCCAGACCTGGCGAATCCTACATAAGCTGGGTTTGGGCCCATGAGGTCCAATGAGCTTCCCACGGGCATGGACATGTTTTCTTATTCTGCAAAGGCTTTCGGAATTCCATTATAAATAACCTGCAAGCATATAATTGAGTAAGATCATTTTACTTTCAATTGGTAGAACAAATGCGACAAGAAAACATAGCCGCTATAGGATATCCTTTTAAAAAATAAAAATGAGACGAGTCTCGCCAAATAAAACGTATAGATTGCGGGGCCCTCACAAAATGTATGGTTTAATTAGAATTCGGAAGGACCGTTTAGCGAATTTCACGGTCTTCCCAAAATAATAACGCGATAGTCTCTTTAGGCGCGTGTTTAATATTTTACTTTCTTAAGCCTGGGTGTGCATTTCATGCGACCCGTATCCAAATCCCAAAACATCAAATAAAACGTGTTCCGGATTGTGGGTGCATTTCATGTGACGCAGTCCAAAGACGTGTTTTAAGCGATGTTCACATTTCTTTTAAAAACAATAATAATAAAGCGGTTAAAAGATAAAATTTGCACATAAGTTCATATTTGTATAAAATCAGATAATCAAGCCGAATATAACAGTTGAGCAACCGTGCTAGAACCACGGAACTCGGGAATGCCTAACACCTTCTCCCGGGTTAACAGAATTCCTTATCCGGATTTCTAGTACGCAGACTGTAATATGGAGTCATTCTTTTCCTCGATTCGGGATTAAAATTGGTGACTTGGGACACCCTAAATCTCCCAAGTGGCGACTCTGAAATAAATAAACCAATCCCGTTTCGATTGTCCTTTAATATGAAAAACTCCCTTGTACCCTATCGGGTACGGAAAAAGGAGGTATGACAGCTCTGGCGACTCCGCTGGGGATTCTAGTGACCCAGAACCACTGGTTCAGGGTTAGAAATTCGAGCTTAAATAAATTGTTATATTCAGCTTTATCTGATTATGTTACATGATCTATGCTCAATGTGCTAACTAACTGCTTTACCGCTTTGATATTTTGTGGACTGTATATAAATTGTGCCGAAACCCATATCCTCTCTGAGTCTTCTAAATCATGAAGAAGGGCGTACTTCGTACGGCTTCTTTTCTGTATAGTGTCAAATCCCAATTTAGAACGAGGTTCGGACAAGTTGCTAAGCCGGTGAAGCTTCTGTATTCCCGGTACGCTGCCCCCCTCGGCTCGAGCTGTCCGCTCGGGTAAGCCAGGTCTAGAACAAACACCCAGGTTCTGAACCTAGAATAACTCAACTTCATGTCGGATCCCTAGTAGGAACGCTTATTTGCATCATGTGCATTTTTGACTTAGGGGACTCAACACAGGGGTTGGGTCCGTCCAGGAATAGCAACTTGAAACAGAAGAGGCCATCCTGACGCATCCTACTCATTGCTTGTGCATTTATTTGCTTCGAACATCCATGATGACCGGTTTTGAATGTTGGGAAATTTTTACAAAAAAAAAATGATGACAAAGTTCAAATAGAAGAGAAAATGGGTATATTTATTTTTATAGTTTGTTTTACTAAAAAACAAAGGAAAAGAGAAAAATAGAAAAATAGCAAGCTAAGACTGAGGAATGAGTTTCTATTTTAATTTACTTTATTTTCAAAAAAAAAAAATAATAATAAATAAATAAACTAGTTAGTTTATTACCCGAACTACGTCGGTTTGATTCTCACCGGATGTGGGATACGTAGGCAACCCTCATCGGGTCCAACTCCCTTTTTTATTTTACCAATAACGATATACCATAAAGTATATATATATATATATATATATATATATACACATGTATATAAATACATATATTGTTTTTTTTTTCAAAGATTTTTGTTTGGAGTCGAAATAAAAGTTTTTGTTTTCGCCTAAAAAATCACCTTAATAAATGTGCAGGATGAGCACAGAGCAAAATAAACCGTTCTCGGTCCTCAGCGAGATCCCTCTACAACTCCACATGTGGTGGAATGATTTGGAAGCCGACAGCAAAGAGATAGTGGGCAGAGTATTGGGAGGTTTTGTCAATTTGCTGAGTATTAAGCCAAAGACAGATATTCTTGAAGCTCTAATACCATTTTGGGACCCAACCCGCAATGTATTCCGTTTTGTTGACTTTGAACTTTCACCGACACTAGAGGAAGTAGCCGGATATGCGGGATTGAATGGAAGGTTAAGAGGGCAATACCTGCTTTCGCCAAGGCCGGTATCTCCGCATGCGTTTCTGGATCTACTGAACATCAGTCGGAAGATACAACATGATGATTTATCGAGAGGATGTTGTGATCTCCATTTCTTGTATCAGCGATACGGAACTCCGCAAGGCTTCGAGGAACTAAACCTTGGACTAACTCATGGCGGGAACAGAAACAAATGGGAAGCAAGACGCACTTTGGCTTTCATCACAGCATTCCTGGGAGTCATGGTCTGTCCAAGGAAGGATAAAAAGATAGAGATAGGTCTGGTAGGGATGGCCGACGTGGCAATCAAAAGAACCAATAGTACTGTGGTTCCTTTGATTTTGTCCGAAATCTACCGGGCTCTGACTATATGCCGAGAAGGAGGCAAGTTCTTCCAAGGTTGCAACCTGTTACTTCAGCTATGGATGCAGGAACATCTCCATCACCGAGTAGGATACATGAACCACGGGTTGACCGAGAGGAATTGTATCAGCGGATTCAAGAAGCGCATGACAGGCGCCAGATTTCCTGAAGGTGTCGAAGCATGGTTTACACGGTTAAGGTCAACAACAGCTGACCAAATTGAATGGGCATTCGGTTGGTTGACTGATACTGAGGTGATCTACATGTCGGCTGAAGAATGTCATGTTCTCTTAATGGGGCTTCGCAGCATCCAGCCATATGCCCCTCATCGGGTATTACGACAACTGGGCAGGTTTCAAGTAGTCCCTACTGATGAAGATCTGAGCAAGCATGCCTTGGATAAGCCCAGGAGTCATATTTCCCGAGGGAAAGATTAGAAAGCCGTGGCACGAGTGTAGATTCTTGGAACCCAAGACCATGGTGCGAGAACTGGCAAAAGGTGAGGTAGACCCAAAGTACGATGCTTGGTTCGAAAGAAGATTCCAGATTCGGCAGAGACCTGCTAAAAGAGCTCACATCCAACAATTCACGGATGATTCACAGGAGCAATGGGGATGGTTAAGAAGGGAAGAAGGTTACCGGGTTGAAATCGGGAAGCTAAAGCAACAAGTTGAAAGGCTTGTATTTGAGAACAACGTGCAAGTCGCCTCGGAGCAGGCTGAAAGAAACAAGCTAGCCCAAGAGAACCAGACACTAAAGGCCCGCCTACGCCAAGCCAGCAAAAGTAATATTGACCGACAGAGACGTCGCTCCGACGAAAGGTTGATAGCAGGTTTGAAAAATCAGGTCGTCCAAAGCCAAGAAGAATTAGAGCAATCAGAAGCTCGCGAGCCAGGATGAAGGACAGATGGGCAAAATGCACAATGGCCCG
This sequence comes from Nicotiana sylvestris, assembly GCF_000393655.2. Taxonomy (NCBI): domain Eukaryota; kingdom Viridiplantae; phylum Streptophyta; class Magnoliopsida; order Solanales; family Solanaceae; genus Nicotiana; species Nicotiana sylvestris. The sequence continues at coordinate 33,936,572 of NC_091064.1, forward strand.
GAGGCAGCTTCTGCAACAGGTCATAAGGGATTATGAAATGAGCGTCGGGATATTAAGGAAAACGAACTCCACTCTACATGATCGGATCATCAAACAAGCACGAGATGCCCAGGCCGACAGAAGACATTGTTACGATGCAATGGCCTGCATGGAAAGACAAATGGAGTTGTTCCAGGATCGACTTGCCAACAATGCTCAAGCACTGGGATTAAAGAACCGGCAAATAGAGCAATTATTCGCTGAAAGGGACAACATTCGAGGAAGGATCGACGAGATTGGGCATTACATCTACATGAGATGCCTAGCATGCGAGCAAATGCCTCGGAAAACCCTCCTTGATTCCATCATGGGTTGCGTCCACTGGATCATGAATGAATTGAAAGGCTTGCAGAGAGACCTCACACCTAGAGCCGCAAAAAGGCCGAATGATGCCTCGCGGGCCCTTAAGTTGGAAAATTAATCCTTGCTCAAGTCCTGTTTATTTGGCTTTGTTTTCCCATATGTTGTTTTCTTTTCTTTAGTCAAATCAAGTTAAAAACTGTGGGGTCTGTACTGTTGCTACTTTTGTTTGAAATAATGTGTAATAGCAAATTTTGATAATGAAATGAAGTGACTCCAGAAGAATTTTTGTGTCTTTACTTTGTGGCAGAACTACGCCTGGTCTGATTCGCGCGGGGACGTGATACGTAGGCAATCCCCATAAGATTCGACCGCTTTTAATAAAGAAAGAAAAGAAAATACAAAAATAAAATAAAACACAGGGTTTCCCAAAGTACTTTAAAAAAGGGACAAATGAGCAAGCCGGGATGACGCATGTTGTTTGAAGCAAAGCATGTAGAAACGGTTAACTGCCTAGGAGCATTGCATCCTCTATGTGTTATGATCAAATCTGTTAAGCTCTAACGCTAACAAAGTTTGTTGTTGTCTGAATCCAGACAGTTAGTTGTTAAAGAATTCTGGCAACACACTCTTACCAAACCAGATCCAAAGGACCAGTAGCAACAAGCATGACTACTTCAGAGAATAGTAACGAGGAAGAAAGGTCGATGAGCCAGTTGTTGAAAGAAATGATGGAAAAGATTGAAAGGATGGGATTAGAAATGAATGCAATGCAGCTAGCTTTAGCCAAAGCACAAAAGAACCCTGAGCCACTGGGGTGCATGCCGGAATACCCCCATTCCGGCCCTTCCACAAGCTTCCCAAATCCCCGCTATCATCAAGAAAGAAGCCCTCATGATTCCCAAGCTCCACCACCCCATCAACCTCTCCCAACACCAAATATTCCCACCTTTGTGGGACCCACATCAGCCACCTTGCAAAGAACGACCAGTGAGCCATTGTTTCAGGCTCACGATACGCAATACTATCCCCCTGAGCCCACATTCCATGCCCCCGAACCACAGGCCTACAATCCGCACTTGGAGGTACCGGCAGAGATTGAAAAGCCGGTTAAAGCCCCTGAACAGGATGAAGTATTGAGAAAGTTCAAAAGCCTGGAGCAGTCCTTCAGGAACCTGCACGGATTGGGCAACCAAGTCAGCGTAGCTTACAAAGATCTATGCCCTTTCCCGGACGTCCAACTCCTGGCTGGGTTCAAGATGCCTAAGTTTGATTTGTACGAAGGGCACGGTGATCCCACGTCACATTTGCGGGGATTCTGCAGCAAAATGAGAGAGGCAGGCGGCAAAGATGAGCTACTGATAGCTTATTTCGGCCAAAGTCTGAGCGGACCTGCACTAGAATGGTATACCAGGCAGGATTCCAGTAGATGGTACACTTGGGATGATCTGGCGCAGGCTTTCGCGGGTCATTTCCAATACAATCTCGAGATAGTCCCTGACCGTCTCACATTATTGAGAACTGGGAAGAAACCCGGGGAAAGCTTTCGCGAGTTCGGGTTCCGCTGGAGAGAGCAAGCGGCCAGAGTCGATCCTCCCATGAGAGAGGGAGAGATGGTGGATTATTTCTTACAAACATTGGATCCAACCTACTTTGGTCACTTGGTGACGACGGTTGGAAAATCCTTCAACGAGGTGGTCAAGATAGGGGTCATGATAGAAGAAGGTCTGAGGTCTGACAAAATCTTGAATTATTCGGCACTCAAGGCCACGACCCAAGCTATTCAGAGCGGCACCGGAGGTGCGTTGGGAAGAAGAAAGAAAGAAGAAATTGCCACGATCGAGGCAGGCAGTTGGTCCAGGGCTAGCAAGCCACACTACAACCAACCCAAACCTCACAGGACAGACTACCCATACAACCCGCCACAACATTGCTATCCACCTTGAGAACCACATTGTTCCGTACACCAGGCCCAGACATACACTCAGCCTCCGGCTCGCCCGCAATGGCGTGCGCCGGTTCCCCAGAACACATATGCACCCCCACAAAACACCTATCCTCCACCAGGAGCATATAGAAACCCTCCAGGGGCAGGCTTTCGGGGAAATCCAGCTGCTAGGAATGACAGGCTGCGGAAACAGAGAACTTTCACTGAGTTAGGAGAAACCTACACCGCTTTGTTCCACAAATTGAGGCAATTGGGTTTGGTTAGTCCTATCCAGACTCAAGAACCAAACCCCCCACCCCAGAATGTGGATCGATCAATAAGTTGTGAATACTGCTCAGGGATGCTGGGGCATGATACTGAAAAGTGTTGGAAATTAAGGCATGCCATACAGGATCTCATTGACACCAATAAGATCGAGGTCCAAACACCGGAGGCTCCTAACATCAACCAGAACCCACTGCCGGCACACCATGAGGCTCATATGCTCGAGTTGGTGTATGAGGGAGGAGAGTTGAGAAAACCCTCACAGACAGTGATGATGATCCAGGCCGCCCCGAAAGAAGGATCAACCAGTGGGGGAACGAGGGTACAGTCGCAGGGGAAGGCGTCAAGCCAGTAGTGATATTGGGAAAGAGCCCGTCTGCCATAACAAGCAAACCCGATCCAAACAAGTTGGTAATATCAGGGACTCCACCCACGCCTGCAGTTGTGTTGAAAGGGGTGTGCAGGGAACTGATCACTATAAAGCCTGTAGTCCAGCTGCCGATGATTGATAGCAAGGCTGTGCCTTGGAAATACAAGAAGGCAGTGGTGATGTACAAAGGAAAACAGGTGGAGGAAGTTAGTTGTGAAGCGCAAGGGCTGACTCGATCAGGTCGATGTTTTGCTCCGGTGGAGCTAAGAAGAACCAACCCGGCTGCAACCAAGAAACCTGTGTCCGAAGAAGAGGCTGAGGAGTTCCTGAGAAAGATGAAAGTGCAGGACTACTCTGTGGTCGAACAGCTGAGGAAAACACCGGCCCAGATCTTGCTGCTGTCATTACTGATCCATTCTGAGGAGCATCATCGGGCCTTGATGAAGATATTGAACGAAGCTCATGTGCCCAACGAGATTTCTGTAAACCACCTGGAAACCATTGCCAACAAGATTTTCGAGGTGAACAGGGTAACATTCTCAGATGATGACCTGCCGATGGAAGGTACAGAGCATAATAAAGCTCTCTACCTAACTGTCAAATGTGAAAACTCGGTAGTTACTCGGGTATTGGTGGATAACGGTTCAAGTGCCAATATCTACCCATTATCCACTCTGGACCAGTTAAAGATCGACTGCGGAAGAATCCACAAGAATAGCATCTGTGTCCGAGGATTTGACGGAAATGGAACAGCCACTGTAGGGGATGTTGTACTTGAATTGACCATCGGCCCGGTCCTCTTCACCATGGAGTTCCAGGTGTTAGATGCCACAGTTTCTTACAACCTTCTGTTAGGACGACCATGGATTCATGCAGCCAAAGCAGTCCCCTCCACCCTACATTAGATGGTAAAGTTCGAGTGGGAAAGGCAGGAGGTCGTGCTACACGGCGAGGATACGGCATGCACCATGGGTGGCGCCATTGTACCTTTCATAGAGACCGATGATGACAAAGGTCCTTGGGTCTACCAGATTTTCGATATAGGGTCGGCAAACAAAATTTCTGAAGGAGAAATCATCCCGCACCCTAGGGTATCTGCCGCGACAGTCATGATGGTCTCGGAAATGCTGGGTAATGGATTCGTGCCGGGAAAAGGCCTGGGAGTCGAGCTTCAGGGGATTGTCCAACCTGTCTCCCTGCCTAAAAATGTAGAAACTTTTGGATTGGGGTTCAAACCAACCGCAGCAGATAGGAAACAAGCGCGAAAAATGAAGAAGAGGGTTTGGTTTCTGCCCAAACCGGTGCCATGTCTCCCAAGGTCTTTTGTCAGGGCAAGTGCCAAAGAGCCACATGTCCCAAAGATTCTAGGACCATTGATTGGTATGGATGGGGACCTGAATCAGAGTTTCGAGAGGCTATTCGCTGATGTCAGTATGGTAGAAGCTGGAGAGGGTTCCAGCAGAGCAGAGATGCAGTTTGTGGGGCCTGAGGCCAAGACCAACAATTGGACAGTTACTCCTCTTCCTGTCCGAGGGAGTCTTGGTAGTAGGCTTTGATTTATGTTTTGTTTGTTTTGTTTTGTTCGGATTATTCAGGGTATAATCCAAGTTTTACTTTTGTTTTGGAAAAGTGTGAACCCTTTTATCCCGCAAGTTTAATAAAGTTCTCTTCTTTGGTCCCATTTTAATTTTGTTTTGTTCTTTTTTCTTTCTGAACAGTTCTCTTTTTACTGGTTCTAATGACATGGCATGCACAGCGGATCTTCGACCTAGTCTAATAAATCAATCTGAATCCGACTCAATGATGCAAGAGGTCGTTTGTGACGATGAATCTGAATATGACGAAGATAAAGCCTTCTGAAGAGATAAACCGAGAACTGTGCCAATTTGAAGAAAAACCCAAACCTAACCTAAATGACACTGAGGCTGTGAATCTAGGAGACGCTGATAATGTCCGAGAAACCAAAATCAGCATCCATATTGAGCCGAATGTCAGGGAAGAATTGATCAAAACCCTCGTGGAATTCAAAGATGTTTTTGCATGGTCATATGATGATATGCCGGGATTAAGCACCAATTTAGTGGTTCACAAATTGCCCACTGACCCGGCATACCCTCCGGTCAAGCAAAAGCTAAGGAAATTTAAAACAGAAATGAGTGTAAAGATCAAAGAAGAGGTGATTAAGCAGTTGCAGGCGAAGGTCATTCGGGTCACTCGATATCCCGAGTGGTTGGCCAATGTGGTACCAGTTCCAAAGAAGGATGGGAAAATCAGGGTGTGCGTCAACTACCGCAACCTCAACAAAGCAAGTCCCAAGGACAATTTTCCATTGCCCAACATCCATATCTTGATCGATAATTGTGCCGGGCGCGAGATTGGATCCTTCGTGGATTGCTATGCGGGTTATCATCAGATCCTAATGGACGAGGAAGATGCGGAAAAGACAGCTTTTATTACGCCATGGGGAACTTACTGCTATCGGGTAATGCCGTTCGGATTGAAGAACGCCGGGGCAACGTACATGTGAGCAATGACTGCTGTGTTTCACGATATGATACACAAAGAAATTGAGGTGTACGTAGATGATGTGATCATAAAGTCTTGGCATCAGGAAGATCATGTAGCAGACCTAAGGAGATTTTTCCAAAGACTCCGAAGGTACGATATCAAGCTTAACCCGGCCAAATGCGCATTCGGGGTTCCATCAGGAAAGCTGCTAGGATTCATCGTCAGTCGACGGGGGATTGAGTTAGACCCATCCAAAATTGAATCCATCCGAGATTTGCCACCGCCAAAGAACAAAACAGAGGTAATGAGTTTGCTGGGTAGACTCAATTACATCAGCAGGTTCATCGCTCAACTCACAGCAACTTGTGAGCCCATATTTCGGCTGCTGAAAAAGGATGCTGCGGTAAGTTGGACGGCAGAGTGTCAAGAGGCTTTCGACTAAATCAAAAGGTATCTGTCTAATCCACCCGTGTTGGTCCCGCCTAAGCCAGGGAAGCCCTTAATTCTTTATCTGACGGTCCTGGAAAATTCATTTGGTTGTGTACTAGGGCAACATGATGACACAGGAAGGAAGGAGCAGGCCATCTACTATCTTAGCAAGAAATTCACAGTATATGAAGTCAAGTACACTCAACTCGAGAAAACATGTTGCGCCCTAACTTGGGTAGCTCAGAAGTTGAAACACTACCTGTCCTCGTATACTACTTATCTCATATCCCGTTTGGACCCATTGAAGTATATCTTTCAGAAACCTATGCCCACAGGGAGGTTGGCAAAATGGCAAATTCTGCTCACAGAGTTCGATATCGTCTATGTGACGAGGACGGCCATGAAAGCCCAGGCGTTGGCCGACCATTTGGCAGAGAATCCAGTTGATGAAAAATACGAGCCATTAAGAACGTATTTTCCCGACGAAGAGGTAATGCATACAAATGAGCTGGAGTTACCCGAGGAGCCGGGTTGGAAGCTTTTCTTCGATGGAGCTGCAAACGCGAAAGGGGTTGGAATAGGAGCAGTACTCATTTCTGAAACAGGACGCCATTATCCTGTTACGGCTCAACTACGCTTCTATTGCACCAACAATATGGCCGAATATGAAGCTTGCATTCTGGGTCTGCGTTTGGCTGCAGACATGGATGTCCAAGACGTCTTGGTCTTGGGAGACTCGGACCTCTTGGTGCATCAGATTCAGGGTGAATGGGAAACGCGGGATCTGAAACTCATACCATATCGACAATGCTTGCATGACCTGAGCAAGCGATTTCGATCGGTGAAGTTCAAACATATCCCGAGAGTTCATAACGAGGTTGCGGATGCCTTGGCCACCTTAGCATCAATGCTGCACCACCCTGACAAAATGTATGTTGATCCTCTGCACATCCAGGTCCGTGATCAGCACGCTTATTGCAACGCCGTAGAAGAGGAACCAGATGGCGAGCCCTGGTTTCGTGATATCAAGGAATACCTCAGAATGGGGATATATCCGGAACAGGACACTGGAGACCAAAAAAGAGCCCTTCGGCGTTTGTCAAATGGTTTCTTCCTCAGCGCAGGAGTTTTGTACAAAAGAACCCCGGATTTGGGATTGTTGAGATGCATAGATGCCGGTCAAGCCACGACGGTTATGGCAGAGGTACACGTTGGAGTTTGCGGGCCACATATGAGCGGATATGTATTGGCAAGGAAGATCCTTCGAGCAGGGTATTATTGGCTTACCATGGAGCATGACTGTATCTCTTTCGTAAGAAAGTGTCATCAGTGTCAGATACATGGAGATCTGATTCATTCCCCGCCAACAGAGTTACACACGATGTCAGCACCCTGGCCGTTTATGGCATGGGGCATGGATGTCATTGGACCTATCGAGCCAGCAGCATCCAACGGTCATAGGTTCATTCTAGTAACCATTGACTACTTCACCAAATGGGTTGAGGCTAAAACCTTCAAGTCGGTAACTAAAAAGGCAGTGGTGGATTTTGTGCACTCCCATATCATCTGCAGATTTGGGATCCCAAAAGTGATCATCACGGATAACGGTGCGAATCTTAACAGCAGCCTGATGAGAGAAGTATGCCAACAATTCAAGATTACACACCGCAATTCCACCCCATATCGTCCCAAGGCGAATGGAGCGGTCTAAGCAGCCAATAAGAACATCAAGAAGATACTGCGAAAGATGGTGGAAGGATCTAGACAATGGCACGAGAGATTACCCTTTGCTTTGTTGGGTTACCGCACTACCGTCCGAACTTCCGTAGGTGCAACACCTTATTTGTTGGTGTACGGAACTGAGGCTGTAATACCAGCGGAGGTCGAAATTCCATCCCTTCGGATTGTCGCCGAAGCCGAGATTGATGACAATGAATGGGTCAAAGCCCGATTGGAACAATTGAGCTTGATAGACGAGAAAAGATTGGCCGCAGTGTGCCATGGTCAGCTGTATCAGAAGAGAATGGCGAGAACATATAATAAGAAGGTACGCCCCAGGAAGTTTGAAGTAGGGCAGCAGGTGTTAAAGAGAATCCTCCCGCATCAGGTTGAGGCAAAAGGCAAGTTCGCCCCAAATTGGCAAGGGCCTTATATTGTGACCAGAGTGTTGTCCAACGGTGCTTTGTGTTTGACAGATGTCGAGGGGAGATGTGTCGACATGGCTATCAATTCTGATGCAGTCAAGAGATATTATGTGTAATTTCTTTAATTATGGCAATTATCGGTTCGTTTGTTTGTACTTGGTGCTTATTGGATAATGAAATGACAGAGGCAGTTCTTTCTTCTATCCAAACACTTTTAACCTTTGTTTCCCCCTTTTGAGCCTTAAGTTATTCTTTCATACCCCTCTTTTGGAATCACTAATGGAAAAGATATGAAAGAAAAAGAAAAAAAAGAGAAAAAAAAATCTTTAAAGGAAAATGAAAAAAGAAGGAGAAAGAAAAGAAAAAGAAGATAAAAATCATAAGAAATACAAAACCGTGGGAACTACGTTTGACCTAATTCCTCGAAGAGGATACGTAGGCGCCTCACGGCTCGGTCATAGTGTGCATAATGTCCATAAATATGCATAAATAGGCACAGTGTGCATAACGCACGTAGCTCAACCTAGAGTAAAAATAAAATCCCCCAAGCAAGAAAACTGGGGCAGAGGTTATGTTTTAAAAATTCCAACAAAGGTTTGATTCCAAAAGTTGTAGCGGATCACCCATCAAGTTATTTCATTTTGATAGCCTTTCTTTAGCCCCACACCAAAACCAACATCGACGCCCAAAAGACCTCCCGATCAATATCCAAGAGGTGCCAAGTCATGCAAATAAAGCCGAGAATAATACACTGATCCCCAGCAAAGAAGAGGATCATGAAACTGGAAATGAATTGATAGTCCAAAGGGATCTCCAGAAGAGAGAGTCACATCGGCAGCACTCCAACTCTCCGGTGAAGAAATAAAATGAGAGAGTCTTATCGGTGAAAACCTCCACAGGCACCATAAGGCGACGAAAGATGAGAGATATAAAATGAGAGAGTCTTATCGGTGAAAACCTTCACAGGCACCATAAGGCGCCGGGAGCTGAGAGAAAAGAGAGAGTCTCATTAGTGAAAACCCCTCGAAGGGCACTATGAGGCGACAAGGCAGATCAGCAAAAGGGTCCGCGTTCGCAAAGAAATGGACACTCATTTATCCCCAACAAGTAAAACCATCGGGCAAGTCGATTGATACAAATAGACTGGGTCGGGAATCTATGGTGCACGTCATGAGCGCAGGGACCAGTCAGGTCATCCAGATAAACTCTTCTGAATTCCTTTTTCCACCAAGTATTGGTTCAGAAAGATTCTCTCCTTTTCTATCTTTTTATTTCTCTTTCTAAAAATTTGTCTTGAAAAGGATTTTTCAAAGCTTACTACCAGAGACCGAAGAGGGGTTCATTCGATGCAGGGTAACCCCAACAGTCCTAAAGGCTAGCCCCAGGCAATGCAATGTTGTGCCCTGCAGTTTTGGAGGAAGTAAACTCCTAAAGGGAGTGGTTTCGGGAGTAAAAGCAGACTCCCACAGCATGTACTGTAAAGAGAAAGCGGAAAAGGGGATAAATTGAAAACCAATCCCCAGCAGGCCGGAAACCCCCAGCAAGCAACTTTGTCCACCAACCAGTTATGGGGGGCACAGAGCAAGAAAAGGGAAAGAGAGGAAAAATCATCCACCGGAAAGGCACCTCCTCCCACCATGATTAAAACTAACTAAATCCTTTTTGTCTGCTGCAGGAAAACAAAGGATTGATTATGGCAGCAGGACGCGATGCCAGGGAAATCACCAAAACCGGGGCAGAAAATTTTCTGTCGATTGTCAAAAAAAAAAAAAATTCTCAGAAGAACGAGGAAACAATTTTAATAACTTTTCAGCTCTAGGTCGCCCACCACTATAATGCGAGAATACTTTTCAGTTCTAGGTCGCCCACCAGTAAAATGCGGGAATACTTTTCAGCTCTAGGTCGTCCACCAGTAAAATGCGGGAATACTTTTCAGCTCTAGGTCGCCCACCAGTAAAATGCGGGAATACATTTCAGCTCTAGGTCGCCCACCAGTATAATGCGGGAATACATTTCAGCTCTAGGTCGCCCACCAGTATAATGCGGAAATACATTTCAGTTCTAGGTCGCCCACCAGTAAAATGCGGGAATACATTTCAGCTCTAGGTCGCCCACCAGTATAATGCGGGAATACATTTCAGCTCTAGGTCGCCCACCAGTATAATACGGGAATACATTTCAGTTCTAGGTCGCCCACCAGTAAAATGCGGGAATACTTTTCAGTTCTAGGTCGCCCACCAGTAAAATGCGGGAATACATTTCAGCTCTAGGTCGCCCACCAGTATAATGCGGGAATACATTTCAGCTCTAGGTCGCCCACCAGTAAAATGCGGGAATACATTTCAGTTCTAGGTCGCCCACCAGTAAAATGCGGGAATACATTTCAGTTCTAGGTCGCCCACCAGTAAAATGCGGGAATACTTTTCAGTTCTAGGTCGCCCACCAGTAAAATGCGGGAATACTTTTCTGTTCTAGGTCGCCCACCAGTAAAATGCGGGAATACTTTTCTGTTCTAGGTCGCCCACCAGTAAAATGCGGGAATACATTTCAGTTCTAGGTCGCCCACCAGTAAAATGCGGGAATACTTTTCAGTTCTAGGTCGCCCACCAGTAAAATGCGGGAATACATTTCAGTTCTAGGTCGCCCACCAGTAAAATGCGGGCATGCATTTCATAATTTTGCATTTAAGCAATTTTTTTTGGTCTTATATTAAGATTCTGGAATCAGTAACCCCACCAGAAGGCGGAAGGTTACAACAGAGATCCCCAGGCAGGAAACAATAAAATCCCCAAGAAGCAGAAGGCTGCAAAGGCAAGCGCGCAATTCAAAAGGAAGAAGGGACGCGTCTTGAAAGAAGCAGTTTGAGAACGTTATAGCATGCCCAGCATAACAATTTTGATGAAGAAAGCCACACCACTGAAGAAACCATTGAAAGGCTTAAGGAAGAGGGCCATGTCCCCAGCAGACCAAGCGAAATGATGAAAACTGGCATTCAGAAAAAGCAAAAGACCAGTATCATCCCCCCAAGTTCACAAAATAAAGGCATAGGAGGACAGCGCTAGCCGACAAGAAAGCAAGGCGACAAGAACAAGTTGAAGATAGATGAGATCTCATGATCCCTAGTCTAGCGTAGCTTCTTGTTTTTCCTTTCAAAATGATGTAATAAGGAGATCGGTGAGCGGTAGCATCCTACAGCAGCATGCAACAGCGCACAATAGCAGCGAACACTACAGTCATACGGTAGTCCCAGCTACCAAAATTTCCCGAACTACATTGACCTGATTCCTGTTCAGCCCAGGATATGTAGGAAACCTCTGAAGCAAAGGTTCGGTCAAATCTTTTTCAAAAAATGCTTCACACGGAGTACTCGGACGAGCAAAAATCGCCCGCTTTATCTTTGCGCGAAAACCCTTCATGTCTTCGGGCAAAGAGGGGCAGCTGTAAGCACGTGATTTTTGCTTCACGAACAATCACTCCAAAAGAAATCAAAATAATTGCAAATGGCCTCGCCGTACAAATTTTCAATTTTTACATGACATGTGCTGGTAGTCCTTTGTGTTTCTATCCATTTTTCATTGAATCTTATCAAACAAAAATACAAAATAAGTATGCCGTGTATAATCGGGCCGTAATTCGGTTTTAAAAAAAAAAAAAATTCACAAAAATATGCAGCTTTTATTCTAGGCTGTGATTTAACCATTTTTAAAATTTTAGTATGTGTGTGATAATTGTTTAGGTGTTGATTAATGGGTGTTTTAAATTCATTTTAATTTAGTTGTATTTTAAAATCAGAAAAAAAAAAGAGAAAAGAAAAAAAAAGAAAAGAAGTGAAAAAATCGGATTGGGCCCCAAAATGAGGCCCAAAGCCAATGCAAGACCTAGTCCAAGCCAGGCCTGCCCAGGCACATCCCGAAACGACGCCGCATAAGGCGTCTGATCTGAGCCGTTCAATCACACTCATCCAATGGTCCACATCCGCACCCGTAACCCGACATGTTTAGCCGGTTCAACCCAACCCCTCAATTAAACCCAAACGACCCCGTTTCTATACCAAACGACCCCGTCTCACCCCCCACCATCGGATCCAAGCCGTTGAGATCATCTGATCTAACGGCCCAGATCCAATCCCCTATTCCGTATATAAGCCCTCTATCATACCCCACGCCCCCTATCCAAACCCCCATTCACTCATCTTCTTCACCAAACCCTGAACCCCGAAACCCTAGCAGCCGCCATGGCTTCCCTTTCACCAGAACCCGGCGGCAAGGATGCCGGTGACCACCCCCTTAACACCACTGATGCACCTCACCACCCCAAACCTGAATCTGCTACCCCCTAGCCTCGAATCACCTTCCTTCATCTCGAATCTCGATTTGAAGATTCGAGACAAAACTCTGACCTACACCAAACCTCACCATATTCGCACCAGACACTCCCCTGACCTCCCTCGTGACCAAACCAAGCTTGGTTTGGTCCGAATCTACCCACAACTTCTAGAACCTCAAATCTGAAGATCCAAACCCTAGAACACCAGAACCTGGGGAATCTGACTTGTTTCATAGAGGGTTTGGGGTCTAATAGACTTCAATCAGGGTGTTCTCGGTTGAGAACACCCCGATTAAAGTCTGTTCGGCTTCAAAAGGCCAAATCTGATTCGGACCTGGGTCGACTTTTCTTAAAAGTTTTCAGTAAGTTTTTCTTTTCTTTTTATGTTTCATTTGCGTGCTGATTAAGTTTATTAGCATGTTTCTGTTGTGTTTGTTTGGTATTTTCTGGTATTTTTCTTAATTCCTTCCATCTCTGTCAAAGACCTTTTACTTGGTCGTTTGTTCTTCTGTGTATGTGAATACATCTGGTGATATACATGCTCGTCAATTAGATTAGTCGTCCAATAGTTAATTCATATAGGTTCCCAGTAATTGAACAAAAGTTGTCCGAAGCCATTCAGGACCCTGTACGTATTGTTTATATGAACGACTGATTATTATGTATTACTATTAGTATAGTCGAGTTGATATACGTCGTCAATTAGTTCATTTTGGAATGGCGATAATCTGATCTTTGTCATTGTTTTGTCTGCTGAGATTTTGTTGAATTCAATTAGGAACTGAGTGTGTTGCCTGAGATTTGTTCAAATTGAATCAAAAAACATTTGAGGGTGTGTTATAGTTGCAGTTCAGGCTGTGGTTTTTAAATGGATAACATGTTCTCTTGGTTTAGATTGTGGGCAGCATGTGTATGGTCAGCTGTTAAGGAATTAAAATAATTGGACAACATGTGCTGTCAGATTATATTCCTGCTGCCCATGCTTTGGCTAAATAAATAAGAGATTAGGACACTTTAACAACAAAATAGAGAGGGGCTGTCAGGGATCTCATGGGAGGTCTGGTTATTTAAAATAGCTGAGTGGAAAAACAGCAGGGATGGGGAAATTCTGAGTTGTCAAACAGACTGTAAAGTGTTGAGTTTAGGCTATAAAAAGAGACAGACCTTCCATTAGAAGAGGATTTTGGAGCCTGGAGAGAAGGTTTTCTTAAAAAACTGAAAGAAAGAAACAAAAAGAAATCTCAGAACATTGTAACAAAGACTGTATGAAAACAGCATAAGAATTTAAGCTGGCCAAGCTGTCTTGGCCAATTGCTGTTGGTTATTTGCCGAACTGTGTGTGATTGTTAAACTGTTGGTGCTGTTACATTCAATATTCTGGGCTTCCCGCTGTTGTTTTCTACTCTGTTTCTTGGATTTGTTTGTTTGGTGCTCGACCAACTATTGGGTTTTCCTTGTGGTGGAAACTGCTGCTGTTTGCCTGTGGACTATTACTGCATTGCTGCTGTGTTGTTGTTGTTTGTCTGTTGTTACTGTTGTTTGTTGCATACTACTCAGCTGATTACTCTCCTTCTTCCTTTGTTTTCCTTACCAGGTACACGACTAATACACTACCAATGTAATTTGAAAGTCGATCATGAATACAAAAGAGAAGAGTTGAAGATGTTATTTTATACATAGCCTGTTATATTAAATACCATGTGATGTATAATAGTTTACGTTTTTGCTTGGATACTGGAGGCAACCCTCATGCTTAGTGAATGTTAATGTATGGTAGTTTGATTTCAGATTGTGTATATAGGTTGGTAGACAAAAGGATTCACGGTACAGTAGGGTAGATATTAGACTTTAGCCAATTTTATTCAGCATGCCATTAAATTCCTGTCACACATAAAGCTATCCATTGTTAAGCTAATTTCATTCCCTTTTGATAAACTGCCCTGTTATAACTGATAAACCACCCCTGTAGAACAAAAACACAAGTTTCCGGCCTCAACCTCACGAAGGCCGAGCCCAAGTCGAAACGGGCCAAGCAGGCCTTCACCAGAAAAATCGGTGGCCCAGACCTGGCGAATCCTACATAAGCTGGGTTTGGGCCCATGAGGTCCAATGAGCTGCCCACGGGCGTGGACATGTTTTCTTATTCTGTAAAGGCTTTCGGAATTCCATTATAAATAACCTGCAAGCATATAATTGAGTAAGATCATTTTACTTTCAATTGGTAGAACAAATGCGACAAGAAAACATAGCCGCTATAGGATATCCTTTTAAAAAATAAAAATGAGACGAGCCTCGCCAAATAAAACGTATAGATTGCGGGGCCCTCACAAAATGTATGGTTTAATTAGAATTCGGAAGGACCGTTTAGCGAATTTTACGGTCTTCCCAAAATAATAACGCGATAGTCTCTTTAGGCGCGTGTTTAATATTTTACTTTCTTAAGCTTGGGTGTGCATTTCATGCGACCCGTATCCAAATCCCAAAACATCAAATAAAACGTGTTCCGGATTGTGGGTGCATTTCATGTGACGCAGTCCAAAGACGTGTTTTAAGCGATGTTCACATTTCTTTTAAAAACAATAATAATAAAGCGGTTAAAAGATAAAATTTGCACATAAGTTCATATTTGTATAAAATCAGATAATCAAGCCGAATATAACAGTTGAGCGAACCGTGCTAGAACCACGGAACTCGGGAATGCCTAACACCTTCTCCCGGGTTAACAGAATTCCTTATCCGGATTTCTGGTACGCAGACTGTAATATGGAGTCATTCTTTTCCTCGATTCGGGATTAAAATTGGTGACTTGGGACACCCTAAATCTCCCAAGTGGCGACTCTGAAATAAATAAACCAATCCCGTTTCGATTGTCCTTTAATTGGAAAAACTCCCTTGTACCCTATCGGGTACGGAAAAAGGAGGTGTGACAAGTAGTACTTCGGGAGAAGGCTATGAGAGCATTTATCGATTAATTAGCAACCATGAGTGAATTATACGAAATGGAGAGTTAATTAGAACACAATACGAATGGTGAATCGATCACAACCCTGGAATATTTGTCTCTACTGAATACACAACAATCAACTCGTTACTTGATAATTTAGTTATTGTTTAGAATCGTAGTATAATATAATCATATTATTGGACGTTGATTTTAGCTGGATTGAATAACAATTTTAGCGATTTATGAGTAATTTACACAAGTCCCTGTGGGTTCGACACTCAACTTATCATTATATTACTTGTCAACCATGTATACTTACGTGTGCGTTTGGGAGCAACACATACCATCAGAGCAACTCCTCTTGTCTAAAATAGTTGTTAAAAGTCACTCAATTATCACATTTTGGTCCTTAGCGAGTAGCGATCGTTAAATGGTTGAATTATTCTTTTATTTTGGTATTTATTACTCACTTCGGTTCAATTTATGTAACACATTTTCCTTATTAGTTTGTTCCAAAAATAATCACTTATATAGAAAATATTTTAACTTTAAATTTTTTATTTACTTATTTTACCTTTAATGAGAAACTCTTATAGTCACACAAATATTATGACCACTTAAAAAATTTAAGCTTTAAACTTTTAGAACCACAAGTTTCGAATATTTTTTTTCCTTCTTAAATTTTGTGTCGAGGTAAGAGGGACTATCTTGTATTATTGTTTGAGTGTCTCCAAGATTTTTTTAAACTTAACCCTATGGTATTCAAAAGTTGAAAGTCACTGATCTGACTAATTTCAAATTTTTGCCGTGTAAAATCCATTTAAAAAGAAAAACTCTCTCTCCAAGAAATATTTTCATTTAAGGAATTTCTTCTTAATTTACAACAAAAAAGCTCCCCCTCTGGTAAACATTTCCTGTTTCCCAAGTCATTCATAGTTCTATTAGTTTATTAATGAAAGAAAATGGTGAAGAAAATTAGAATGTATATAAAATAAAGAAACGTGGGGTTTTGGGGAAAGAATAAAAGAAACATTAATGTGGGGTTTTGGGGGAAAAATAAAAGAAACATTAATATGAGATGACCAATTCATGTTACAGGTCAGTTTGTGATGGCTGTTAAAATAATGTTGACTCTCTTCGTAATGTAGACTGGACTTTTCATGAAGTATTGACACGTTCTTTCGCCTTTTCTTCTTCTTCTTCTCCTTTTCTTTCCTTTACTTTATTTCGTCTTTTCCAAATTTGACCTCTCAAGAGGAAAGGTTCAAATTCGCACGTGTATTTCTTTCCTTTGCTTTATTTTTTTAAATGTATTGTTTCCTCATTTATACTTTTGTCAATCGCAAATGCTTTGGTAAAAATAGCACGGGCTAGCCAGTTTTTGGATTGGTCATTCAAAAATAGCCAGCGTTTGCAAAGTCATTAAAAAGAAGTTCCAACATAATATACTGGAGATCGGTGCACTTGTGTATGAACTTCCAGCATGTTATGCTGGAACTCCAACACACGGAAAGTTCCAGTATAATATACTGGATCGGTATATTATACTATACTGGAGTATTTTTTCGGATTTTGAACAGTGTTTTCGTTCAGATTTATCTTTACATGAAAAATGGCTAAATTTCTATTACTTTTGAAACTATGACTATTTTTGAATAACTACTTGTAAATCTGTCTATTTATGAATTTCTCCCAATGGTTTGCCATTAACTAAAGACCCATTTGGCCATAGATTTTGCCAAAATATCTTTAATTTTTTTTTGGCAAATACATATTTGTTCATAAATTTTATTCATATTTTGGCAAATTCCCAAAACTTAAGAACCAAATCCCAATACCAGACCCAAAATATTACTATTATATTTTTTAAAAATAGCCTCAAATTTTTGTATTTTATAAAAGAGCCTGCCATTTATTATTTTGTAACAATGCTGCTTCGTCTTCTCGGTCATCTGATAATGTATTATGTAGTTTATTATAAAAATGATAATTTGTACCAAATTTATTTATGTTCAGGACTATGGTTTGTGATAATATAATGAATGTTATTGATGAAGATATTGTTGGATATTTGTGGTAGTTTTTAGAACTTGTGGGTACAAGTCATGTTTCATATTTTTTCAAAAAAAAAAAGTGAAATATCTTTTGAAAACGGATGTCTAAATACATTTTCATCTTCAAACCAAACTTTACCCAAATCAAATTTTTCAAAACAAATTTGGGAATCTATGGTCAAACGCTAGCTAAAACTTCACAGTGAAATCGGTGGACTTCACATGTCCAAATAGAAAATGTTTATTGCACCTCAATATTTTGGTTATATTTATTACATTATGTTTGGTGTGTAAAAATGAGACTTTTTTTCTAACGGGCGAAAGTAATATTAGATCAAAGTTTAACGGAGGCCAAAATTAATCAATTTCAAATAATAGAGGATTGAATTTGAGCCTTTTTCCGACCTCTGCAATGAAGAAGCTATCACAAATAGTATCTCGTCTTATAGCCTACTACCATATTCGGCCTATGAATAGTCTATTTATAACTTTTTCTCAACTATGTCACTTTCATTTGGAATACGGTTTCATTTTAATTTCTTTTTTACTTGTAGTTTACTTATATTGAATTTCAAAAAATAAAATGAAAACTAACTAATTTTTTTTGGACAAATGGAGTAGTTCTAACTTGTAGATAGAAGATATTTTTTTTCAAATGTCACATAGTTCGGAATTTCCCAGAACAAAAGAGTGGCTCTGAACAACCGTGGTGTAAGTTTATAAGCAATTAACTTACTATTTCTAAACAACCTTAACTTTTGCACTTGCTTAACACACATAACCTATTTTAAAAAAATTATAGGAAAAAATCAAAAAAGGTTTAACATAGCCAAGTCCATTCACTTGAAAATAAGGATCTCACACTTCCATTTTTTATTTATTTGTTCATGTTTTTCAAGGTTTTTAGACTAAAATTAGTTTTGTGGTAAAGATCGTATAGCTCACGAAGTGGTAAAAATAACACTGTGTATTTTTTATTTATAATCATTTCGATACCCACTAAAATTTGTTACATTATGCCCGCGTAAGTTATATGAAGTACCATACTAATTAAGGATTTATAAAACTTTAACTTATTTGAGATTGAAGTTCAATTGTTGTTATATTTTCGCAAATTGCGTGACATGTCCTTTAATGAGACTGGCTCTAGCTGAATGTCCTCGTAATTAGTGGTATTTAATAAATGGACTCTACCTCTTTGCCCTTCTAGCTCATTCTTCTCCATCTCTTCTTCACCAAGAACATCATAAGTTTTCAATTTTGGAAGCTTAAAATTCTTGTTTAGGCTTCACCAAGAATACCATAAGTTTTCAATTTTGGAAGCTTAAAATTCTTGTTTAGGCTTGACAATTCCAAGTTAATAATTAATTATTGTTAGAATTATTTGACTGTTAATTATCTATGCTTAAATTTTTAGTTTGAATCCTAATGTAGTAATTTACTTTAAAAATATTCAAACTCCATTATTAGTCCTTAGAAACTATTGAAGAAGACAAAATGGATCTTGTTAATTTTGATATTATTTGACTAAATTGGTGATTGGGGGTCGTTTTGTGTTGATATTTGGAGGCTTTGTTTTAAATTTAAGATTATTTGAAATAGATTTGGAGTAATTTGATTGAAATTGGAATTCAAATTTGAAGAATATTTTGTGGAGCAAAACTTGAAAATTATACCAATCGGATAAACTTTGGTGAATAATTTAACAGATATGTTGATTGCAGATAACACAAAGTACGCCAATCTGGTAAAGTTTGGCGAACAATTTGAAAAATAGAAAATCATGTCAATCAGATAGAATTTGTAAATTATTATAATATAATAAAATAAATATAACATAAACGCTACTATTTCAACAAAAAAATATGTACGGAGGATAATCACTTAAAGATCAGTTCCTTATAAGGCTATTTCTGTCAATCACTCATTATATTGATTTCAATACCGATTAACTCAATTAATTTGAATTTACATCACATATGAATGAATAATTTAGGTGCATGTGAATACTATTCCCTTAATTTCAATTTATATGAATCTGAAAATGAAGATTTTTGAAATTTGTGATCCTAAACAAGTCAAAAAAGGAATCAGATTATTTGTATGATTATAAAAGCTTCTCATTAATAACATAATAATAAGTTTAAACTAAATTGTTATCAAATTTAGAAGGAATCATTCTTTTTGGAATTAGATCAAACAATTTATTTGAAACTGAAATAGAGGGAGTATGAAGTATGAAAGTCTATGAACCCACCAATTACCTATACTCAAATTTGTCCTCTCCTCTATCGCTCTTTCTCTCTCTTCTTTTTTCTCTCACTAGTTTAATAATTCTGCAACGACTCGAATCCAAATAAATATCTTATCTCCAATTTATTAATCTCACGCCATAACTGATTCCCAATATCAAATCCTCGCAACAAACCAGCTAGGGTTTTTCCATAAAGAATATTATGAAGGACCAGAATTTGGACCTATTCGACCCGAGAACGGCTGTAATGGACCCCGAATTCTCCCCAACCAGTACCCGGGAACCCGATTTCGCTTTTGCCTTCAACGATAGCAACTTCTCCGACCGTGTCCTCCGGATCGAGATCATCGGCGACTCGCTCGACGGCGACGGCGACTCTGATTCTCACGGCTGCCACAGCCTTGCTGATTGGGCGCGTAATCGCAAGCGCCGCCGTGAAGATTTCAAAAAGGAAAATGGTTAGCTTTTATTTCTCATTATAGCTGTAATTGGCCCCTTTTAAGGGTTTGTTTTGTTAATAGCTGTAATCCCAAACCACTATCTGAGGAAACCGTTGTCGTATTGTTGTTTTTATTTTCTTCGATTTGTTTGTCTGCAATTTTGGGATGTTATAGTATTTTCCCTAGATTATGGTTTCACCTGAAAAAAAAGGGGGAAGATGTGAGGAAGAAAACGAGAAAAATGAGGCAACTAGGTCATTTCTTTCATCAGCCTAAGCGTTGGTGGGCATAGTTACTCTGTACTTGTCCTGCTCAAGGGGTGGCAGGTATCCGGTGGAATAGTGAGGTGCACACAAGCTGGCTTAAACTATAACATTATTTAAAAAAAAGGAGAGAGAAAAATGTGGGACAGGCAGCAGTACTCGGTAGGATATTATTAAAAAAAAGAAAAGAAAAAAAGAAAAAGGTTTTGCTTGTTTAACGTGTTTTGATTGTGCCTGAGTGTGATCCGGGGCTTGAATCCCTGTAACAACACTCAATGTGAGCTCAGCTGCTCCCTCATTGGTTAGAAGGTTTATCTTGGCATGAGTACTCGTTGGCTGTTTGGGGTTGTCCAAATTGGTCAAGTTGTGTGCAAGCTGGCATGGACCGCTCCTCTATTTGAGAAATGTTTATTTTTGGCAATTATTTGCTCTGCTTTTCCTTATGACATTAATCAACACCATGTTATATTTTTAACATTTTAAGGAGATTTTGATTAAATGATTTGAATACCATATTGCATAGACTTCTACATGTTTCAAATGTCTTATCTTACCTTTTTGTAATCTGTGTTTTTTATAATTAGTCAAAGTGTCATAGTTGCTGGAATGAAGTTTTCACAGATTCTCCATTTCTTGTTTGAAACCATGACGGACTTAAAGATATCACTTGCTGCATATTTTTACAATGAGACTTCGCCTTCTAAGAGTTTCCTTCTGTAACCGTTTCATTTTAGGGGAGGTTGGGCGTAGGGAAGCAAGGGATGAACAATATACACTACACTTTCTTCCCTTGTTATAAATCTTATGCATAGTGGTTAGACTTTTACTCTTTCTTATGTTGGTATGGGTTTTTCTGATGATAACCAGACATGTGCCACTCGTTTGCAGCTTTGGATATCACAGCATGCCCTGAAGAGCAGATAATAAGCTGTAACCAAATTGATAGTGAAGATGCTGATAATGAAAATCAAGACGAATCAGTTGTTGCAATGATTGAAGAGCCAAACTCAGGTATTATAATAAAATCACTTTGTAGATTTCTCTTCCTTGGGTCCTATTTTCCTTGAGAACTTTTGTGGTTCTTAAATTCTTTTTTAGTTTCCTGAATTCAGTATGACTTGAAATGCTACTCTGATGAATTTGTAAAAATAGAAAGGATACACAATATGAAACATGGTTGCAATTCCATGAGATATAAAAGGCTTGGTGATGGCTAGTCTCTGAATAAATATTACCCCAAAATAGGTGTCCTGTCCCATTTTTTCATGGATCAGTTTGTCTCTTAAGGTGGTAGGTTTTAAAGGGTCATTTGTTTCCATCGTGTAATATCGTCTTTATTATGCTAAGGCAACTCCCATTTAGAGGGAATTTATGCGAGAGATTTTGGAACTGTTCTTCCTGGCCTGCCTAGGGAAATCAGATTTGCTCAGAAGTAAAAAGTTCAGTTGTTAGACTTGTATGTTAGAACTATTCTGGGCATGTATTTGTGCTGCATATTGACTTCTGTCAGTTATCCTCACATAGTGGATTAAGTATCTCATGAAAGTAGTTTCGGAGATCGGGCAGCCCGGTGCACTAAGCTCCCACTATGTGCGGGGTCCGGGAAAGGGCCGGACCTAGTTTCGGAGATCAAAGCAGGGAAAATTCTGTAACCTGGACAAGAAATCTTGCTTCGAGTTATCAACTAAGTTGAAATGGATCACGGGAGACTATTTCCCAGTAGAGGCAAAAAAGTTGGGGGATTCCTTCTCATCTTTCTAAGCTTTGGTGGTTGGAGTTACCTGGTATACTAGTGGGAGGTAGCACACGATGGATTGGTTGAGGTACAAGGCTATAAGCAAGCTGGTCCAGGTACCACAACAATGAATGAAAAGAACTCTTGTTTCTAGTTGTCAGTTTGTTTCTGACAAGATAAATTCTTATATTAGATTAAGATAGATTGAGTTTGTTTAGCTACCAATTTGCTCAAGTGATGTATTATTTTTTATTTAATAAGTAACTTGTTTGATTGGATGCAGAGTTTAGTATACACTGGCTGGTTTTTGTTATAATTTGTATTCCAAGATTAAGTTGTAAATGCCTTTTTGAGAAAACCCAGGAGCGCAATGCATTAAATTTTGTGCTCAGATTTCTTTTGTCACTTTTGAGCCTTAATTATATGATGGGGTTTCCCTGTGTGCCAGCATGAACGGGAAAGACAGATGAGCAAACCTAAAGAAAATTTCATTAATGGTCTTCATATGAGCACCTTGTGGTTACAGAGTGCAGTTTTATCGTCCTCTGCCTCCAATGAAGTCATGAAAAAGGGTGGTGTGGCACAAGCTGGAAAAAATAGATAAACCATGTTATGTTTTCGGTGCAGGAGATGAAGCTGCTAACAGTGACGATTCAACTTG
Source organism: Nicotiana sylvestris (assembly GCF_000393655.2). Lineage (NCBI taxonomy): Eukaryota > Viridiplantae > Streptophyta > Magnoliopsida > Solanales > Solanaceae > Nicotiana > Nicotiana sylvestris. Next base: position 33,959,251 of record NC_091064.1, read on the forward strand.
GAACTGTGATTCTCCAAGAGTTATAAAAGTTAAAACATTACACATTAGCTCCCCCATTTTAGCAGCAAAGAGTCCATTTTTCTACAAGGTAAACATTCGGTTTCATGTGTAAGCTGCTTATGCACTGTCTTGAATTTGTATTTGAAGTTTGAACCTGCTTTATTATATAACTTGTGCAGCTCTTTTCAAATGGGATGAAAGAGTCTGAGCAAAGACAAGTAACTCTGCGGATTAATGCTTCAGGTATGTGTGCTGTTGTTTGACTTAATGATCAATAACTTTAGTAAAGTTTGATGCGGACAAGGTTTCTCATGAATGCAGTTTCCCGTTCATCATGGATATGAGGAATTTACAAATTGTAGGAAATTGAAATGCTTGTTCTGTCATATTTTAAGTGTTTTATAATATTTATCTACTGGTTATAAAAAGAATAGTAATATTTATTCACTGCACATATGGTTTTGAAAATTGTGAATCAAATGTTGCTACTTCATCTGTGAAGTGGCTTGAAAGTCAGTATCCTTCTCGCGTAAAGTGATTTTTCTACATTAATTCTCATGGAGCAGAGGAAGCTGCATTGATGGAGCTCCTGAATTTCATGTATAGCAATACATTAACTACAAGTACAGCTCCTGCTTTGCTGGATGTACTCATGGCTGCTGACAAATTTGAGGTTGCTTCTTGCATGCGGTATTGCAGCCGGCTATTACGCAATTTGCCTATGACTCCGGAGTCAGCGTTGCTGTATTTGGAGCTTCCTTCTAGTGTCCTGATGGCTGAAGCAGTTCAGCCATTGACCGATACAGCAAAACAATTCCTAGCTGCAAGATACAAAGATATAACCAAGTTAGTTCTGTTTATGTACTCTTTTCCTTTTTCTTTTGTTTTGAAGTTTGTTATCCAAGGAATATTTCTGCTACCAGAATTTTTCCGACCAATTTCAGCATAGTTCAAAGTTTGGTTTCAATAATAAGTTCTGATTAGCAAAACTGGAAAAATTCCAGACATCTGGGTAACATATTGGCAACTTTGTAAAAATTTTAAACTATCAATTGTAACATAAGAATTTGATGTAAGCAATTATACAGAAGAATATAACAAGACCACCATATATTTATACGTGTGCATAAAATTTTCATTTAAATTTAACATCAGAAGGTTGGCAATAAATTAACGTACATAATGGTTTCAATGCATAAACCGTTACTTAAGGAAAGTGATGTAATTCATTTTAATTTGTAAAAGCAATATGACATGAAATTTTTAACATGTTGCTCTTGGGTGAATGGTAGATATGGATTACATTTGTAAATGTTCTTATTAAAGCATGTGGTACTTGCCTATGCTCGTTAATGATCTCATGCATCTTTGCTCAGGTTTCAAGAAGAGGTCATGAAGTTACCTCTTGCTGGTATTGAGGCAATTTTGTCCAGTGATGACCTCCAGGTGGCATCAGAAGATGCCGTATATGACTTTGTCTTGAAGTGGACAAGGGCTCATTATCCCCAGATAGACGAACGGCGAGACATTCTTAGTTCAAGACTTGGGCATTGCATCCGTTTTCCTTTCATGAGCTGCCGAAAGCTTCGGAAGGTTCTCACATGTAATGACTTCGAACATGAGTTTTCATCCAAGCTTGTGCTTGAGGCCCTCTTTTTTAAAGCTGAGGCCCCTCACCGTCAGCGAACTCAAGCTGCTGAAGAATCAGCTTCGTCTAGTCGTCGTTTTGTCGAACGTGCATATAAGTATCGGCCTGTTAAGGTGGTTGAGTTTGAACTTCCACGGCACCAATGTATAGTCTACTTGGATCTTAAGCGGGACGAATGTGCTAATCTGTTTCCATCTGGGAGAGTATATTCTCAAGCTTTTCATTTGGGTGGGCAAGGGTTTTTTCTATCCGCACATTGCAACATGGATCAGCAAAGCTCTTTCCATTGTTTTGGTCTCTTTCTTGGAATGCAGGAAAAGGGTTCAGTTTCATTTGCAGTTGATTATGAATTTGCTGCAAGGACAAAACCAGCAGAGGAGTATGTCAGCAAATACAAAGGGAACTACACTTTTACTGGGGGTAAGGCAGTTGGCTACCGCAACTTATTTGCCATACCATGGACTTCTTTCATGGCTGAGGACAGTCTCTATTTTATTAACGGCGTACTCCATCTCAGGGCTGAACTTACTATCAGGCACTGATTTTCTTATCTCCACGACATGAATTAATGCTGTTGTTTTGCTTATTAGCTGAGCCGAAGTACGAATCTTTCTTGGTTTTGAACAAGCAAAGAAGAAAGATTTAGGTGTCATTACTAACTGTCATAGGTATTGAAACCTTTTTTTAATCCTTTTGACCATAGTTCATCCTTGTGCTCTCAAAACATGAGAAAGGATGTAAATGGAAATTTCAGGAGTGAGAGATGTTGGTTGTTCTAACCTGTTCAAATGCAATGGAAGTTCGGAGGTTCTTTTGAACATTGTGAATAGGTTATTTAACTTTCTTATGGCCCAGTAGAAAATGTATAATTTATGTGTAGCTACCAGAGTTATCAGCGTTGTAGCAATATCCTTCTACTGACTAATGTTATTCCTTTGTAGCAGTATGCACGAGGCAAAGGCAGTGAATGAACTGAGTTGTGTGGTATGGTAAATGTTGTGCTTGCCAAGCTTGAATTTGTTCATAAGCATATCTAAAACAAGAATTAGGCTATCATTTTTTTTAATCTTTGCTTAAATTATAGCAATTTCCACACTATGAGTTGAAATTAGACTATCATTTTTTTTTTCATTCGGCAACCTGCACAATGGTACATGAGATTTGATGGCTTAAACAACCTGGTATTTATGTATATTCCATATCATTATAATTTCTCTGTCGTACAAAATGGGTGAGAAATTCTCCTATTCATAGGCGTAAAAACACCTTGGTCCCCAAGTTACACTTTGTAAAGTTACCTTGGCCCCCAAGTAAATAGCTGAGAAAGTCCCCTTTTTTTCTTTTGGTACGTAAAAAGAATTTATTTACCAAATCTTTTTACTTACAGGAAAAAATTACCTAGGTCCCAAAGTAACTAGATTACTCCAAACTAACTAAACTAGTGTCCATGTAATTAGCTTGCTCTTCAAGTAATTTCATATTGTACGAACATTCATAATTCATAGTATTATTTTACAACAAAATCCACTTTAATTAGAGACAACAAAACTTATGAAACATAAATAAACAAAACTAACAATCCGATTCCTATACAATATAGATTAGGATTATTTTTGGTTAATTCCTATATTAGGTAGAACACATGTGACGTTAGTTTTCCTAGTTCGATCTGGAAAACAAAAATACTTAAGTATATAATTAGGAGAAACGCAAATTATAAGCAGCAAAACATAAGCTTATAACAGAGAGAGAAAGAATGCCGAAGAACAAGGGAAAAGGAGGAAAGAACAGGAAGAGAGGGAAGAACGAAGCAGACGACGATAAAAGAGAACTAATATTCAAAGAAGATGGGCAAGAATATGCACAAGTACAACGTATGTTAGGTAATGGCAGATGTGAAGCGCAGTGTATTGATGGAACAAAACGTCTATGTCACATACGTGGTAAGATGCATAAAAAAGTTTGGATTGCTGTTGATGATATCATCCTCGTTGGTCTTCGTGATTATCAGGTAATTAATACACCATTGGTTTTTCCTCTCTTTTTTTCTTTTCTTGTTTTTCATGTTCATCTCAAGGCCAGGTTTTTACGCGTTACTTATCCGTCGCCACTGACGGAAGCATCACTTTCTGTTCGACTGGCATCTTTTTCTTCTTAGAATCTGATTTCTAACTTTTGTGAGAACCTTGGTCTTTTTCCGATGTTTAGATTCGTAATTTATGTGCACGGTGTAAAAAATATTTACAAAATTAAATTATTTCAAAGGTAATTTCAGATAACTCTATTTGATAGTATTGGATGGCAATCTTTAGTAAATAGACGTAACATGTTATAACATGTTAAATTATAATAATGGTGTAAAAGCATTATTACATAGTATAAATAAATAGCCATCCGTATAATTTGACAAAATTACTTACTAGCATAGTCCTAGTAGTTCTTTTATGGTTTTAATGCTCTTTGGTAATTGCCAGGATGATAAAGCAGACGTGATTCTGAAGTACATGCCAGATGAGGCGAGGCTGTTGAAGGCGTACAAAGAGTTGCCTGACAACATTAGGCTCAATGAGGGCCTTGGTGGTGGATTTGATGATGAGGAAAACGGCATTGCTGATAATTGTGTTGAGTTTGAGGATGATATTGACAGAATCTAAAATTTGTGAACTTAAAGTGATCGTGTTTTTGACTTACTAATATTTATGTAGGAGTTTAATTTCAGTATAGATTCACAGCTTATTATGTGTTTTTTGAAGTAATACATTATAAAAATTGCGGAACCACGTAAATCTCCTCTTGTCTTGTGCAATTTATTGCTTTTCTTTTTTAAATATTTTTCCGTTCTATTAGCCTGACATACTTCCCAACAATTGATGTCTGACCACATGCAGTGTAATTCTGGTAGAAAAGTACGGTATTAGTGCAGGTACTATTCACAAGAATAGTGCGACACTATCGATCATCATTATTAACACTATTCACTACTATTCTTTAATAGTGATAGTATTATTCACCAAATAGTGATTGTTGTCTACCTTATGTGGTTGTGATATTTTTTTCTTACACGGAGTAGTATTCATTGTTACTATTCACAGGCACTATTCACATAATTTATTTTTGTGAAAAATGCCATCGGAAGAAGGGAATGTTAAGATTGACAAGTTCAATGGAAGAAATTTTAGATTCTAGAAAAAGCAAATAGATGATTATTTGTACTAGAAAAAATTACACATACCTCTGACAGGGATAACATCAGAGAATATGGCCAAAGCGAATTGAGATCTATTAGATTGACAAACTCTTGGTGTGATTCATTTGATGCTAACACGAAATGTGGCGTTTAACATAATTAACAAGAAGACCACTGCAGACCTGACGAAGGCGTTATCAAATATGTACGAGAAGCCATCTACTTCAAATAAAGTCTATTTGATGCGTCGATTATTCAACTTAAAGATGACAAAAGGTGGATCTGTTACGGAACATATCAATAATTTTAATGTAATATTAACTTAGTTGAATTCTGCTAATATAACATTCGACGGTGAAGTCAGGGCGTTGATTCTATTATCATCTCTACCGGAGAGTTGGTATGCAACAGTAACTGCAGTTAACAGTTCATCGAGAAGTGCCAACTCAAATTGGATGATATTAGAGACTTGGTTCTAAGCGAAGATATTAGCCGAAAAGAATCAAGTGAACCGGATCTGTTTCTAATAACGAAAGCAGGGGGAGAAGCAACTAAAGAGAACAAAGTCATGGTTGTGGCAGATCAAAGTCAAGGAGAAGAGGGCAATCCAAAAAATGGCAAAGACATTACTTATTGAAATTGAGATAAAAAGGATCACTACAGTAGTCACTGTAGAGAGCCAAAGAAGAAGAAGAACGATTAATACAAGGATGTTAATTCAGCAAATGCAATTGCTGAACAAGTCAGTGATGCACTAATTTGTTGTGCAAATAGTCTAGTCGAATCTTGGATTCTAGACTCAGGAGCATCCTTTCACTCTACTGCATGCAAAGAATTATTGCATAATTATATTGCTGGAAATTCGAAAAGGTTTATCTAGTAGACGAAGAACCTCTGGATATTGTCGGGAAAGGTGAAGTTCATATAAAGACTTCACAAGGCATGCTATGGAAATTGTAAAATATCCGACATGCCTCAAGAAAAATCTGATATGTGGGTCATATTGATAGTGAAAGATATACAACAACATTCGATAATGGATCGTGGAAGATAACCAAAGGAAATTTGGTTGTGGCACGTGGCTTCAAGAAGGGAACACTGTATGCAACCGCAATACAGAGAGATACTATAGCAACAGTTGATCATGGTCGTGACACAACACTGCGGCACCGGAGGCTCGGGCATATGAGTGGAAAGGGAATGAAGTTGTTGGTATCCAAAGAAAAGTTTCCAAACGTAAAGCATGTTGAATTAGGTTTGTACGAAGATTGCATTTACGGAAAACAAAAGAGAATTAGTTTCTCAAAGGCGGGATGGACGCCAAAGAAAGAGAAGCTGAAACTAGTGCATACAGATATATCGTGACTAGCTCCTAACTTCTCTGTGAGGCTCACATTATTATGTCACCTTCATTAATGATTCTACAAGATAGGTATGGGTTTATTTTCTAAAAAATAAATCTGATGTGTTTGTTATCTTTAAAAGATGGAAAACTGAAGTTAAAAATCAGACAAGTCTAAAGTTAAAATGTCTGAAGTCTGACAATGGAGGAGAGTATGATAGTCAAGAGTTTAAAGCAATCTGCTTTGAGATTGGGATCAGACTGGTCAAGACAGTTCCTGGAACACCGGAACAAAATGGCGTTGCTGAGAGGATGAACAGAACCTTGAATGAACGAGCCAGAAGTATGAGAATACATTCTGCATTGTCTGAGTACTTTTGGGCCGTGGCTGTTAACAAGGCAGCTTACCTCATACACAAGGGACCCTCTGTACAACTAAATTTTGAAATTCCTAAGGAGGTTTGGACAGGAAAGAAGGTAACTCTCTCACATCTGATTTTTTTTGATTGTATTGCTTATGTGCATGTAAACTCTAATGATAGAGATAAGCTTGATCCTAAAGCCAAGAAATGTTTCTTTATTGGCTATGGTGATGATAATTTTTATTATCGATTTTGGGATGATCAGAATAGAAAGATCCCAAGACACAAGAATTTCACATTTAATGAAAATGTGATGTACAAGGACAAGCTTGAAGTAGAACCAACCAGCACCAGCAAACATACATCTAAAACAGTTGAATTAGAAGAAATCTCAGAAAATGAAGTGGCTAGAGAGATTACAACTTATTCTAAAATTTAACATGACCAGAGATATAATCTGATGCAGAACCAAATCTGGAGTCAGGAGTTGAATCAAATTGGGGATCAGTTACTCTTGAACCTACATTAAGGAGAACTAAGAGGGTCACAAATGCTCCAGATAGGTTAACTCTCTCTCTCTCTCTCTCTCTATCTCTCTCTACTATTTTGCTTCTAACTAATACTAGAGAACCTATAATGACCCGGCTGGTCATTTTGGGAGTTGTAGCCCCGTGTCCCTATTTACTACTCATTTTATTCTTAATAGTTTCTATGTGACTTTTCGGGGGTAGTTGGTTCGGTTCTGGGGAAGTTTCGAAATGAGTTGAGACACTTATTCTCCACGTTAGAAGCTTAAGTTGAAAAAGTTGATCGGATATTGACTCGTGTGTATACGACTCCCGAACGGAGTTTTGATGATTCTATTAGTTCTGTTGTGTGAGTATGGACTTAGGAATTTGTCCGGATATTGATTTGGAGGTCCGTAGTTGAATTAGGCTTGAAATGATGAAAGTTGAAAATTTAAAAGTTTGACCGAGAGTTGACTTTGTGGTTATCAGGCTCGGATTGGGGTTTTGGGAGTTAGAGTGGGTCCGTTGTATCATTTGTGACTTGTGTGCAAAATTTTAGGTCAATCGGACTTGATTTGATAGGTTTCGGCATCGAATGTAGAAGTTAGAAGTTCAAAAGTTCATTAGGCTTGAACCGATGCACGATTCGTGGTTTTAGCATTATTTGATGTGATTTGAAGGCTCGACTAAGTTCGTATAACGATTTAGGACTTATTGGTATATTTGGTTGAGGTCCCGGGGGCCTCGGGTGGAGTTCGAGTGGTTAACGCATCAAGTTTGGAATTTGAAACACTATTGAAGATCACCAGGTCTGGTGCAATCGCACCTGCGGAGTTTTGATCGTAGGTGTGATTAGGGAAGCGCAGATGCATCCTGGAGAGGTGCATGCAGTGGTCACAGGTGCGAGGGTGTTTACGCACCTACGTGGCCATAAATGCGGAGAATGGAGCGCAGAAGCTGAATTTGATTAGGGGACTGTGGAGCGCAGATACATAGGAGTTCCATAAGTGCGGACTCACACCTGCACATGTGTGATCGCAGAAGAGGAGGTAGTGGTGTCTTTGGCAAACCGCAGAAGTGGGAGATTTCTCGCACCTTCGAGATCGCAGATGCGACTAAATGAGTCGCAGACGCGAAAGAGCTGGGGGCAGAGTATTAAATTTGAGGATTTCGTGATTTTTATCATTTTGGACATTTCAAGCTCAAGCTCAGGCGATTTTTGAGAGGGATTTTGAAGGGATTCTTGAGGTAAGTCATTTGTGGTCATTTTTATTCAATAATCTTGTTTCCGCATTGAATTTTCCACCTAGTTTGTGATTTGGAGAGTTTAATTTGGGGATTTGAGTGACGATTTGGTGTCGGATTTTGGTAAATTTGTTATGTTCGGACTTGTGGTTGAATGAGCTTCCAGATTTTGTAACTTTTATTAGATTCCGAGACGTGGGCCTGGGAGTCGACTTTGAGTTGGCTTTTTAACTTTTGGTTAAGAACTTAGCATTTTTATATAGAATTGATTCCTACAGCTTAAGTTGATTGTATCAAATTTTTTGTGGGTAGATTCGAGGTATTCAGAGGCTGTTTCACTAGGAAAGAGCTTGTTGGAGTAGAGATCTGCACAGTTTGAGCTAAATAACACTTCTAAACTTAGTTCTAAGGGTATGAAACCCCAAATTACGTGTTATGTGATTGGTGTTGAGATGTCGCATATGCTAGGTGACGGGAGTGTGGGCGTGCACCGTAAGAATTGTGACTTGGTCGATTGCATGGAACTGTATAGTTGAATAATCTTGTCGTTATATGTATTTTCACCATGTGTTAGAGAAGTGGAGCTGCCAGTCATATTAGAAATCATGCTTAGGCTACGTGTTGGTACGATTGGGACCAATAGAGGCTATGATACATGTTGAATTATTTTCTTAATTTACCATTTTGTACTCAGTCACATCTATTATTTGCATATTATATCTCAGACTCTATTGTCCTTTATTGATACATTACATCGTTATTGTTTGGGCTGATTATCCTAATCCTTGTGAGCCCGAGAGACTAGAAAGATTGACGACTGAGTGAGGCCGAGGGCCTGATTGTAAGGATATTTATGGGATCGAGATGCACGCCGCAACAGATTTATTTGATTCATGCCATGATTGGCTTATTATAGCATTTGGGATAGAATCACCCCTCTGAAGTCTGCACATCCATAGTAAGCGCAGGTACCTACTGAGTACAAGTATGTGTGCCGAGCGATTAGGAGGATTGAGTGGCTGTGAGGATGGAGTGACTGCGAGGAATGAGTGACTGTGAGGATGGAGTGAATGGTAGGACTAAGTGATTGATACTCTAAGAGAATGCATATGATTTCATTACTGTAGGGGAATGATGTAACAACCAGACCGGTCGTTTTGGGAGTTGTAGCCTCGTTCCCCCATTTACTTCTCATTTTATGCTTAATAGCTGCTATATGACTTGCCGGGTAAATTGGTTCAATTCCGGGAAGATTTCGAAATGAGTTGAGATACTTAGTCTCCAGGTTGGAAGCTTAAGTTAAAAAGATTGACCGGATGTTGACTTGCATGTAAACAACTCCAGAACATAGTTTTAATGGTTCCGTTAGCCCCGTTGGGTAATTTTGGACTTAGAATTGTGTCCGGATAATGATTTGGAGGTTCATAGTTGAATTAGACTTGAAATGACGAAAGTTGGAAATTTAAAAGTTTGACTGTGAGTTGAGTTTATGGTTACTGGTCTCAGATTGGGGCTCTGGGAGTTGGAGTGGGTCCGATGTGTCATTTGTTACTTGTGAGCAAAATTTGAGGTCAATCGGACTTGATTTGATAGGTTTCGGTATCAAATGTAGAAGTTAAAAGTTTAAAAGTTCATTAGGCTTGAATCGATGCGCGATTCGTGATTTTAGCGTTGTTTGATGTGATTTGAAGGCTCAACTAAGTTAGTATCGTGTTTTAGGAATTGTTGGTATATTTGGTTGGGTACCGGAGGTCTCGGGTGGATTTCGGGTGGTTAATGGATCAATTTTGGAATTTGAAAGACTGCTGAAGCTAACCACGTCTGGTACAATCGCACTTGTGGAGTTTTGATCGCAAGTGTGAGTAGGGGAGCGCAGATGCGACCTGGAGAGGTGTGTGCAATGGTCGCAGGTGCGAGGGTATTTATGCACGGCACAAATGCGGTGAATGAAGCACAGAAGCAGTATTTGATTAGGAGATTGTGGAGCGCAGGTACGGAGGAGTTTCACTGGTACGTACTCGCACCTGCGCGTGTGTGGTCACAGAAGTGGAGGTAGTGGTGTCCTAGGAAAACTGCAAAAGCGGGAGATTTTTCGTACCTGCAAAACCGCAGATGCGACTAAATGAATCGTAGGCGTGAAAGAGCTGGACAGAGTATTAAATTCGAGGGTTTCATGATTTTTATCATTTTGGACATTTCAAGCTCGGGCTTAGGCAATTTTTGAGAGGGATTTCGAAGGGATTCTTGAGGTAAGTCACTTGTAGTTATTTTTATTCAATAATCTTGTTTCTCCATTGAATTTCCCACCTAGTTTGTATGTTTTTGAGGTGGAATTTGGAAGTTTGAGGCTAGGGATTTTGGATAGATTAATTTGGGGATTTGAGTGACGATTTGGTGTCAGATTTTGGTAAATTTGGTATGGTTTGACTCATGGTTGAATGGGCTTCCGAATTTTGTAACTTTTATTAGATTCCGAGCCATGGGCCCGGGGGTCGACTTTGAGTTGACTTTTGACTTTTGGTTAAGAACTTAGCATTTTTTATGGAATTGATTCCTATAGCTTGAGTTGATCGTATCGAATTGTTTGTGGCTAGATTCTAGGTATTCGGAGGCCGTTTCACGAGGAAAGAGCTTGTTGGAGTAGAGATCTGCACAATTTGAGCTAAGTAACACTTCTAAACTTAGTTCTGAGGGTATGAAACCCCGAATTACGTGTTATGTGATTGGTGTTGAGGTGTTGCATATGCTAGGTGACAGGCGTGTGAGCATGCACTGTAAGAATTGTGACTTGATCGATTCCATGGAACTGTATAGTTGAATAATCTTGTCGTTATCTGTATTTTCACCATGTGTTAGAGAAATTAAGCTGCTAGTCATGTTAGAAATCATGCTTAGGCTACATGTTGGTACTGTAGGGACCTACATAGGTCGTGATACATGTTGAATTATTTGATTAATTTATAATTTTGTACTTAGTCACATCTATTATTTGCATATTATATCTCAGTATCTATTGTCCTTTATTGATACATTACATCGTCATTGTTTGGGCTGATTATTATGATTCTTGTGAGCCCGAGAGACTGGAGAGATTGATGACTGAGTGAGTCTGATGGCTTAATTGTGTGGATATTTATAGGATCGGGTTGTATATCGCAACAGGTTTATTTGATTCATGCCATGATTGGCTTATTATAGCTCTTGGGTTAGAATTGCCCCTCCGGAGTCTGCACATCCATAGCGAGCACAAGTACCAACTGAGTGCGAGTGCCGTGCGCGAGTGCCGAGCAATTGGGAGGATTGAATGGTTATGATGATGGAGTGACCATGAGGAATGAGCGACTATGAGGATGGAGTAAATGGGAGGACTGAGTGACTCATACTCTGAGAGTATGCATATGATTTCATTACTCTTTTGTACTTAAGTTGGAATTTATTACTATCATGTAGATACCGTGATACACCATGTTTTGTTTCAATTGAATTTGACGTGATTTACCTGTTTGGGCTTTAACTGTTAAACTTGGAAGCATTCCTACATTCATGTACTGTAATTCTGTAATTAAACTGTATCTGCAAAGCTCGTCACTACTTCAACCTAATAGTTTGACTTGTTACTTATTGAGTTGATTGTACTCATGCTACACCCTGCACTTCGTGTGCAAATCCAGGTATTTTCGGGCACGGTGGTTGCTGATTCTCGGAGTTTACTGTCTTTTAGAGATATTCGAGGTAGCTGCCCTGACATCCGCAGACCTTGACTCTCCTCCCCTATCCTTCAGCTTTATTTATTCAGTTTCAGTTTCTTAGATAATATTTTAGACTTGTGTTGTATAGATGCTCATGTACTCAGTGACACCCTGGTTTTGGGAACTTTCGTATTGAATTATGATCTTTTATCTAATTTATGAGAGTTTTGATTATTTAAACCTGCTTTAGTACATTTTTCATTTGAAAGTGTTGGTAATGTCTGAGTTGTCGGCTTGCCTAGTACTATGTTAGGTACCATAACGACATGTTATGTTTTAGATCGTGACAGAACCAAAGCATTTTGTTGAAGCAATGCAGGTGATAAACTCTGATAAGTGGAAGCTAGCCATGAAAGAAGAAAAGAATTCTCTTCAAAAGAATAAACATTGATACTTACAGAGTTATCAAAATAAAGAAGGAATTGCAAAACAATTGAGTGTACAGGGTCAAGGAAGAGCATGATGGTAAGAAGAGATACAAAGCACGATTAGTAGTAAAAGGCTTTTAGGAGAAGAAACGAATTGACTGCACCAAGATCTTCTCTCCTGTAGTCAAATTAACTACTATCATGTTGGTGATAATTATCATAGTTGTAGAAAATTTGTATTTGGTGCAGCTAGATGTAAAAATTGCTTTCTTATATGGTGACCTTGAAGAAGACATCTACATGAAGAAACCTGAAGGTTTTCAAGTCACTGGTAAAGAAAACCTTGTGTGTAAGTTGAAGAAGAGTTTGTACGGTTTGAAACAAGCTCATCGACAATGGTACAAGAAATTTAAAGAATTCATGCATAATAATGGTTTTACACGATGTGAGATGGACCATTGCTGTTATATCAAAATTTTTGATGAATCCTATATCATTTTGCTTTTGTACGTTGATGATATGCTAATTGCAGGATCTAGCATAAATAAGATTAATAGGGTTAAGCAACAACTGGTGGAGGAGTTTGAAATAAAAGACTTAGGACTAGCTAAGCAAATGCTTCTGATGAAGATTAGCAGAAACAATTCTAAAGGAACCTTAAAATTGTTTCAAGAAAAGTACATACAGAAGGTACTAAACAAGTTCAGTCTTCATGATGCAAAGACTAGAAGAACTCCATTCGGAAGCCATCTTAATCTGTCGAAGGACCAATCACCTAAGACAAATGAAGAAAAGGAGTACATGTTCAAAGTTCCATATGCTTCAGTAGTAGGAAGTTTGTTGTATGCTATAGTTTGCACTAGACTTGACATAGCCCATGCAGTTGGAGTTGTCATTAGATACATGTCAGATCCAGGAAAGGAACACTGGAAGGTATAAAATGGATATTGCAATATCTCAAAGGCACATCGGGTATGCCACTTTGTTTTAAAAGGAGTGATATAATCTTACAAGGTTTTGTTGATGCAAATTTCGGTGGCGATCTAAATAGTCGCAAAAGTACCATGAGCTACGCGTTCACCTTCGGTGGTATTGCTGTTAGATGGATGTCCAGACTTCAGAAAAGTATTGTTCTATCTACCACAGAAGCAGAGTACATGGCAATCTCAGAAGCTGGAAAAGAGATGATCTGATTCAAGAACTTTCTTAAAGATCTAGGTAAAAAGCAGGACAATTGTGAGCTTTTTAGCAATAGCAGAGTGCTATTCATCTTGCCAAGAATCCAATATTTCATGCAAGATCAAAGCACATCCAGCTAAGGTATCATCATATCTGAGAGTTGATAAGTGAAGGAACTCTTTTCCTGCAGGATTGAGGAACCCATCAGACATGTTGACCAAAGTTGTCGGTATTGACAAACTGAGATTGTGCACCGCCTCAATTAGCCTTCAAGATTGATAATGTGAAGGCGCCACCAAAGAATAGCAAATCTTTTTTTTTAAATTCTTTTTCTTGATATATATGGGTTTGAGGGGGAGATTTAAAGGAACAAACCCTGCTGTAAAATGAGTAGTGAAAGAAAGAAAAAAAAGGCAAAGAAGGAAATGTATGCTGCACCAAAAGTCAGCAGCAGAAAAATATGTGAATTGATATCGGTGCATGCAAGAAAAGAAGCAGGGTTCATATTATGATATTTGCTTATAAATAGGCATCTCCTTCCTCAATTATAAATCATCCCTCAACTTTTTATTTCTCTTCAATTAATAAAGAATTATTTCTTTGTGTGGTCGTACATTGCCGTCTCGTCTTGTCTTGTGCAATTTATTACTTTTTCTCTTTTAAATATTTTTCCTTCGATTAGCCTGACATGCTTCCCAATAAAATAAATCCTTCATAAAACAGCAAAAGGATCAAAAAAGAAAAATTAAATAGTAATATGGTATTAATACGATTAGCAATCTATTCCAATCAGCATACTAAAATGAAGTTCTGATATTAATTTTTTAATTCTTATTTGAGGAACTCCCACCTTGTAGCAATTGAGAAAATGCTAACTTTGCCAAATGTTACTATGTACCAGAATTTGAGAGTATTTAGCAAACAAAAACTAAAAATAATTTGGATGGGTCTTCGCCGGACCTGCGTGAATTAATACGTGATGCTTTGTGCACTGGATTACCCTTTTTTTTATTACTAGGTGGAATAGAATTCAGCTTTCGCCAGGTATTTACTGTAAATTATTGGGTTTATATACAAAGTATTGTCACAATGTTCATGTCATGAAACATGATCATAATTACTGGCCCTTCTAAATTTAAAAGTGCTAAAACCTCAAGAGTGGAAACACAAATGTGCATTGGAGTAAACACTTTGGGATGGACTCTCAATTTTAAGCCATCCAATAAAAAGTGACAATCAAGAAATACTTGTAAATATAACAGACGAACCAGGTTAAATTTCAATTGTTAATTCATCGAAAAGTTTTCTGGATACATGTAAAAGTTCGCAGATATTTATCCCCAAGTTCAATGGAGGAAGGAGCTCCTATGGTGAAGGGGCTGAAATATAGAGAAAGGGAGGAGGATTTTAAGTCTTGGGACGGGTTGGGTTTAAGGTTATGGATATTAGGTATTCAGTATGGGTAATGGCTTGGGGAGTTAAAAATGCTTAAAAGGCCACCACGTGTCCCCTCCATTAAATTGAGGGGTAAGTACATTTAATTGTACAGACGATGGGGACAAATCAGACCAAATGGTATAATAGAGGATATTATAAATACTATTCAATAGTAGGGGAATACTTCTTATCTTTTTCCGTTATAAAAAGTTATAATGCAGTGGCAAAGGAGTACAAAATTTGCCATAGATTACAAGTTCAGATCATAGGTGCGAAACTTTAGTATTTTTTTTTTTTTTAATCCCCTTCTAGAGTTTCTGATTCCGCCCCTAGAATTATGTATTATACTTCAGTTATAGTTCAGATCCTAGATGTGGCATTAAAGTTGGAGTGGCTCTTCTCTTTCCTTTAGTTTAACTTCTGTTACTCCTTCTCTCCGTTTCGTTTCATGTGACGAGAATTTTATTGGATTCAAAATTTTAGAAAAGATTTTTTTTTTTTTGAAATTTCTAATTCAATACAAATCCTAAACATTTGTATGATGTAGCCATAAATCATTTCCTTAAGAATAAAATAAAATTTTATATTAAATTATTTTTAACTATAGAAAGTTATCATTATTCTATCTAGAATAAACTAAAAAAATGCGTGCCATATAAAATAGGACATATAAAGTATTTCAATTCCAATATTTTTTTCAAAAGTTGGAGTCATACTTCTCTTACTATTGCTTAAGTTTCTTGTAACGGACAAATTGCCAATGAAAGGTAGCATATATATACTCTAGAATTGTCGATTTACGAACGAACTGACTAGGCACTACCGTTGACAGAAAAACAAAAAAGGAAGACGAGCTTTCTCTTTCATGTATTGGCCCTATATCTTAAGATGTAAGTATACATAGTGTTAAGTCAAAGCTCATTTTCTTTTACCCTACACGAAAAGGTTGGCGGAAGTGCAAAGGGAAAAATGGATAGAAGTGGACATCATTTCATTTTCCACTTTACTTCCAAATCAGAATTGTCGTTTTGACCAATCTAACTACGAAGAACAAACTTGGACCGATGCCTACATTGTAGGATGTCTAGGAATTAGACTTAAACCTAATCAATGTGTGATTCAATTCAGTGATTAAGGGATAATAATTCAAATCATTTGAATATCGACAATCTGCGAACATTACTAGTCAATTCTGTCTTTCCTAATTTCCTATTAATTATGTGAAAATAATGATTTCGAGTTAAAAAAACTTGTGCTTTGTCAACTTGATAAGAAACACATTCATGACCATGTAAATTTTAAAATCTTCATACAATCTTCAAGTTTATATGAAATGAGATAATTACTTCATATTCTAATTTGTATGACTTGTTGAAAACATAGGTTTATCCAACAAGATACTGTCTCATATGATATACTAAGAGAATTGATAGTAGGTTAGTCAAATTTAAAGCATATGATATGTGTTATTCACTTTGGCTCACAAATTTATCTCTTGGACTATGGTATATCTGAGTTTGAGATGCGCGTATTATGTGTAATTTGTTATAAATAGAATTGTATTTAAGGTGAACGTCTATATTTTAGAGAGATTTTAGGGTTTGTTACTTGGTGGCTAAGTCACTTTTCTCTTATAAATAAAGGAATTTTATTCCATTGTAATTCATCTCAAATCAATAAGAACACTCTCTCTCTACTTTTCTCTGCAATGCTCTTATTCTTCTTTTATTGTTTTATAACACGTTATAAGCACGAGACTCCAACCAATTGAGTAGAGACAGTTGTTTTAATTTGTAGATATAATATTAATTAGTTGTCTAATGTTTTGAGAAATTAAACCACCCTCGGAGAGAAGATATAGAACGTTGTCTTGCGTGAATGCATTGATTCCTATACTAGGCATCTGCTTTGGTCATCATGCTTTGTGATACATGCATGGTGCTCAACTTGTACATAATATTAAGCAAAACGATTGTCGATTATTCCATGAACTTCCTTCAGGAAATAAATTCCGGATTTAAGGTAATTATTTTACTTTATTTTTCTTTTTTAAATTCTTGAAATTCTATCATTTGATTTTAAATACCAGCAAAGACAATAAATTTTGATTATAACTCTAATAGAGTTTATAAAAAATTATAACCACCCGAAGTGGTAAAATTTCTATATCTTGCCATAATCAAATTCATGTATGATTGTGAGCACAAGAAGTGGAAACCCGTCCTATTGAATTTGCTTTATTTTTATTCCCTTAATACAATGTGATAGCAATATGTGATAAGTCTAAAAGAAGATAAAATTATTATCGTGAAGGTATCAATGGATGTGAACGTGGCAATAGACGAAATTATAATCGTCATCATTGTGGTAATGAGAATAATAAGGATTCTCAAAATAATCTTTCACTCTGTGAAAGTAATGTTTGTCATTGATTTGGCATGAGATTTTGTAAAACACATATAGATGATTATGGCCCATTCATGGTGGGAATTTGGCAACATGTGATTTATGAATACATATTCATTCTTGAAAGAATATGAACGTGCTACTGGTAGTGGATATACCACACTAACCTCTAGAAAGAGGTTTGAGATGAAATAAGAAAATAATTTATTATGGCATCAATGGTCATTGACCACGTACCTATTGTGATTGTGCCATGTAACTATTACGGGGCAAAAGTAATGAAAGCAACATATCTTGCCAATAATAATTTTGACCATGACCATAATGATATAACTTTCTCCTTGAAAGAGATATTCACCATATGGATGATGATGAATATGTGGTAGTACAAAATTAGTTGAGTGCTCTGGAAGAGCCAATTATACTGTTTTTGAGAAATAAAATTGATTATCACTAAGGTATTGTGTCGTAGTAAGTCTCAAAGAAACACTTATTGAGTTTCTAAATCATTCACGAAAACGGTTGGTTATATTGAGACTACAAATAATGAGACGACTTAATATCTTCTATTACTACAACTTGTAGCGATGTAATATGTATGCAAAAAGCTACCCGCTTTATTCTCCAGTTTGTACAACACAAATAAAAGAATGTCATAATAAAGTAGAAGTTTATTGGTATAAAAACCCATATCATAATAAACTTGGAGTTTATTGATAATTGCACACGTCATGGTATAAACCTGAAGTTTATTAATATTGATAAGTTATTTAGTTGACACAATTGGTTTAGACATGTTAATTTAAGCATGATGTGCAGAAATAAAAGAGAATTCACATGGGTAAATATTAAAGAACTAGAAAATTCTGTACGAATTTCTTATATTGTTTATTTTCATTAATTATTAGACCAACTAAAATTGGGATTGAATCCCATGAATGCTGGAAATATCAAAGGTGAATATGGGCTCATTCACCTACCATCTATACCACATAAGATGTATCTAAAATATGGTTACATGTAAAATTATTATTAACCCGCAACTTGGTGGTTGCGAGATAAGTTGCTCAATAATTAAATTTAGAGCATAATTTTAAGATTCTCTATTCAAGAAGTTCATCTTGATAAGTTGGTTTACATAGCAGTTGGTTTAGCAAAATAATTTATTGAGTGCCTCCACTTAATAGCTAAACTATTAATTATGAGAACAAAGTTATCGATATCAGTTTGTTATATATGAAAGTGTATTACATTCTCCCCTCACAAGTGGTTCAGAGTCAAGAATCAAATAATTTCATCTTTTTTTTTTGGTAACAAACTTAATTTTATTAATCACCAAAGCAATTAGTTACAAATCCATAGCTAAGCCAACAAAGCTAGCTATCTCAATAGGAAAATAAACATCACAAACTACCTACTCCCTACTTTGATCAAATTAGAAGACATAAGACTGTATTTGAGCTTTGATCGTAGGGGGTGCCCGAACACAACAAATATAATCTATCTCATTTGCAATGTTTCCATATTGCCTACTCCTTTGTTCGAATATTCGTAAGTGTCATGACCCAAGTTCTCCCTCCGTAAATTGTCGTGACGGCACCTAGTCTCTACGACTAGGTAAACCTAACAATTGCGAAAAAAGGAAAAACAACAGAGAAAACAAATAAAAACTGCGGAATTAACATAGTGAAGGTTTAAAGATGCCGCTCGGCGTATACAATATAGTCTCTCAAACTAAACAACTTTTCAAAACTCGGAATCTCATGAAATCATAAGTTGTTGAATAACTACAAGTGTCTAACTCCAGAATGTCTAAACAAGAGTAAATACAGAAGGGCTAATACTATGAGAGAGAATAGAAAAGGACTCCTCGGTCTGCAGATGCGGCAGATATACCTCGAAGTCTCTAGAGAATCGCCTCGCCTCAAGGGTAGTAGGACTGAGTCGAAGTACTTGGATCTGCTGTGACGACCCGACCAGTCGTCTCATGAGTTACCGCTCCATTTTTCCCATTTATGCTTCTTTATGCTTTATTTATCCGTGTTATGTGATATCGGGTTGGTCGGATCGAATCCATAAGGAATTTGGGAAGGTTTGAGACACTTAGTCTCTTTTGAGGGATCTTAAGTTGGAAAAGTCAACCGGATGTTGACTTATGTGTTAGAGAGCTCGAAAGTGAATTCCGATAGTTCAGTTAGCTTTGGGAGGTTATTTGTGACTTAGGAGTGTGATCAGAATAAGTTTTGGAGGTTCAGAGTAGATTTAAGCTTGAATTGGTGAAGTTGATATTTTTGCAATTTCCGGTCGATAGGCGAGATTTTGATATAGGGGTCGGAATGGAATTTCGAGAGTTGCAATAGTTCCGTTGTGTCATTTGGGATGTGTGTGAAAAATTTCAGGTTATTCGGACGTGGTTTGGTTGGATTTTTGATCAAAAGCGTAATTTGGAAGATTTAAGAAACTTAGGCTTGAATCCGATGTGTTTTGGGTGATTTGATATTGTTCGAGGTATTTTGATGATTGGAACAAGTTTGAATAAGGTTTTAGGATATGTTGGTTCCTTTGGTTCGGGTCCCGGAGGCCTCGGGTGAGTTTCGGGTGGTCAACCGGATCATTTTGAAGTTTGAAAAATTGCAGATTTTGAGTTCCAGCAGTTGCAGACATTTTGGTCTTCGCGTTCGCGAGAGGACCCTCGCGTTCGCAAAGAGTCTGCTGAGGGAGGTGGAAGTTTAGCCTTTGTGTTCGCGACGCAGGTGACATGTTCGCGAAGGGCTGCGAGGTTGTGCATCGCGTTCGCGGGCATGTAGTCGCGTTCGCATAGAAGGAATTGAAAGGTCAAGCTTCAGTGGAAATTAACCCATCGCGTTCGCGAAGGTTCATTTGGGAAAAGCATCGCATTCGTGTGGGTTGTATCGCGTTCGCGTAAGAGGATTATGTTCAATGTTATTTTTGTGCTTCGCGAATGCGAGGCTTTGACCGCGTTCGCGAAGAAGGAAATTAAGGCCTGGGCAAAATGTTTTTAACTCGTCTTGTCCGCGATTTTGGGGCTCATTTCCTCCATAGCTGGTCATTTTTAGAGATTTTTGAAGGAGATTGAAGAGGGGTTCGAGGGGAATCACTTGGAGGTAAGATTCTTGGACTAAAAACTCGATTATTATGTGAATTTCACCTAGAAAATCATGGAATCTAAGCCTAAAATTGAAGAACTAGGGCTTGAAATTGGAGGCCAAACATTTGGGATTTGAAGGGTCATTTGTTAATGGATTTTGATGTTCTTGGTATGTATGAACTCGTGGGAAGTTAAGGAATCTATTGGTGTAAAAATTATTGAATTCCGAGACGTGGGCCCGGGGGTCGGGTTTTGGTAATTTCAAGATTTGTGCCCTTTATTGATTGTTTTCACTTGGGCTTCGTTCCCTTAGCATATTTTGACGTCCTCGTTCTGATTTTGGATAGATTCGACACGCGTGGAGGCCGATTCATGGGGAAAAGACATCGCGAGCTAGAGATTTAGCCAGTCTGAGGTGAGTAATAATTGTAAATGATGTTCTGAGGGTTTAACCCCGGATTTGCACATCGTAGTGCTATATTGAGGTGAGACACACCTTTGATGACAAGTGTGAGGTCGTGTACTGTTGGGGATTGTGACTTGGTCGGTCCCAATTGATGATTTTACCGCGCATTTGATTGAAAACTATTTGATATCATCATTATTTGGGCTGAATGTCATATTTGGGCTTCATGCCAACTGTTTAAACCCTTCAGGGCCTTTTTACTGATATTTCCTAACTGTTTGACTTTATATTTGAACTCAGTCATGCTATTTTTCCACTGTTTTCATACTCAGCCATGTTTACTCAATTGTATTACTTAAATGATATTTTAAATGATGTTTGGGCTGAGAAACACTATTTTTACTGTTGCCTGAGTGGCTTGTGAGGATTTTGACTATGTAAGGTCGAGGGCCTATGTTGTGAGGAAACACTGATATTGATTTGAGGCCGAGGGCCTAAGATATATACGCCACGAGGTGGCTTGATTGATATGAGGCAGGGGGCCTAGTTTGATTCCATGAGATGGCTTGTTATTGCGCTTGGGCCGTAAGGGGCCCCTCCAGGAGTCTGCACACCCCCAGTGAGCGGGGTACCCATTATGATGTGAGATTGAGCCCGAGGGGCTGGTATTGTTCTGAGATGTTGCCCGAGGGGCGGATTTGCTGATACTGTGCCCGAGGGGCAAACTTCTATATGTTTACTTTACCTTAATTACCTGTCAATTACTTGTTTACTTGTTGAAAGAAGTTTTACTTTATTTTTCACTGGTTTACTGCTTTTATATGATTTTTACTACTTCATTATAGAATGCTCTGTGCCTTACGTGGTTTCTTGCTTTAAGTCTTTATTTACATTTGTTACTCACTGAGTTGGAGTACTCACTTTACTCCCTGCACCTTGTGTGCAGATTCAGGCGTAGCGGGTTCCGCTCCCGAGTGCTAATCCCTCCAGATTCAGGTGGACATTCGAAGTTCACGAGGTAGCTGTTGGTGTCCGCAGCCCCGTGTCTTTACTCCTTTATCACTTCTCTCTCTTTTCAGACAGTTGTACTAGTTTATTGACTTAGCGGATTTGTATTATGACTTATAGATGCTCATGACTAGTGACACCCCGGTTAGGACTGTGTATGGGTGTTCTTCCGCGTATTTATGTTATCATTGTCATTTCGGATTTATTTTATCATGTTTAGACTGTTTCTTAAATGCTTAACTGTTAATAATTGAAAAAATGGGAAGTGTCGGCTGGCCTTATCTTCACGAGAGGCGCCATCACGACCGAGTTCGGGTTTGGGTCGTGACAAGTTGGTATCAGAGCCTAGGTTACATAGGTCTCACGAGTCATGAGCAAGTTTAGTAGAGTCTCGTAGATCGGTACAGAGACGTCTGTATTTATCCTCGAGAAGCTGCAGAACCTTTAGGAAAAATTCATATTCTTGAAATTCTTGTCGTGTGAACTTGTTGATCCGAGTACTAAACTTCTGTTATTCTATTCTCTCACAGATGGTGAGGACACACACTACTGGTCGGGGTGGACGACCCCCAGTACCACCAACTATGGCCACTAGAGGCTGTGGACACGGTCGTGGTCGTGGTAGAGGTAGAGCAGCGAGGGTAGCACCTGTAGATCCACCAGCTGCCCCAGCTCAGGATCAGGCTCCAGCTATGGATGCTCCAGTAGCACCAGTTCAGGCACCAGCTATGCCCATCATGATTCCGGATCTTCAGAAGGCCTTGACTCAGATCATATCAGTTTGCACTGGCCTAGCTCAGGCGGTTTTAGCCACTAAAGCTGCAGCTACTTCACAGGCCGGGGGAGGCAATCAGACTCCTTCCGCTCGCACACCTGAGCAGGTCGTGCAGGGACTTCAGACACCGGGGGCACATTCAGCCCAGCCAGTTACATCTGCTCAGGACTATGTAGTTCCTGCCATGTCGGAGGATGAGCATCGTAGGTTGGAGAGGTTTGGTAGACTTCAGCCTCCGTCATTCAGTGGTGCAGAGGGCGAGGATGCCCAGGGTTTCTTAGATAAGCGCTAGAGGATGCTTCAGTATTCTGGAGACCAGCGGGGTCGCTTTTACCACCTATCAGTTTTCAGGAGCTGCTTTCACTTGGTGGGAGGATTTTGAGAGGCGTAGGCCTGTTGGTGCATCACCCCTTTCCTGGCAGTAGTTCTCCATTCTCTTCTTGGAGAAGTACGTGCTGCAGTCCCATAGAGAGGAGCTGCGTAGGCAGTTTGAGTGGTTGCGACATGGGGAGATAACCGTGTCGCAGTATGAGTTGAGGTTTTCTGAGATGGCTCGTCATGCCATCTGGTTGGTTTTGACAGATCGAGAGTGGATCAGGAGGTTTGTTGATGGTCTCACTTATTAGCTCTGTATTCTTATGACCATAGAGAGGGTATCTGGTGCTACGTTCGAGGAGGTTGTTGATATCGCCCATAAGATTGAGTCAGTTCGCCATCAGGAGTGAGAGGAGAGGGAGGCCAAGAGGCCTCGAGGATCTGGCAGCTATAGTGGAGCTCCTTCAAGGGGTCAGTTTTAGCACGGTAGAGGCTGTTCATTCAGGTCTGCTCAGCCAGCTCGCCCAGGTTATTGTGGGGCATCTTCGAGTCATGGTTATCACGGTTCTCAGCAGGGCCAGTCATCACTTAGTGCCCTTCCAGCTTAGAGTTCGACCCGTGCTCCATCAGTTCAGGGCTCTTCCATGCCGAGTGCATCTGCTAGTCACTCCGGTGTGAGGGGTTCCCTTCAGTCCCCTTCTCTAGCACCTGGGAGTTATTATGAGTATGGTGAGATGGTCCACATGTAGAGGCAGTGTCCTCGTCGTGTTGCTAGTTCGTCTTAGCAGAGGGGTCAGTCATCGACTTCAGCGCCAGTTTCTTCGCCACCTCCCACTCAGCCATCTAGGGGTGGAGGTTAGTCAGCTAGGGGTCGCCCCAGAGGGGTAGGTCGATCAAGGGGCGGTCAGGCCCGTTTCTATGCACTTCCAGGCAGACCCGATGCTATTGCTTTAGATACTGTTATTACAGGTATTGTTTCAGTTTGCCACAGAGATGACTCTGTATTATTTAATCCTGGTTCCACCTTTTCTTATGTGTCATCATACTTTGCTCGTTATTTGGGTACGACCCGTGAGTTTTTTGCTTTACCTGTTCATTTATCTACCCCGGTGGGCGATACTGTTGTTGTAAACCATGTGTACCGTTCGTGTATGGCGACTATTGGGGGTTTGGAGACCCGAGTGGATCTATTACTATTGAGCATGGTGGATTTTGATGTCTTTTTGGGCATGGATTGGTTATCTCCGTGT
This sequence comes from Nicotiana sylvestris, assembly GCF_000393655.2. NCBI lineage: Eukaryota > Viridiplantae > Streptophyta > Magnoliopsida > Solanales > Solanaceae > Nicotiana > Nicotiana sylvestris. The sequence goes on from NC_091064.1 coordinate 33,983,546, forward strand.
CGTGCTATTCTGGACTGTCACGCTAAGACAGTCACATTGGCTATGCCGGGTGTTCCACGGATCGAGTGGCGAGGTGTGACTGATTATGTTCCTAGTAGAGTTATCTCTCTCTTGAAGGCCCATCATATGGTTAGGAAGGGTTGTCTTTCATATCTAGAAATTGTGAGGAATGTCGGAGCTGAGACTCCCAGTATTGATTCTATTCCAGTTGTAAGGGATTTTCCCAATGTGTTTTCTACAGACCTGCCAGGCATGCCACCAGACAAGGATATTGATTTTGGCATTGACCTGGTGCCGGGCACTCAGCCCATTTCTATTCTACCATATCGTATGGCACCAGCGGAGTTGAAGGAGTTAAAGGAACAGCTTCAGGAACTCCTAGATAAGGGGTTCATTCGGCCTAGTGTGTCACCTTGGGGTGCGCCGATTCTATTTGTGAAGAAGAAGGATGACACAATGAGAATGTGCATTGATTATAGGCAATTGAACAAGGTAACAATTAAAAACAAGTATCCTTTGCCTCGCATTGATGATCTATTCTACCAGTTTCAGGGAGCGAGGGTATTCTCCAAGATTGATCTCCGTTCGGGTTATCACCAGTTGAAGATCAAAGATTCAGATATTCTTAAGACGACTTTCAAGATACGATACGGTCATTATGAGTTCTTGGTGATGTCTTTTGGGTTGACCAATGCCCCAGTAGCGTTCATGCATTTGATGAACAGTGTGTTCCGGCCTTATCTCGATTCGTTTGTCATAGTCTTCATTGATGATATTCTGGTGTATTCGCGTAGCCAGGAGGAGCACGAGAGAATTTGAGGGTTGTGCTGCAGAGATTGAGGGAGGAGAAGCTTTATGAAAAGTTCTCCAAGTGTGAGTTTTGGCTCAGTTGAGTGGCTTTCTTGGGGCATGTGGTGTCCAGCGAGGGTATTCAGGTTGATCCGAAGAAGATAGAGGCGGTTTAGAGTTGGCTTAATTACTTGTCAATTACTTGTTTACTTGTTGAAAGAAGTTTTGCTTGATTTTTCACTGGTTTACTGCTTTTAAATGATTTTTACTGCTTCATTATAGAATGCTCTGTGCCTTACGTGATTTCTTACTTTCAGTCTTTATTTACATTTGTTACTCACTGAGTTGGAGTACTCACTTTATTCCCTGCACCCTGTGTGCAGATTCAGGCGTAGCGGGTTCCGCTCCCGAGTGCTGATCCCTCCAGCTTCAGGCGGACATTCAGAGTTCACAAGGTAGATGTTGGCGTCCGCAACCCCGTGTCTCTAATCCTTTATCACTTCTCTCTCTTTTCAGACAGTTGTACTAGTTTATTGACTTAGCGGATTTGTATTATGACTTATAGATGCTCATGACTAGTGACACCCCGGTTAGGGCTGTGTATGGGTGTTCTTCCGCGTATTTATGTTATCATTGTCATTTCGGATTTATTTTATCATGTTTAGACCGTTTCTTAAATGCTTAACTGTTAATAATTGGAGAAATGGGAAGTGACAGCTGGCCTTGTCTTCACGAGAGGCGCCATCACGACCGGGTCCGGGTTTGGGTCGTGACATCTGCATATGAAAAACATGCGCAGAAAGGGCATGGTACACCACAACAGTACTCAGTAAGTGCCAAGCCTAACGTCGATCGAGTAGTGACGAGGAAGGTCAGGGCCCTATTGATTATATTTGAAAAATGAGGTAAAACAGTATAGAATATGACAATATAATTAAATGCTAACAATATGAAGTAACACAGAATAATAATAATAATAACAACGACTATAACAGAGACAAAATAATCACAGAAGGAATACAACTCAACACAGAGATAATAACTGTGGATCTCTCAGTATCCCGAGGATCTCTTAGTATCCTCAATATGTGTGTTGGGGATCTCTCGGTATCCTAAGGATCTCTTAGTATCCTAAATATATGTGTCGGGGATCTCTCGGTATCCCGAGGATCTCTTAGTATCCTCAATATATATGCTGGGGATTTCTCAGTATCCCGAGAATCTCTTAGTATCCTCAATATACGTGCTGGGGATCTCTCGGTATCCCGCACTATAGTCCAAATCAATATATGTGCAGGGGATCCCCCGAAATACAAATCCGTAGTCCCAAAGTAAGCAGGCAGGGTGATCTCCTGGGATACCGTCCCGTAGTCCCAAAGTAAACACACAGCAGCAACACGAAGAATGCTCAATTAAATTCAAATTTCATACCAAGGTAAAATAAGTATTTCTAACCTAGCATGCTGCACATAATCCAAACAAGGCAGTTTGAGCAAGTAAAGCAATTAAGTCAATTAGACATGCTTCCCTAAGCTAACAGCAGACTTAAATTGCAAGTAGTATAAACAAGAAAGGAAACACAATTATAATTACTTAATGAAAATAGAATTTTCAATAATTAGCACAAGTACGCATTCATCACCTCACCTACAAGGCATTTCAAATATCAACAATACTAAATCCTAAGGGGAGTTCCCCCCACAAGGTTAGGCAAGCCACTTACCTCGAACCGGCTCAAAATCAACCCGAAACCATGCTCTTGCCACAAGTACTCGACTCCAAATGACCCAAATCTATTCAAATCAATTGCATAATATATATATAACTTCAAGTAACTGATTCCACTAATTAATTCTAAGCTAATACGCGAAATTAGGAAAAATGAACAAAACACCCCCCGGAGCCCACATCTCGGAATCGGGTAAAGGTTACGGATTATGAACCCCCATTCACTCACGAGTCTAACCATACCAAAATTATCCAAATCCGATGTCAAATCCCCAATCAAAACTCGAAAATTAGGTCTAAAAACCTTTGCAAATTTTTCCCCAATTTCTCACCCCAATTCCGAAATTAGATGATGAATTCACGTTTAGATTAATGGTTTATAAGCAAAAAAGGAGTTAAGAATCATTACCCAATCGATATCTCTGAAAATCCCTCAAAATCTCGCTCAAATCCGAGCTCCCAAGCGATAGTTTACAAAAGAATGGCTAAACCCTCGACTTTGAAATTTTATAATCTGCCCAGGCGCGTTCTTCTTCGCGAACGCGATGCATAAAAATCTACTGGTCAGTCTTCCACTTTCACAAACGTGAGGGTCCACTCGCGAACGTGTAGCTTACACTGGCGGACCCTACGCGAACGTGAATGTCACACCTCCTTTTTACTTACACCCCCGTAAGGGATGTACAAGGGAGTTTTTCCAATTTAAGTGACAATCGAAATGAGATTATTTATTTATCAAAATCAAAGTCGCCACTTGGGATAATTTATGGCGTCTCAAGTCACCGGTTTAGAATCCTGAATCGAGGAAAGATTGACTCTGTTCTACAGTCCGCGAACACAGAAATCCAGATAAGGAATTCTGTTAACCCGGGAGAAGGTGTTAGGAATTACCGGGTTCCGTGGTTTTAGCACGGTCGCTCAACTGTTATTGTTGGCCTAATTATCTGATTTTAATACATGTTTTAACCTATGGTACCATTTTAAATTTAAAACCGCTTTTAATTATTTTAAGGAAGATTTCAACGTCATCTAAAACACATCTTTGGACCAAGCCACATGAAATACACCCGCAACTGGAGACACATTTTATTTAACATTGCTAAGATTTGGAGTTGGGTCACATGAAATGCACACCCGAGTTTAGGAAGGTAATTTTAATTACGCACCTAAAACAACTATGCATTTCGACTTTGCAAGGGCCATAAAAATTCGCTAAATGGCACGCCTCGAGTTCTAAGGATTCAAATATCAACTAATTTAGGGCCGTGCAATTTAAGGTTTTGTTTGGCATGGCGCGCCTCGAATTATTCTAACCAAGAGGTTTTTAAATTTAATTATGAGGGCCATAAACTATTAAGTATTATGTGATATGGCTCAGCTCAATTAATAAAGGGTTTGGCTAGTTGATTAAAGGGCATAAGAAAATTCTTTAATCGAATTCACAAAGCCAGATTTAACCAATTGGCAATGGTGGGGAATTGGGTCAATCATTAGAGTGGGTATGGGCCATCGACGGCCATTAACGTGAAGGCATCATTTCGCAACAAACAAAAACGCATGTAGCAAAGCCCACCCCTTTCTTTATTTCCGAATTGCTGTCAAGGCTCTGGGCGCAAATTGAGCCCAATCCTAACACAAGAAAGGACAACGTGTATTGCCCAGGGATCGAGTCTTTGAGGAGCCACATCATCCTAGGCTCCAAAACTCTGGGTTTTTAATACAAAGCTCCATAAGATCTAATTATAAGGCGATCATTGATATAAGCAGGAGTAACTTAAACTAATTAAAATGCAAAAATGCATGAAAATTCAGAACATCTCATGTTCAAACCCTTAAAACTCTTGAAAGGTAATTTTGAAGCCTGCTGAATAAACACAAATATCTAACAATTTCCAAGTGAACCAACAAGCTTTAGAGGGCTATAAAATTCAGATCTTATTCAAATTCTCATACCAAATCACAACTAAAGATACTGGACTTTAACCTTGAGCAAAACCCCTAAGCAGGCTATCAAATCAACTAATACGAGGACAAACTTAACCATATGGCAACCATTCAAACCAACCTAAAATTACTGCCATTGCAAATCAGAGCACCTCTTTCACTTGTAGCCATTCTAAAACAAGACTAAACCAAACAAAAGAAACAAAACTTAATAGCTTCAATTACCTACTTGATATTCCATTCATGACTAATATACTGACCAGGACAATCCTAATGCATTTTAACATGATAAGTTTCCCCACTCCCACTTCAAACACATGCTCAACTCTAACTATATTGACTTTGCAGTTAACAAAATACTCATGTTATCTGAACTCACAAACATATCATGGATCTAAAAATCAATTGACACTTCTATCAATAACAAAACCTAGAGAATTGAACGAATGGAAATCAGTAACTACTAAACAATAGCCCCATTACAGTTTCAATATAAGACTCAAGGTTCAAAGCATAACCTCACTTTAAACATGCTAAGATAAAGAAATTGACACAACAAGCTGAGAAAGAAAATAAAAAAAAGGAACATCTGATAAAGGAAAACATAAATCTTCATCTTTATTCAAAACACTTCATGAACCATTCTTTACATGCTTAAGATCAGGGATATGTACCTAGAAATCAAAAGAGAAATAGAAGGGGTGAATAGTCAACAGCACAACAACAGAACAACACCCAGCTTCAATCAAACAGTAACCCCAATAACAAAACTCAAAACCAATCTTCAGGTAAACCAGATTCAAGCTAATGAAACCAAGATGTAGGACTTTGATCTTTTCAGAAAAAAAGAAGTTTTCTAACCAAATGAAACCAGAAAATACCAAATATGCAGGATTTAAGCACTTTTCTAAAAAGAAATGCAGAGAATTCAGAATTCTCTCAAAGAACCTAGCCGTTTCAGTTTCCAGGGATTTTCTTCTCCAATCCCCCCTTGAATGTCAAGTAAAGGTATATTTATAGGCAAGGCATTAGGGCAGCTTCAAGAAGTCAGATTTTGCAATTAGACCCTTTTTACATTTTCATTTTTGCTCAGAAAACCTTAGTCTAAAAATCAGAGTTCCACATTAATCCCAATACTCAACTTCCTAGAAGTTTTCTAGGCTGTTACTGAGATTCCCTTACCCTTAGAATTCCCAAATTTACCCCTTAGGGTCCTGTTAATTACCCCAGCAAAATCCCATGAGTCATGGGTCAACTTGACCCAATAACTAAACCAGTCCAACATGGATCACGGGCCAAATCCATTTTGGGCTTTGCAGATTTTAGGCTCAGATCGAGCCCTAATTCAACATCCCAATTTAATGAGCCAAAGAAAAAACCCGGAACCCATAAGACAAAACCCAAAACCCAAAAGAAAAAGGTAGTGACTTAATTAATTTCAAAATAAAACAGGCTGATTATTAAACACTCATGCATGGACAAAATTGAAACGAATACATAATAAAAAAGAGAAAAAGAAACAGAAAAGAGATGAAGAAGAACAAGAAATGGAACACAGAAACAAGGAAAATACCTAAATCAGGCTGGCCAAACCTTGAAGAACAGGACTCTTGGCCAACAATGAAAATTGCAACACAAGAACTACCCGGAAAACTTCCAAATGGCTAGTGCTTTATGTCACAATTTTTGTCATTTGCCAAAAGGAAAAGAAAAGAGGATGAAAGACTTCGACTATTCAGGCAGCCGGCGAGGCACAAATCCAACGACATCCCCTTGTCGAGAGTTCGATGTCAAACATGCCCATCTCCTGGGGAAACCAAAATAGGAAGAGAAAAGAGAAAGAAGAAATGGTACAAGGTCGGGTTCTCGACAAGCTTGAATTTAAGATTTGGATGGATTGAGTAACTTTTGGATAAAACTAATGGTGGATTCTGAACGGGGAGACAACAGGGGTGATATGGTCAAGATTTGGTGGAGTTTGGAGATACACCGCCATCAGTGGCGAATTCCGATGGGCGGCAGTGAAGATAGAGAGGTGAAAGAGAAGATGAGACATATGTCCTAGGTTACTTTGGACGTTTGGACAATTTTATGCGGAATAGGGGAAGTGTTTAGAGCCGTTAGATGAGATAAAATGGAGGGCCAGGATTGACTTATCACTAACGAACTCAAAACGACGTAGTATTCTCCCCATACTACGTCGTTTCAGGGGTCTCAAGGACTGAGGCTTGGACCGGGTATTTGGGGTGGAGCTGTGCCGGTTTTGGTCGGTTTATTTTTTGATTTGGGCGGGGGGAAACATTGATGAATTTGGCCCAGATTCTGACCCTTCACTTCTTTTCTTTTAGTTATTTCAATTTGTTTTACTTTCTTTTAGAAAACAAAAAATAAAAATAAAACCTAAACAAATTCCTAAATCAAATTAATCCTACCATATTGAATTAATTAACTTTAACTAATAATTATCACAATTAATTAAAAACCAAATTAAAGGAAAAACTACCAAAATTCAAAACTAAAATTAAAAGTGTAAAAATGAGTTATATTTTGTGACTTTTTCCATTTTGTAAAACAACTAAATTACTAATTAATTTTAAAATGCAAAGTTAAATCCTAAATGCAAATGCAACATATTTTTGTATTTTTTCATAATTTAAACGAAATTAACATGCGCAGACAAATGCAAACAATTAACAAAAAATGATATAAAAATCTACGAAATTGCAAACAATGGGGAAAATTTATTTTTCTCGAATTTATGGGAGTAATTCATATAGGGCAAAAATCATGTGCTCACAGCGAGGACCATGTGGCGAACGCGAAGACCAAAGGGCCCATACCTTCGCGAACGCGGGACATTATCGCGAATGCGAAGCACGATTTAGCTGCTTCGCCCAGATGCTCTACGCGAACGCGATGAAGGTTTTCTCTGCAACACAATAACATAAAATCTGTAATTCTCTAAGTCTAAAAATGACCCGTTGAGGAAACAAGTTAGTTTTTCTAACATAAGGGAGAGACAGGAGGAACAATTGAGATAAAGTTACGTGGAATGAATTATCATTTGTACATATAGATCCTCAAATAAGATAATATGAACTTGAAGTTCATAAAGAGATAATTCATCTACAATATATTGCAAAGCATGCCAGACGCATTTGCTGACCCAAAGAAAGTAACTATATACTCACTGTAAATGCTCTTGTTAGAATAAGTCCTAGAAGGACAAAGTCTATAGTACGCTTAAAGTGTATAAACAAATCGGCTTCAAATAAATTCTTGATAAAGAAGATGAGAAAATGATCATAAAAAGGAGGTAAGTGATCTAGAAGATCATATGACATAATACTTCGTAAAATTTTAGGAGAGGTTCAGGTACCTAAAAATATTAAGGAAGAGATCTCTATGTTATGTATTTATGAAATAATATTGGAACCGATATAAAATGTTCATCGACAATATCTATAATAGCGCTAAATATAGAAGAGGATCTTAAGTTTGTCGAATATAGATACAAAAATATTGGCCAAATGGAAGACACACAATTCGAATAGAATTGATTTCATATGAAAGACATGTAGTATTGACTATGTAGTTCAAACACTTGAAAGTATAAAGTCAATGGTGTGTGCAATCACCTTTATCTATCTTATATGTCTAACATGACATAAAATCTTGATATGCATCTAAAGTCCATTCATATGGCTTATATGATTTAACTTATTATGACAATCCATGAAGGTTTTAAATTGCTTAAAGCATATAGAATTGTTGGTCATGAAGTACTACATCCTAAGTGCAATTTATGCACATTTGTATCTTGCTATAACTATAAGCATGATAATGTAGTAGCGAGAATTTTCAAGGTGTAACATATTCATTGGAGTTAATATGGCTGATTTATTCACCAAATCTCTGCCGACATCAACCTTCAAGAAGCTAGTGCACAAGATTGGGATGCGAAGGCTCAAAGATGTGAGCTGATGCTCTCATCAAGGGGAGTTAATACGCGTTGTACTCTTTTTTCTTTACAAGGTTTTGTCCTACTAAGTTTTCCTTGCAATATTTTTAATGAGGCAACCAAAAGGTGTATTGTTAAATATGTGTACTCTTTTTTATTCTCTAGAATTTTTTTCCACTGGGTTTTATTTTAGTTAAAGTTTTAACGAGGCACATTATCTGTTGAATAGACATTCAAGGGGGAGTGTTATAAATAGAATTGTATTTAAGCTGAAATGTCTATATTTTAGAGAGATTTTAGGATTTGTTACTTGATGGCAAAGTCATTTTTCCCTATAAATAAAAGGGTTTTATTCCATTGTAATTCATTCCAAATCAATAAAAAATTTCTCTCTCTCCACTTTTCTCTCCAATACTCTTCTTCTTATTTTATTGTTTTATAACAAAATTTTATTTGTCCCACGACTTTTTATTCCATTTCGCTTAAAATATCGTATGCTTCCTTTTTAGAAGCTTATAAATAATTATCCGCCTTATTTAACAAACAAAACAACAAAAATAATCCAGTATAATTTCACTTAGTGGGGTCTGGAAAGGATAGTGTGTACGCCTTATTTAATGGAGTAATATATAACACATTTGAAGTGGCTGATCGGGTGTTCAAATGTTTTCTAGAGAAACTTTTCAACAAAAAAATGACTCGTTTATTATATTTTATGGGGCAATATTTATTTATTAGCCCATTTACAAAAGGCATATTTTTATATTTAAAAATATTTTAACTTTAATTTTTATTTTATTCCTAATGACATATTTTTAGAGCTATAGAAATCTAACATGTTTGAAGTCATAATTTCAAAATTCTTATATTTTTGCTTAAAATGCATAATCAAACATTACTATATAAATTAAACAGATGAAGTATTTAGTAGAAAAGTTCTTGAGTGACTTTTAAAAAAAAACCTTCTTTGAAAATGCATGCAGAATTTAAAAAATATTGTCTTGACTGGACTTCCAAAGTTTGTTCAACTAATTTTTCATTTAAAATATGTTTGCTTGAGAGTTGTAGATAAGTTTCATTCGTGTTAATATATATTGATATGTATAACTATCTCGTCTAAAAGTTTGAATTGTTAGATCAAGTATATATTTTATGCGTCAAACACATAAAAATTGTTAGAAAATATACTTTAATTAATTAATTAATTTTGTCAATTGATATCAACTTTGCCACACATCGTATTGGAGCGGAGTGGATGAAATAAAATCTCTCATATGTTGTTTTATGTTATTAGAGACTTAAGGGTCGGTTCTATAGAGTGGTGATTAGACTAACTATGTTGTGTGAGGCCGAATGTTGGCCAGTTAAGAACTCTCGTATTCAAATGATGAAAATAGCGAAAATGAGGATGATTAGATGGATGTGTGGGCATTTGAGGAGAGATACACTTAAGAATAAAGTTATTTGGGACAAAGTGAGAGTGGCCCCCCTGGAGGTTAAGATACATGAGTCGAGGTTGGGATAGTTCGTATAATGACCCGATAGGTCGTTTATAGTTTTACCCTTCATTTATGTGTTCCGAGACCTCGGATAGCTCCGTTTAGCCTTCCTCGATTTGCATGCGTAGTCTGTGTCCTTTTCCTCAAAAATTGTTTATGAGAAAATTGATAAAAATGTGATTTCGTGCCTTAAACTCATTTGTTTTGACTACGGTCAATATTTTGTGTAAACGGATCCGGATAAGTATTTTGATGGTTCGATGGATCCGTATTGTGATTTAGGACTTGGGCGTATCCCCAGAATCGAATTCAGAAGTTCCTAGCTTGATCTAACGTAATTTGTTGAAAACTAGAAGTTTAAAGGTTTACAGAATTCCTAAGTTTGACCATAGGTTGACTTTGTTGTTATCGAGTTCGGATTACAGTTCCAGTACTTGTGTAGGTTTATTTTAGTATTTATGAATTATCTGCAAAATTTGATGCAAAACGGAGTTGATTTGACATGATTCAGACGTCCGATTGAAAAATCAAAAGTTCTTAAGTTTCTTTGAAAATTTCATTTGTTTTGGTGTCCGATTCATAGCTCTAGGCATTATTTTGGTGTTTTAATCACGCGAGCGAGTTCGTATGATTTTATTACACTTATGTGCATGTTTGATTTGGAGCCCGAGGGGCTCAGGTGAGTTTCGGTTAGGCTATAGAGTGATTTTGGACTTAGAAGAATAACTGATGCATTTTTGTTTCTGGTGCTGCACTACAGATCTCACATTTGTGAGGTCTGGCTCGCAAATGCGAGCCTCGCTTCGCATTTGTGATGTTTGCAATTGCGACCTAAGCTTCGCATTTGTGAAGTTTGCAATTGCGAACAAGATATCGTAATTGCGACATCTGCAGTTGGTAAAAGAGGGTATAAACAGGATTTAGCTCATTTCTTTTCAACATCTCAACCCTAAACACCCTAGAGGTGATTTTTCCAAGAGGGTTTCTTCCTAAATTCATTGGTAAGTAACTTTAATCTATTTTCTTTCAATTACCCATTACTTTTCAAGTGTTTTCAACATTAACTAAAGGCCCTTTCAATTCTCTTTCTAGTATGGTTCCTCCATAAGAACACTGAACGCCCAGCTTCGCAGAGCAGCTCTCTCCTATTCCTGCGCAGTTAAGAGAAAAATTGTCCCCAAGGCGACCACTTGTGTCTTTCTTGGATATGCTCAGTCCGGGTATATATATGCTATGACGTGAAATCCAAGAGAGTCGATGTATCCTTAATGCTCTCTTTAATAGGGTCGCCTCATATTTTCCTTAACCTAATTAATCAGCCCCGGGGGAGAATGATGATGGAGATGTATTGCGGCCTTCTCCTGTTCATCAAGAGTGACCTACTCGAGCTTCGCCCTTTGTATTGTACCGCCTGGAAAGAGGTTCGCTAGCCTATTTCTTTCCCTGCACCTAAAAGTTGCCTTAGTTCCCTTTTTTTTTAAAAAAAAAGACCTAAGCTTGAAATCAAAAGGCGGAGGGATAGTCTAATTCTAGGTGAGCAGGGCTTATATCAGATTTACTGAGCATTTAGCCTTGTAAACCAACAATTTTTATAATTCACTACATAGACAAAAATATCCTATCAAAATACATGGCAATTGAATCATAAGCCGAGATCATAAAGAGCATACCGCGAGTAGGAAGTGGAATTAATACAATGGATTCAAAAGCATCAAACTTGTCAAGTGATCAGCAGTGTTTTATAATCCCTATGTCATCTGCCCATAGAGAAAACAATGCTACTTCTCCTCCAGGGGAAGATGCGGTCCCCTATGAAATATAAAAGATCATTCATACATAGCATAGTCCAAGCGAACCCACTTAAAATCTTTACTGAACTATGACCGACCATGAGTTCTTCTTATTATCGGTGAGCCGCTGCCCCTCATACTCTTCTTTCCGTTTTTGGGTCGCTCTTCTTATCTGTCGTACCCCTAATCCTCAGGTTTAATAGAGATGACATCACAATAGGATGAAGACGAGACTTCTTATCTGCTTTCACGTGGAAATAGGATAATGTAAAAATGCCTTTGAAAGGCAACTAGTGAGAGGGATTCTCCAGTGAGTGCAGTGAAGGACTCTCGCCTCACCCGCCCGTTTGACTTATGGCATCATCGACTTGCTTTGACATAAGAATTGTAAAATTTCAAAAAAGGTGAAAAAATATTTCAAGTGGAAATGGTATTTGAAAATTAGAGTTGTGTTTGGACATGAATATAATTTTGGGTTGTATTTGAAGTTTTGTGAGTGATCTGAGTGAAAATTTTGAAAAACAACTTTTTGGAGTTTTTCAAATTTTTACAAAAAAAAGGGAAAAATTTCTTATGTCCAAACGGTCTCTAAATCTAGGATTTTCATGGTAGAAATTAGGGATTTGGGTAGAATTAGGGATTTTTGTAAATTTTGGAATTAGACCTCGAATTGAGGTTGGATTTCGAAATAAATTACTTAACCGGGCCCGGGTTGACTTTTGCTAACTTTTTGGAAAAATGGTAAAGATCTTAAGTTTATGTATTGTAAGTGATTTCCCTAGTATTATTTGATGTTATTGAGTCGATTTTGGTTAGATTCGATTAGTTTGGAGACGGATTTTAGAGGAAAGACCCTGGTTGAGTTTTAATTTGATTGTAGAGTGAGGTAAGTATCGTTTAACCTTGACTTGATGAATTAGGACTTGTTTACCTATTTACTACGTGATTAAATGTGTGTGTACAATGTATATGTAAGGTGACGAGTACTTATTAGTTGTTATTGGGTTAAAGCATGTAGGTGGAACTTGTTTCCTTGTAATTTATTTCCTCTTTAATTACGATGTTTATGCTTAGGTTAGGTTATTACTTATTTGATTATTCTTTCCATATTTATTGCTTATTTAGTAATTTTTGAATATTTTGGAAGTTGAAGTTGGTACCTTGGCATCATATATGACATTAAATACAAATCTCCGCATTATTTACTTCCCAAATTTATATTATCTTTGTTCCATGGTAAGGAAGAGTGTTAAAGTACGAAGGGTGATGTCGAGCCATTACAATTATCTCATTTATTGATTTATGCATTATGAGGAATAAAGTTAAAATACGAAGGGTGATGTCGTGCCATTTATATCATTTATTCATTATATTGTTGCAATGGAGAGAGTAAACGCATGAAGGGTGATACCGTGCGATTTCATGTTACTTATGTCATCATTTAATGGTAAGGATGAGAGTAAGCACGGAGGGTGATGTCGTGCCATTTTTGTATCATCGGTTCATCTATCTTCATTATTGATGATTTATTTGGCTGTTACGTGATGTTTCTCCTTCTGTAGTTATCGTATCCTTCCCCTTTCGCATGTCCCCTCCCAGTTTGTACATTATCAATCTTTGTGTTTATTACTGCTTCGTATATATACTTGCACAAGTTTATTTACATAGGTGTCCTGTCATAGCCTCGTCACTACCTCGCCGAGCTTAGGCTCGACACTTACGGAGTACATTGGGTCGGTTGTACTCATACTACAGTTCTGCACTTTTTGTGCAGATTTTGGTATTAGTCCTAACGGTGCGTGAGGTGCTTCAGCTCGGATCATTGCATACAGAGACTTGAGGTAGATTTGCTAGCATCCGTAAACCTTGAAGTCCCTTTCCTCTTCCCTCGTTTACTATTCATTTCCTTCGAAACAATTGTATTTATTTCAGACTCTGTTTGTAGAACTTATAGTTGCTCGTGTACTTGTGACTCCGGATATTTTGGAGTAGATATTATTACATGACTTACACTGGTGTTGTAGTAGATCAAATTCCTATCTCTCATTATTTATCATCATTTGATTAAACTGTTAAAATTTAGCTATTTGACTATCTCACATGAGTTTGCCTAGCAAGTGGATGTTAGGCTCCCTCATGACCCCGAGGTTGGGATTCCGGATCGTGACAGTTTGGGTACATGAAGAGGAGAAGCACAACTCCTATTAGGACATATGAGAGGTTGGCCATGGCGGGTCTGAGAAGAGGTAAATGTAGGCCAAAGAAGTATTGGGGAGATGTAATTAGGCATGATATGACGCTGTTTTAGCTTACTGAGAACATGACCCTTAATAGAAGGGTATGGAGGTCGAGAATTAAAGTAAAATGTTAATAGGTAGTTGAGAGTTTTCCCTTTCCTTACCAGTAGTATTAATAACACTATTACTTCATATTATTTCGTTCACTTCAGTTGTCTTGTTTCCTGTTGTTAATGCGTGGTGCTACTTCTTCTTTTGCTTCTTCTCCTTTTTTTCTCTTCTTTTCCTTTTCTTCTTATTCTTCTTCCTTTCTCTTCTTTATTCACCGTTTCTTGAACCGATAGTTTATGTCACGATCCTAAATTCGGACCCGGTCATGATGACGCCTCTCGTGAAGACAAGGCCAGCCGACACACTCCCAATTCATTTTAAGCAATTAAATACTACAAATTAAGTTTTTAACAAAATAATACGCCCAAAATAAAGTAAATACTACAATATGCGGAATAGACATAGCCCGCCATCGGGGTGTCACCAGTCATGAGCATCTACCTCGTGGCGTACAATCTCAGGCCCCCGACCTCATAATCATGAATCAGCTCAATAACCTCACAATACAGGCCCTCGGCCTTACTCAGTCAGAATCTCATAAGCCACTCGGGTATAATAGCACATGATGCTCAGCCCAATTATCATTTAAAATATTATTTTAAGTGTTAAAATAGAATAAACATGGCTGAGTTATGAAAATAGTAGAATATAGCATGACTGAGTACAAGTATAAAGTCAAAACAGTGAGGTAATATGAGTAAAAATCCCCTAAGGGTTCAAATAGTTGGCACGAGGACCAAATATGGCATTCGACCCAAACCATGATGATATCAAATAGTTTCCAAGCAAATACGCAGTAAAACAGTCATTCGGGATAGACTAAGTCACAATCCCCAACGGTGCACAACCCCACGCTCGTCATCTAGCTTGTGCGTCACCCCAATATAGCACAACGATGTGTAATCCGGGGTTTATACCCTCACGACAACATTTACAATCATTACTCACGTCTATCTGGTCCAAATCTCTAGCTCGCGATGCCTTTACCCCTTGAATCGGCCTCCGGATGCTCCAAATCTAACCAAAATCAGTGCAAAATCATCAAAATATGGTAAGGGAACAAGCCCACTCGAAAGAAATTAATATACAACACAAATCCCGAAATTGGCCAAACCCGACCCCCGGGCCCACGTCTCGGATTCCTATAAAAATCACATCAATAGACTCCTTATTACTTCCTGAGTTCATTCATATCAAAAGTATCAAAATCCAACCACAAACGACCCCTCAAATTCCAAATTCTAGGTCTCCAATTACAAGCCCTAGTTCTTCAATATTAGGCTTAAATTCTATGATTAATTAGGTAGAATACACCTTAGAATCGAGTATTAAGTCCATAAATCTTACCTCCAAATGTTTCCCCTTGAAGCCCTCTTCAATCCTCTTCAAAAAGCTCCAAAATCGCTAAAAAAATGGTAGAAGTAAGCCTCAAAATCGCGAACAAATGGCTATTTAAACATTCTGCCCAGGCATCCAATCCTTCTTCACGAACGCGGTCAAAGCCTCGCGTTTGCGAAAAACAAATTCAAGTTGACCAAATTTTCCTCCTTCGCGAACGCGTCCTACCTCTCGCGAACGTAATGCCTCCAGACTTCAACTTCGCGAACGCAGCTCCCCTTCTCGCGAATGCGATGCACAACACCCCAGCCCTTCGCGAACGCAGAACCTCCCTTGCGAACACGAAGGCTAAATCCTCAGCCTCACCTGCTAACCTTTCGCGAACGCGAAGGTCATTTGTCTGCAACACTCAACAACGGTTTTCTGCAGTTTTTCACAACATGAAATGGTCCGATTGACCACCCGAAACTCACCCAAGGCCCCCGGAACCTCAACCAAACATGCCAACATATCCTATAACATCATTCAAACTTGTTCCAATCTTTGAAACGCTCAAAACAACATCAAAATACCAAATTCGCATCAGATTCAAGCCTAAGAACTCCAAAATCTTCTAAGTTACGCTTTTGATCAAAAAGTCTACCAAACCACGTCCGAATGACCTGAAATTTTGCACACACATCCCAAATGACACAACAGAACTATTGCAACTTCCGAAATTCCATTTCGACCCGTATATCAAAATCTCACCTATCAACCGGAAAACGCCAAAATTCCAATTTCGGCAATTCAAGCCTAAATCTACTCCGGACCTCCAAAACACATTCCGATCACGCTCTTAAGTCCCAAATCACCTCCTAAAGCTATCCGAACCATCGGAACTCACATCCGAGCCCTTTAACACATAAGTCAACATCTGGTTGATTTTTCCAACTTTAGCTTACTCAAAAGAGACCAAGTGCCTCAAATCTTCTCAAAATCTCTCCGAACTCGAGCCAACCAACCCGATCGCATATAGAACCGATAAACAAAACAATAAGAAGAAAAACTAGGGGAAACGAAGTGGTAACTCATGAAACGACCGGCTGGGTCGTTACAGTTTATTGAAAACGGCCTCTCTACCTTCACCAGGTAGGATACGATCTACATACACATTACTCTTTCCAAACCCTACTTATGAGATTATGCTGAGTTTGTTGATTTTCTTTTTGTTGTTGTTGAAGGGAACACATATTTAATAAGTAATCAAGCCAAAACATAGTTGTATAAGGGAAACATCCTTGTTCTCTAAATGAGAATCATCAGAATAAAGAATAGAAGCTAAACATGATGGATAGGAATCTCAAGTAACACGAGTTGCATACGATAAAGCTATCCGAGCAAGAGAATAGCCACATTATTAGTATCCCGCCTACATAGAATTGGTTCATCAAAGAAAAACAATCCCGCCCCTAATTATGCTACCAAATTTAAAAAAATGAGGCACGATAAGAAAGAAAAACACAAACACACCTGCCACTTCTCTCACTTAAGCAGTCTGAGAATTTAAAAAACTGAAGAAGTGTCGCAATCCCCAAATATGCCTCTTTTTTCCCAAAACTTGACCGTTTTGTACATCTTCTTTGCACTTCCTCTATCACCACGTCCTCCTCCTTCCTCTCCCCAACATACTGTATATATAAAAAGATTTTATTTTTTCACATTTATTGTTAGTGAATATTTTTGCCCGCAAACCCAGGTTTTATTTAATATTCAGTTCTTGTTCAGTTTTTAATTAAATCTATATTACCCCTAATTAATGTAAAATTTAACTTCTTGTTTCCAGTTTGTTTGCATCACAGTCCAGTTCCACTGTGCACTACATAATAAAATTCACATTTTCCTTTTTTTAAAAAAAATAAATATTTATCATTTTTTCTTGGTTTCTTGAACTGGGTTTTTCTTAAAGTTAAATGCTTATTCTGAAAATTTTATGGAATTATAGGTATATTTGCACTACATTCTCAGTTTTCTCAAATGGGGTTTCTCTAAATTTGTGGTATTATGAAGTAATAAGGAGGAAACTGCTTGTTTTCAATTTTGAAACTCAAGATTTGAATTGGGACTTGAAAATCTTGAAATTTTGAGATTAATTTATATATTAGGAATTCAAGAAGTTTGTTTGTAGTGCAGTTAAAGTTTCCCTCCTATATTTGTTTGTTTTATTGTCCATTTACTTTCAAGATTTTTAGTTGTCTTTTTCTTAGGTAAATGTCACATTGCCTTGCCATGAATTTAGGCTGGGATTACTTTTGAACAATTGCCAAATGTCATATTTTGTATGTTTTACTTCTGTTGCTGAGGTTGTTTGTTACAAAGTAGAAGTCTGATTTGAGTAAATGTAAATTGTATCTGAGTTGTATAGTGGGAAGGTACATTATAAGAATTTTGGATTACATTTGAGGTTCACTAGATTACAAATTTTTTCCAGAGAGGATTGTGTTAAGTTAGTCGAAACGAATCCTCCAATTTATTGTCATTGTCAGTTTCCGGGTTCAAATAGCATAAATAAGGGTTTTCAAGGCTGTAATAAGGCATTGAGTGCTTTTGGGAAATGGGGCACTATGCACCTGTATGGGATCATAGGGCATCGATCGAAGTAACGAAAGATTCGAGTGGTATGAATCAGGTCACGCTTCGTAACCCTAAGGGCGCCTCTGTACGGGTTAGAATCTCTAAACCAATCTGTTAGTTTAATTATATGTTATGATTTTATGATTCTAAATCGTCTGTTAGATCTGCAATCAATTAAAGAGAACTGTCATTGATGTTGTTATTTGACTCGTTTTGGAAATGAAAGACAATTTCCCTAATACAGGTATTGACCCTTTTTGTCAAAATTCAGGTTAGCTTGCTCGGAGGACAAGTTACTTCTTGGCGGAATGATCGAGGTGAAGAGCTCCTATTCACCAGCAGTAAGGTGGAGGTTTCCATTTCAGTATTAGTAAAGTTCTTACATTGGCTAATTTGACGAATGATACGAGTGTCTTGCCTGGCGATTCAAATCTTTCGTTGTAAGGTCGATGTCATGTGAATTAAATACAGGAATTTAGATTAAAGGTTTCTAATATCGTAGCAGAAGAATTGGCGAAATTTTTTACTCTTTTTGATGCTTACGCAAGTAGATCATCTCTGTGCTGATAAGAAATGCTAATTAAAGTGAAGTTCAGTGTTTATTTTCTTGTAGATTAGAGGGTAAAGTGACTGGCAGTGTAGTCACTAGTTCAGATTGCTGTTGAAATTCCAGATGTCTAGGTGAATTCCTTGTATATGAGGTGGTCATCCGAACAGGTAGAGAATGGAAAGAGCCCTCTTTTATAAGGAAATAATTAATGATAGCTATTGAGATTGCTGAAAGATGAGAATAGTAGTGTTGGTTGGGCTAGTCATATGCTCCTCTGTCCGATTTTCATCAATGTACTTTCTATTTCAGTCGGTCCCAGAATGGTAAATCCTTCTCTTCACCAACAATTTAACTAATACTATAAATTATTAAGTACTGTTTTACATTAGTTCAAATTTAATAGTGTGAGTTCTTTTGAACACTTCTTCACTTCTTCACTTTACAAATTAAATACCTGAAACACTTCTCTACCAAGTTCATCTCTATGCAAATGTTTTGCGCTTAATCTTTATTTAAGTCAAAGAGAGTCCAATACAGTTGGCATTTGATGATAAGATTAGTAAGGTGATTCTTCTAATTTATTTTGTCAGCAGTAGAGATATTTGTAAGCATGAAAGAGTGACTGTAAATCAATATATGTCATTATTGTGGGCGTAGAATGTTTCACCTTGGTGTTTTATTATGTACACAGGGTAGTAAAACCAGTTTGTGTTGTAGAATAAGTGTAGAAAGCTGTTTCAATAATCTTATACTCTGAAAATAAGATTAACAGTGGTGAATTGTAACATGAACATGACTAAATTGGTCGTAGTTTCCCCCATTATCTTGATGAATCATTTCTCTGGACAGACGAAGACTATATAAACACTTCCTCGGGATTCCTTTAGTTCATACGGCTTGTTGGAAAACCCATCATTACTTGATTTATCTGATCCCCCCATTTTCCCTATTATTATTAATGTTGTTACTTTCTTTCTCTTTCCTCCCTTATTCAAAAAGGAGAATCTCGTGCTAAAAAGCGTGTAGGTTCAAGTCCTCTGCAAGGCATAATAATATTAAGTATGCGTATTTACAAACAATTGCCTTTACAATTTAGGGCATCGTCAAATCTTCGAAAGCTGTACGAGGAGGAATATCTGTTTTCTTTCCCCAGGTACCTTTAGAGGCTCACATCTTTGATAAATTTCTGCCGAATAACAGATCACGTGATTTATCCTACTTATGCTGCAGTATGGAGTTGAGCAACATGGATCTGCCAGAAACAAAAATTGGACCATTGAAGACGACGCTCCATCTCTAAACTCTTTTGATACCCAAGGAAAATCTTTTGTTGACTTGCTGCTCAAACCATCAGAAGATGATCTGAAGTTCTGGCCTCATGGGTATGATCTTCACTTTTTAGTCAGTAGTCATCCAATTAATAACACTTAATTTGGTCTAGCAAATTTTGCCATGATATTTTGCAGCTAATATGAAACAAGATGTCAAAATGCTTTCAAAAAAAGTTATGCGAGTCGAATTTTGTGGCTACAAATGAAAGTGGAATTTTAACTGGCTGCAACATTGAGTCTTTCAGTTCCATGGTTACTGTTCACAGCTGTAGCTTTCAAAGTTGTCCGTAAATATCTTTCTTCTAATGTTTCAGCTTTGAGTTTCGGCTTCGGGTTTCTCTTGCATCAGATGGAAGCTTGTCCTTGATATCTCGTATAAGAAATATCAGCGGCAAACCGTTCAGCTTCTCATTTGCGTACCAAACATATTTCTCTGTTTCTGACATAAGGTATGTGCTTTCTCGTCTTTTTCATATTCATTAATTTTCTTACTTCATCATGTCTATCACCAATTTTATTAAAATATAAGTTTTCCTGGAAAAGCTTGAAAGCTATTCAAACTTAATGGAAGAAAGAAGAGGAAGCAGTTTCATTGTATATCACTGTTCATTTAAATGTTTGAGCATCTCATAAGAGATTGATAATTTTATTTCTTTTAGAACTTAACATGAATCTTATCCACAGTGAAGTGCGGCTAGAAGGTTTAGAAACACTGGACTATCGTGACAATTTGTGCAAGAAAGAACTCTTTACGGAACAAGGAGATGCCATAACATTTGAGGCTGAGGTAAATCTATTTATCTCAAAAGTTTGTAATTTTAGATGTTCAATTAGTTGAAATCTTAAACTTTAGGTGGTATTGCGAATGGCATTTTGAATAATAACTCAACTTAGATATTTGATGTGTCCCTTGGTATTTAAGTAGCGAAGCATCTTTCCGTTGATGTTCAATGAGAAGATTTTTTCTGAATTTTGGACAGAGAATAAGTTCTTTTCCTTTTCTTTCCATGACCATCGCCAAGTCCAATTGATCTGGAATTGCAGGAAGTGCCCTTTTTGTCTTTCCTGAATTTCCACTTCAAAGTTAAGTTGTCTAAGCATTATCTTAACGGTCTCTCATCATATAGTGTTAGTGGCACCCCTTGAGTTTTCAATTAGCTGGAGCAATGACATTTAACAATATTCCCTCCGAATCAATTTATGTGACTCTCTTTCCTTTTAGTCAGTCCGAAAAGAATGACACATTTATATATATTTTGTCTAAACTTCCTGTTTTACTTTTAATAAGATATTTTATAGCCATATAAATTTCTTTGGCTTGTTTTTTACTACAAGTTTCAAAATTCTTTATTCTTTATTAAACTTCGTGCCCAGTCAAACAGCAGCATATAAATTGGGATGGAAGGAGTAATTGATGTGCTTTTCTCTGAATTGTATTTGGAGGTTGCTTAACTTAAAGCACTCAGCTGCTTGCCATATCTTTCAGATCTGGAGCTTTTAGTTCTACTTTAGTAAATTGGGCGTGTTAATCCCCTTGTTCAACTATAAGGAGTTTGGGCTTAAATTCTTCTTTATTTCTTTCAGATTGACCGCATCTACCATAGTTCTCCAAATTGCATTGCTGTTCTTGATCATGAAAGGAAGCG
Organism: Nicotiana sylvestris; assembly: GCF_000393655.2. Taxonomy (NCBI): domain Eukaryota; kingdom Viridiplantae; phylum Streptophyta; class Magnoliopsida; order Solanales; family Solanaceae; genus Nicotiana; species Nicotiana sylvestris. Next base: position 34,005,083 of record NC_091064.1, read on the forward strand.
AACATATCTGATAAGAAAGGAAGGGTTACCAGATATTGGTAAGTTACTTCAGTTCAACATCATTCTAACAAGAGGATTCGAAAAATTGCTAGAATGCCAACACTTGTGACTTGAACTTTCAACCTAAACCAATTTTCGGCCACCTTTTCCTCTACACTTGGAGTTTCCTTTGTCAAGAAGATTCAACAATTTATATATATACGAAAAAGATTTGGTTTTACCCTATTTTTACAGTGCTATGTTTCCGCTATGTTGTTCCGTCCTTTCCTATGACTAAACCTTCTGTACCTATTGCATCTTGTCTTGTTCAGTGCTATGGAATCCCTGGGAAAAGAAATCCAGAGCAATGGTGGATCTCGGCGACGCAGAGTACAGGAAGATGCTTTGTGTTGATGGGGCAGCAATAGAAAAACCCATAACTTTGAAACCAGGAAAGGAATGGACGGGTCGCGTGGAGCTTGTGGTTATACCATCAACCCTTTGCAGCGACTTTAGTCCCTCGAAGTCTGGCCAAAAACATTTTAGAAATCGCTAAATTGCTTAGCGAGAGAATGTAGACTATTTTAAGTAGTTTCTACTTTCTCTAGGGTGGCATCCATTTGCTAGTTGCCAGTGTAATCGACAGCCAGTGATTGCTCCACTGTCTTATATTTTGAAGGAGGGAAAAGTTTTCTAGACTATAATTGTTTTATGTTCTGAAAGAGGGAAAGTTTTCTAGACTATAATTGTTTTATGTTTTGAAAGAGGGAAGGTTTTCTAGACTATAATTGTTCCATTGCAGTACATTTTTTGGGTCTGGCTTCTATGCTTTATATATATATATATATATATATATTATTATGACGGTGGTGTTCAGGTCAGCTTGCACGAATGACGTAACTCCACTAGTCTATCACGAATGACGTAACTCCACCAGTCTATCACGTATTTGTTACCTCCCACCGCATCAGTGTTGAAGCCATGAATTTCACTAAAGATATTCAAGGTAAAATATATATGTATAAAAAGTAATATTTGACTTGTTTATGCAATATAACTTTTCGGCATAGAGTGTCCAACTGATCACTCTTGAGCCTATCTAGCTCTGACCAACATAAATATCAGGTCACTTTGTCCATCAAAGTCTAGGCATAGGCAGATAAAAGAAAAGAATGATATGAATCCTAGTTTTGGATGTTTTCCCCTATGGTCACACCTTTAAATGCTGAACTTCTATGTGTGATTGGGGTGAAAAGCGAACGTTAAGGATAAATATATATTTCTTTTTGCTAGAAAAGAAATTTAGTTGGGGTGAAAAGTGAAAGTGAAGGATAAATATTGTTCCCTAATTTGGTAAAGAAAAGATATGAAAAATGCTGTGTGCATGTATCCAAGATCTCTAACTTCGAAATTAGAGGGGAAAGAAATGTTTTTTTTGGTAATTAAATCTTTCATTTACCGGGAGATATTTACAAGTAAATCAAAAACCCTTACATATGATCCTGCTTTCCTATGCTTTACCCCCTCCCCATTTTTCTATTATTTACACATTTCCTACCTATTACATTGGGTATCAGTCTAGACTATGTAGGATTTTTTCTATATGTCTATTACTTCGACAGTGAATCTCCTGTATAATCAGCTTGCATATTATCTCCCATCCTTTTGCCTTGGCTTGGAAAATTCGAGCATTCCTTTCTTGCCACACATAGTACACAGTTGCTGCTAATGCCATTTTATATAGTTCTGCTGCTGCTTTCTTCCTCTTAGTCCACATCTCAGCCCATCTTAGCTCCTCATCTCATCCTTGCACTGGTCTTTTGATTCCTTACCATACTAACAGTTTACTCCATAATGTATTTGCATATGGGCATTCAAAGAACAAATGCTGAATGGTTTCATTAGCTTGTTTGCATAGGACACAATCTTGATCAACTTGTATTCCCCATCTCTGTAGTCTGTCTCTTGTGTACAGTTTGCCATGTGCTGCCATAGTTAATACAAAAATCCACTTGGGGCATCCTGTGTTATGACAAATAACTCTTCTCCAGCTTACTTTGTCAAATCTTCCTCGCAGCCTGTGATATATGCTTTTGATCGAACATTTGTTCTTCTTTATGATATCATCATAGCTGAGTCCTGCATCCCTGAGTGTCTTCTTCGCTTTCATGATCATTGATAGTAGGCTATATAGTTGATATTTACACCTTAATATGACCATACTTCGTTGTTATTTTATAGATAAATTGCCAACAAAAATGCTCTAAATAGTGTTCTTTTGTTTAGCAGGGAATATTATATGAGAGGAAGCAACATGGAGTGTTTTGGAGGCGATAATGTGAAGAAAAACGCCCACTCGAGAAGTACCCGAACACAAAGAAGCATAAATGGCTTGGGCAAGAAGGCCACCGCGACCGCGGTAGATTAACAACGTAAGGCAGAAAGGTCAGCATTCACCGCGGTCGACCGCGGTTGACCGCGACCGCGGTGCACTGTTCACGCTGTTGGAAAGTTTGAGGACCAAAGTGTAAAATTGGGAAAACTTTTGTAAAACCCTTATATGCTTTAGAAACTCGCCCAAGATGGGGCTAAGCTGATTTTTAGACTACTTTTGGAGACAAGAACAAGAGTGAGAAGATCAACCAAACATTAGAGTTTTTCTATCTCCTTTTAATTCTTGCAATTTTATATTATGAACAATTTAATAGTTTTCTCTTATTTTGTTATGAGTAGCTAAATACTTATCTAGGGTTGATGGAACCAATTGTTGGTTGAAGTTTGGACTCAAGTTGTTATAATCGAGCCAGATGTATGATATGATTGTTCAACTACGTTTTGTATGGTGATTAATTGAATGTGCCCTTGATTAATCGTGTCTAATTACCTTATATTGCTTGAGAAAGAATATTAGGTTAGATAGTTGTTGAACAACACCACTTTTGGGTAATTGAAGAGATTCATTACTTGAACTTAAAAGTGGGTTTAGAGATAACAAAACTTTGGTGGGATAATTTAGAGTTGCATAACTATTGTCAGCTAGAGTAGTTCGAGAGAATGCTCTAGTAAATTATTGTAGTTGATCGAGAGATAATTACGATAACCCATAACTCTTAATCCTCATAGAGTATTACGGCGAGATTATAGCGGAAGAGTCTAGCAATTGGGGAAATCACTGCCCTAGACCTTCTTACCATTGAATTATCTTTGTTTTTAATAGTAGTTGAAGTAGTTAAACAAAAACCCAATCTTTATTGATCAAAAATCTTTCATCTAGAGATTGATTGAGTTGATAATAACATTGCCGAAGAGTGTAATAGATAGGTTAGTTCCCCGATGATTCGATTCCGGACTTAAAACTGGATTATATTTGCAGTGACCACTTAGTCCTTTTTATAAGTCATAGTTGGGCGTTATCAAATTTTGGCGCCGTTGCTGGGGAACTAACGGTGTTATTTATTACAACTTAGAAGTAGTGTAAAAATTATTAGTTCAAATCAATTTCCAAAGGTGTTAAACAATTTTCATTGAAATTCTAACGTTTGAACTCTTGTGGAATTCAGGTGTATGCCTAGAAATTTTTCGAGGACTGGAGAACTGCTTGAAGGACTTTCAGACCCCGAGAAAACATTCAGGGCATTGAACTGTACCAACAAGAGGATCCAACAATCACAACAACCACACCAGCTTGAAATTGACATGGGTGACGTAGAGAACGTCAACGGAAACATCAGGGATGAGCCAGCTGACCCAAACGTCAGAGTGGTGGCACCTCTTGTGCTAGAAGCTGCACTTTATGATTGGGCTCAACCCACATCTGACAACTTGGAAACTGCCATAGCTGTGCCCGCAATTCAAGCGGAGACATTCCAAATCACCAACAACATGCTGCATCTGCTACAAAATAAAGGATTGTTCTCCGGGTCACACATTGAAGACCCTCAACAACATTTGAAAAATTTTCTGTCAATTTGTGTAACTCAAAGGCAGCCAAATGTGACTCCAAAAGCGATAAAGCTATTACTGTTCCCGTTCTCTGTGACTGGGGAAGCTCAGACTTGACTGAATTCGCTCCCAGTCAATTCCATTGTCACCTGGGAGGAATTAGTAAAGCAGTTCCTGAATAAGTTCTACCCGCCCAACAAGACTGCAAGGCAGATTGATGAAATATTGCAGTACAAGCAGCAGCCAACTGAGACCTTGCAAGAAACTTGGGAAAGATTTAAAGGGATGCTGGTGAAGTGTCCTCACCATGGCATTCCAGACCAGATGCTTGGCCAGAGATTCTACATGGGGTTAGCTGACAATCTAAAGGCCAATGTAGATGCTTCAACTGAAGGTGCATTTTTGAGTAAGACATTCACCGAGTGCAAAGTCCTTCTTGACAAGATGTCCCAGAATTCGGGGTAGATGACTAGAGGTACAACACTGGCACCCATAGTGCATTCAGTTCCTCTTGACCCAAATAATTTGCATGCAGAGAACATGGCCACACTCATGACTCAGATGAGTATTTTGACAAAGAAGATAGATGAGATGGGTACCAAACAGGTGCATATTGTTGACACGACAAATGGAGGACTGTGTACACCCTGTGTTAATCAGTCTTATGTATGTTCATGGAGCGGAGAAGGTGAAAATCAAGGGGCAAGGGAAGATATGAATTATGTTAACAACTTTGGGGGTTAGAGACAAGGAGGACAACAGTGGAGACCGACACCAAATCAGCAATACAGACCCAACATGCCTCAGTCTGGGAGCATGCAAGCTCAAGGCCAAATGGTGCCATACCACCAGAGACAACAGGGCTACCCATAGCAGAACTAGCAACAGTTGACATATCAGCCACCTCCTCAGCACCAAATCAGCAATACAGACCCAACATGCCTCAGCCTGGGAGCATGCAAGCTCAAGGCCAAATGGTGCCATACCACTAGAGACAACAGGGCTACCCATAGCAGAACCAGCAACAGTTGACATATCAGCCACCTCCTCAGCAGCAAGATAACAACATGGTAGAAATCAGGGGGATGCTCCAGCAACTCATTGGGATAAACGGTAAGATGCAAGAAAAGTTGGCAGTACATGATTCAGCTATAAAGAACATTGAAACTCAGTTGGGGCAGTTGTCTATGGCTTTAAACAACCGCCCAAAGGAACATTGCCAGTGGATACAAATATTAACCCCAAGGAGCAAAACCCGAATCAGCTGATGGCAGTAAGTCTCCAGAATGGGAGAGATTTAGACAAAGAGCAGGAGGTTGCATAAGCCAGCAAAAAGATTACGCCAGCCACTCCAATTCCACTAGAGGTAGATGAACCATCAAATCTGACTGAAGTGGTGGTTGAACAGGGTCAAGCTGAAAAGGGTAAGACTAAGGTAAATGAACAAGCTGCAGAACAAGTGGTACCTCTTGTTCCACAGAACCCCAACAGAGAGAAGCCAGCAAACAATGCACAAAGGGTGATACCTGCACCATTCCCTCAGAGACTGGTAAAACAAAAGAAGGAAGATCAATACAAGAAATTCATGGAGATGCTGCGTCAAATTCAGTTGAATATTCCTCTGATGGATGCCTTGAGGGAGATTCCAGGTTATGCGAAGATGATGAAAGACCTAATGTCACGGAAGTTTGATTTTCAGGACCTATCCATAGTGACTCTGACGCAGACCTGCAGCGCAGTAGTGACCAAACCGATGGCTCAAAAGATGTCAGACCTAGGTAGCTTCACTATTCTATGCACGATTGGGAGTTATGCCTTTGCAAAGGCATTATGTGATTTAGGAGCCAGCATAAATTGGATGCCTCTGGCTGTATACACCAAACTGGGCATTGGCAAAGCTAGACCGACTTCGATATTGCTGCAGTTGGTTGACCGCACGGTAAAAAGGCCTACTGTGATTCTTGATGATGTGTTGGTGCAAGTGGGGAAGTTCGTGTTCCCTGTAGACTTTGTTATTCTGGACTTTCAAGTAGATGAGGAGATACTTATCATTTTAGGTAGGCCATTTTTGGCCACTGGGAGAGCACTGATCGATTGTGAGACTGGGGAATTAAAAATGAGACTGAACGATGAAGAAGTCATATTCAATGTTCAGCAATCTATGATGAGACCCAATGAATATGCTAATTGCTCTCTAGTGGAGGCAGTGGATGTGATCCTGCAAGAAGATAATGTGACCCTGACTGCTAAAGATCCATTGGAGGCATGTCTAACAAATTTAGAAGAAATGGACGGTGAAGGGTTAGCTGAGTGGGTCATGGCACTTGAAGGCCAAGGATTCTGGAAAAGGGAACCTCAGTTCGAGTCTCTTAAATTAGAAAAAAGGGTTACACCTCCAGCAAAGCCATCAGTAGAGGAACCACCCAAGTTGGAGCTGAAGCCGCTCCCAACTTACCTCAGGTACGTTTTCTTAGGCCCTAATTCTACTTTGCCTGTTATTATATCATCCGGTTTGCTAGATGTGCAGGTAGAACAGCTCTTACAGGTACTGCAGGAAAGCAAGACTACCATTGGCTGGACCATGGCAGACATAAAGGGTATTAGCCCAGCCTTCTGTATGCACAAGATTCTCTTGGAAGAAGGGCACAAACCTTACAGAGAACATCAATGAAGGGTGAACCCGGACATGGAAGAGGTAGTGTTGATACCCAATTTTTTTCCTATGTATTTTTATATACAAAACACTTTCAAAATAGCATGTACATGCATATATAAGCATGCCCAAGAGTTTTCGTATTTTTTCAAAGATTTTAAAATCAATTTATTGCCCATTTTTAGCAGTACAAAAATCCATAATTATTCCCAAAATCATCAATTTTGGTGAATAATTTATTTTTATTCCCGTATTTATACTAAAATATAGTTAAGATAATTTTTGTATATTTTTACAAATTTATTTGGTATTTAAAAGACTAAATTGCATATAATTGCAATTATAGCCTATTTTAAGATTAATAGCATTTCTATAATTGTACAATTGCTTTCAATATTTTTAAATCAATATTTATGCATTATTAGTTGGGTCAGCACTTTTAATTTGTTTTTAAAGTCTTTTTTCACTATTTTTATAAAATAAAAGAGGAAAATTGGCTATTTAACATTTAGCCTATTTCTATTTCAATTACAGCCTTATTTCCTTTCAATTTTTAACCTCAATTTGCAACCCAGTTTCAATTTGGATCCAACCCACGACCCAATTGCAAACGACCCAACCCGCTCCCCACCTACCACTTAAATCTGGACCGTTGATCACTCAAGATCAACAGCCAAGACTCGCCCTTTCCTAATTAAACCTAAATGACTACCCTAATCTCCCTCATTCTCACCTGACCCGCCGCCTTGAAACCCTTTGTCTCTCAAAATACTCTCAAGCTCTCTGAAACAATAGCCATCTCCCACCGTATTCTACCATGTTTTCACCGGAATCCATGGCTTCTCAGGCCATGGATGGCCTGTACTCACCCCCTCCATCATTAAACCTTGGGTGTTCGAAGCTTCGAGCCCTGACCTCGATGGTTCTCCTTCAGATCCTCTCAGATCCACAGTTCTATGGCTTCTCCGGCCATGCTCCGGCATATTCAGGCATTAGGAGCCTGATTCTAACTCATCCGACTCAAGATCGGACCTTCTTCCAAGCCTTTCTCATTTCTAGGGTTTCGCCGAAACCCTAAGCTATTCGAGGTTTTTCTCTGTGTGTTTTCTTAGATCTATGCAGTGTCTGTGCTGTACTTGATTTTTAAAGTGTTTTCCCCAAATTTTCTTTTCAAAATCGTTTGTCTTTGATTTAGGGTTTTTGAAAGGATTTCAAAACGTCTTTCTGATTCTTCCTTTTTCTTTTCTTTATGTGTGTTTGCCTATACTATGTTTTACCATGCATGTGTTGTTTTTCTACCTTTCTTTCTGCTATACATGACTCTTCTGTTCCTTTGTACTCTATTGTGCCTCTAGATTAGGCTCGCATGTTAATATTTGTTATGTTTTCCTACATGTTCTTTGCTATACTTTCCAGTATTCTCTTACTGTATGTGTTTCTTGCTGAGTTCTTTAACTTTGTTTATTTTACTGGACTCTTGTTGGAGTTCTAAGCAAGTATTACTACTGTTTCTTAAGCTTATATCACCCTTCTTCTCTCCTAAACTTGCTTAAGTTCCGACTTTTCTTAAACATGTTCTTTATGCTCTTTAAGTCAACTTTTTACTCTGTTGCTTCAAACCTGTTATCATATTTGTTTTGTTTCTCATGAGGCTCTGAAAGAGACCTCTGAGTTTGTTTCAATGGCTTGCCTTCTCACCTCTGTGTCTGATTCAAGTGGAAGCCCTAGGATTTGGGTTTTCTTTGGCAAGTTTGATTTTGTGTTCGGGTTAGGGTTCTATTTTGGGACCCTGGACTCTCAGACTCATCATGAGTCTACAAACTGAACTTGTATCCCTTTGCTTATGATTCTGAACCTTTCTATGTTAGACTCTTTTCTAAGTAACATGACAGTTCCTTCTTGAATCACATACTTGTGTGCTTTATATATGAGAAATTCTTCTTTCAAAAGGGTTTTGCCAACTATTGATTGATTCCGAGTTCCTTTTAATAGGGTTTGATTGATTGTTACTGATTTTCTCTAATTGAACCTTCTTTACCTTTTCCTGACTTGGTTCATCCAAACAAAGCCTGCAATTTTGATTTTTTACTAGCTGTTTGACTGATTCCCTTTCCTTATTTTTTTTCCACAAACCGTGTACCATTGGACTTTTGCCTTAAATAAACCCTGTGTATTTACCCTTCTTGTGTTACTTTGGAAAAGATTTTAATCCAATTCTTTCCTTAATTATCTTCTACCCGTTTGAAATCAGAATCCCTTAACTGAAGGGAGATTCTGTTGATTGATTGCAAACTATTCCCTTACCTTTTCTTACTTGTTTTCTGCACTATAAAAGGGGCACGACCCTTCTGCACTTAGACACCTTGAACCTTCAGTTCAGCACTTCGAATTCAATACTTTACACACACACCTCTCAATTACAATACTCTTTCAATACTCTACTCTCTTCTGAGATCTTTTGTACTGTTTGCTTGCAATTTGGTTTACAAGACTTCAGCTTTCGCTTATTTGTTTCCCTAAAACTGGTATGTCTTAGTTTTGATTTCAGCACTATCCCTATGTGTTTACTTTATAGTTGCTACACTCCTGTCTACTTTGCTGTTCATGTTCTATACTGAATATGCTACTCTCTCTTTGCATCTACTGTACATGTTTGTTGTGAATTCCCTATACCCCCACTCCCTTCTATGTGTTTGTGTTAAGGTTCATTGCCTGACAGCATCCAAATTGTTGCTTAGGTCTGAACCTGATCCTCAATGGATCCCAACTCTCAAAATTTGGCTAACAGGCTAGCCAGGGGTGTGCCAGCACTCCTAATTGTTGGGCATGACCACCAGCCTGCCATGGCTCTCCCTAATTCCCCCTCTATGCACTTGCACTCTCTCTTAGATTCTAAGTTCTGCCCCTCTCTTATGAGCCTTGCTTTGGGACCTTGAGTTCCCTCTGAACTTGGACATCTGAGGGATGGCATTTCCACACTGCACTATACTCTTAATTCTGCAATGTGTTTGGGGTGTAAGCATTGCCCGGAGCCCTTTGAGACTTTTGAGAACTTTGATACATCCCAAACATGAGAAAGGCTTTGCAAACCTGATCCTGGAAGTTGGTTCATCTCATATTGTTAGACCTTGAGTCTGAATTAGGCTCCTTGGTTGTAGCTTAATTGCTGATGTAATTTTACTTTTCTTAATTCATTCTGGTCTGTAATATGTTGTAATAACTTATGGGTTTCTAGTGAAAAGGGGAGGGTCATTTATGTATGCAAAGGGTAGACAACATGTTCATAGGCGTTACTATTTACAAGCTCTGCACTTACGCATATCATGTAGAAATCCTGCCTATAAGTTTTCTATACTCATGCACATCATATAGAAATCCTGCCTATAGTTTCTGCACTTATGCACATCATGTAGAAATCCGGCGTATAAGTTTTTGCACTTCTGCATATAGAAATCATGACTATAGGTGTCCTGCACTTCTGCATTTTCATCTATCATTAGGCAAATAGTTATAGGTTAAGAAATAATAAATTTCATTCTAGATACCATGTCTATAGGACTCCCTGCACTTTCATAATCGTCTTAAAACCAACAACGCCTAGAAATCATGCCTATAGGAGTAACCCTTTGAATCTGATCCGCTTATTTCATCTACGAGTTTAAAATCAGTTGCAATATTGTCTAATATCTGCAGATCTTATGTTTTTTATAATCAATAAGCCTTCTTTAAAATCGGAGTAAGCATTGTTAGATATCATGCCTATAGGTTTCACCTAGGCAAACCATTAGGTAATTAGTTAACTGCATTAGTCTTTGATAAATTACAACAGGGAAGGCTAATTCGGACTCATCATCTGAGAAATATGCGATGAATCAGCCTATCCTACGCTTTAATTTGATTCAGACCATAACTAGTACTTGTAAGCCATGCTAAACAATTTGTTTCTTTAAATGAGGAGGCCCGTTTGAGCCCTTTAAACTGTTATGTGTTCTCCCCATACCTGCCTTATATGTTTTGATTGTCGCCCTAGAATTTTATCCTTTTAAAACTCTGAAAAGCCAAATTTCCCTTCCCTTTAGGACTAGTAGTCCCAAATGCCTCCGAGACTGATAGGATTGGGGCGGGTACTAGCATGCAATAAGTAACGATACTATTCCGCGCTTAATACCTTAACGGGGTGGGAAAGGGTAGATATGGATATGATGACCGGTGCGCTAATACCACGTGTAACCCCTCTTTTGAGGAGTGATTACCGTGTATTGCATTGACGTGATCCATGTTGTTTGTAAACCTAGGACCCCCTTGCTTTTTAACTTGTTTTATTGTCCGAACTATTTCCTTAACTTTCTGCTTTCTTTATGCTCCTCAAACTTTCAATTTGTTTGCAATAATATGTGAACCCCTTCTTACTTGTGCCCTTAATTGTTTATTTGATTATGTGAAGTCACAATTGTAACATGGCCGGGAACCATACTAGTGGATCTTGAGGGGTGCCTAACACCTTCCCCTCGAGATAATTTCTAGCCCTTACCCAAACTCTGGTTCTTCAAACTCAAACCCTTCTTAGTGTCCTAATGCACTTAATCATTAGGTGACGACTATTCAAGTTCCAAAACCCAATTCCCAAAAGGGAACGAGTCGTCCTCCCAAATGTCACAAGCCCGATTTCGCGAGAAAAAGGGGGCGCGACAGCGTGGCGACTCTGCTGGGGAATATTTCTTTTAGGCTTTTACCATTTCATGTTATTTTTGACTTTACTGCTTCTTTATTGCCTTTATTTAATGTCTTTATTTCTCTTCTATTACGAGACTGACTTGGCTCTTTGTTTCTTTTCTTTACTGCTTTCTTTTACTGCTTTCCTTCAATACTGTTGTAATTATGAGCAATTATTGTAATCATTACTTTATGAACATGCAAATACATGACAACTTGTAACTGGATATTCAACATCATATTCCACTCGTGCCAAACAAAATACCATAGCAACGCTTATAATGAGTGGTTGCGCCCTTCCGATATCATTACCCCCTAAATTTGGCAAAGGCGTATTTGCGGTAAAACCAGTCGATCAACGGTGTAGTCGACGGTTTCGTGCCTTTCCCTCTTGAGTTGTACGCTCAAGGGTACCAGTCTAATACCTTATAGAAACCATACTCAGTTCAATTGTGCATGCATCACTGTCAAAATCTAGCCAAGTCAGTTATGTTGTCCACATAATGACTCTTTAAGATAGCCTTGTCCAAAGTCCACTGGGTTTCCTGGGAACCCAAACAGATGTCACCATATTCTGTGCATTTATTTGGAGAACTAAATGCTGCTTATGCTAATTATTGGTTTAAATAGTCGAGTCCGGCGGGGTAAGGGTCTAACACTTTGTTTTGCAGAAATGAGGCAGGAAGTCCCCAGATTTGGCATGGTCACCAACATCCACCCAAGGTTGCTAAGCTGGTGGAAGGATCTTCACTCCAGTGATCAGGCTCTTATTCAGAAATACCTAGGAAATTTGTCTTTTCTCCTGGAGGTCTAACCCAACAACAAAATCATAGAAGTTGCTACTCTGTTCGAGGACTGTGATAGGTCTGTGTTTAGCTTTGGGGAGATTGAGATGACACCTCTACTCGAGGAAATAGGAGGATTAGCTGGTATTCCATGGGAGACTCTGGGATAACTTATGCCGGAACATCGCAAGGGTAGGGGTTTTCTCAAAATGATGGGACTAAAGAAAAACACAGACTTGACCTGTTTGAAGGATTCGTACATTCCTTTCGACTATTTGTACGAGAGGTACGACCATAGTAAGTCCTACCGCACTTACCCAGATGAATTCGCCCTCACCTCATTGGGGCATATCCACAAAAGGGTCTTTGTCTTTATGTTCTGCTTCTTGGGAATGATAAAGTTTCCTATAAAGAAAGCAATGATTCACACCAGGCTAGCTATGGTCACTAAAACCTTAATGGAGGGAATTGTTGGGCAACCCTTTAGCATAGTGCCCATGATCGTTGCAGAAATGTACCGAGCCTTGGAAAAGTGTCAAGAAGGAGCCCTACACTTCGAAGGCTGCAACTTGCTACTCTAGCTCTGGCTCATGGAGCATCTCCAAAGGGGTGAATATTGGCAAGAGATTCAGCGGAGAGACTGGGACGATCATATAGCCTTCAACCAAGGCGAATGAACTACATGCCCGACATGTTTGCTCAGCTAGAAGATGCCAAAGGATGGGTGGAGTTGTTTGAAAATCTGACTAAGGATCAAATACAATGGATGTTCGAATAGTTCCCTACTGACGAGTTCATTGCCTGATCCATGGACGCACCATTTCTGATACTGATCGGTTTAAGAGGAACTTACCATTATGTCCCCCTCCGGGCTATGAGACAGGCTGGTAGGAAGCATGTTATACCAAGGGTCGATAAGATGAGTCACTTCCGGGCTAACTTCCAAGCTGATGACAGTCCTTATAAGTGCCAAGCTCAGCATATGTGGCATTGCAAGATCATCATGGGAAGAGATACTATCGAGCCAGACAGATACCATGCTGGCTGCACCCCATACTATTCGGGACGGCTAGAGAATAATCACAATGGTCTGGGCCAACCTGGGTTTGTTCGAGGTCACAGGATCATCGATGAAAAGGCTGAAGCACATGCCAAGTACAACCAATTGCACAAGAGGATTCGGGAATGCAAAAGTGAGCACCGGGAGATTCAAGAAGCCCATCAAAAGTTGATTGAAAAATGGAAAGATATGGCTGTCAGCGCCAACAAGCGACTAGGGTATTTGGAGCGGGGTTTAGTGGAATTGGAAAGGAAGTTCATCCAGAGGATTGAAAACTGCCAGAACGTTGAGGGAAATAAAGGAGGACACTTGGCTAGAGCCTATTTGCTGCTGGGACTGCGTGAGCTGGTGAAGTTGTTCAATGGAGCTAAAGATGCCGAGTCTGGGGAAGGTCCTTCTGGGACCAAGTAGTTAGGAGTCTTTTATTTTGCTTTAAAAATGTAATAAGGCCAACGACCATTAGTGACATTTTATTTTCTGCTATTTTAGTGTCGTTTTGGGATTCGTCTTATTTTTATCAATAAAATGAGGCATTTAGCATTATAAGTTCTCCAAATCAACTTGTCGCTAGGCCTACCTCGGGCACAACGAGGCTCCCAAATTAGGACACGATTTATATTCTTGCACTATGTGTTTAAATATTGCAATGCTTTCTTCTCATAATCCGCACTAACTTGCTACCTTTTTTGTTTTTACTTTTTGTTTATTCCCCTCCCCAAATGTTAGTTCATGCACTCTGGAATCGTCATCATACCCCACAAGATCTAAGGGCCCTCCACCTCATCCTCCTCCGAGTCCTATCAGAAACAAGAACAAGGGAAAGATGGAAGATTTGAGCAACATCAGAAAGGAGAACTCAATCGAAAGGGTAGAGGTTCCTCAAGGTATTCAGGTTTCCAAGGAAAGTGCCTCCCCAGCTCGAACAGAAGTTATTGAAGTTTCAGGAAGAACTGGACCAAGTTCGGAACTTGGCAAATTTGTCATTTTCCCTCACTACCCCAAATGTCAACTTTGCCAACACTCAAAACCCCACACCTCCACAAAACATCCCGAAACCACAAAACCAACCCGCTCCCCATCACCACTACAACACATGCCACAACACCCCACTGCTTATCCCTGAACCACTAAATTCCACAAATGATCATCCCCACAATGCCCCCATCTATGTGGAAACTATGCCACACTATACTCAACTCAATTCAAGCACACCCGAGTTTGATGATAAGGACTCGATTATCAGGAATCTGGCAGAAGAACTCAAGAAGCCGACTAGCAGAATTCAGGGTGTCGAGGGAAGTAAGGGGATTGAAGGACTAAATTACGAAGATCTTTGCATTCGACCCGATGTTGAACTGCCCGAGGGGTACAAACCTCCTAAGTTCGAAATGTTTGACGGTATCGGGGATCCGAGAGTTCATCTAAGAACATGCTGCGACAAGTTGGTCAGAGTAGGGAGGGACGAAAAGATTCGCATGAAACTCTTCATGAGGAGTCTGAAGGGAGATGCTTTGTCTTGGTACATCAACCAAGACCCTAAGAAGTGGTCAAATTGGGTAAGTATGGCGTCTGATTTCATGGACAGGTTCAGGTTCAACGCGGAAAATGTACCAGATGTGTTCTACATCCAGAACTTAAAGAAGAAACCCACATAGACATTCCGCGAGTATGCTACTCGTTGGAGATCAGAAGCTGCTAAGATCAGACCGACTTTAGAAGAAGAACAAATGAACAAGTTTTCCGTCCGAGCTCAAGACCCACAGTACTATGAAAGGTTAATGATGATTGAAAGCCAGAAATTTTCTGACATCATCAAGCTAGGGGAAAGGATCGAGGAAGGTATCAAAAGTGGTATGGTCACTAACTTTGAAGCTTTGCAGGCCACTACCAAGGCTCTACAGTCTGGTGGCACATCCAAGAAATGTGAGTGCTGTGATGGTTGCACAAAGAACAAAATCCCCAATCGAATACCAAACCTACCCAATACCTCCACTCACATATCAACCTACCCTAAATTACCAAGCACCCTCGCCCTCCTACCAAGCTCCACCACCTAGTTACGAATCACCTCCGCCTCCCACATATCAGCCCACTTCACCCAGATATTTCCAACCCGCACATGTCTACCAAACCTACAATACTCAACTCTCTCACTATCAATCACCTCCCACCCGCCAAAACATTCCTAGACCTCGACCAAACTTCGACCGCAGACCTCCCAAACAATATACTGCAATTGCTGAACCTATCAACCAGCTGTATGAAAACCTCAAAGCTACTGGTTATATCACCCCTATCCCTATCGTAAACCCCGAAAACCCCTCCTAATGGGTCAACTCAAACAAAATCTGTGCATACCATTCCGGCATGAAGGGGAATACTATTGATGAGTGCCTCTCTCTGAAGGATAAGATCCAAGCTTTGGTTGACAACATGATCATCGTAGCAAAGGAGCCAGCTCTGAATGTCCACAACAACCCTCTACCTGACCAGAAGGGTAGGGGCGTTCACATGATTGAGATAGAGGACTATTGGGACCCCATAGGGTCGGTCGGATTGATCGTTGAAGGTGACGAGGCAAAGGAACCAATGGTCACACTTAATTCGATTGTGGTCCAGATCCAGCCTTCTGAAAACGATGAAGTAGACATGTCCGTACCACTTGAGTTCGAAGCACCTTCTTCTGAAAAGACGCCAGGACCTATTGAGGTCGAGTTTGGGTTTCCAAAGGCACCTGTACCATTCGAAGTGGCTGTGTTACCATCCAAGGCAAAGGTACCAATCCCGGTGGCCATGACAGCTATAGAACCATTCCATATGAAGGCCATACATTGGGATTACACCACCGAGGCGAGAAGGAAAGGAAAAACCAAATCTAGAAAAGTAATTGCAGCACAGGGTATGACAAGAACCGGCAGGGTTTATACCCCAGAACATCTAGCCGAGTCCAGTACGCAGGCCTCTGGACGACCAACCATCACTAAGACTAGGTCTGATGATCCCTGGAGGAAGATACAAGCCAAAGAGTATTCGGTCATTGGTCAGTTGAACAAAATGCCGGCCCAGATCTCTATCTTGGCTCTACTACAAAGTTCTGATGCACATAAGAACGCCTTATTGAAGGTGCTGAGCGAGGCATATGTACCCAGCAACATAACTGGAGGAGAAATGGAAAACATGGTGGGGCAAGTATTGGAGAGTCACAAAATCACTTTCTACGAAGATGAGCTGCCACCTGAAGGGCTAAGCCACAACAAGGCCTTGCATATCACTATGCAATGCGAAGATCATTTCATCACTAGAATCCTGATTGACGGAGGGTCCAGCCTCAATATTTGTCCATTGGTGACTCTTAGAACATTGGGAAAGAGCCTGCATGAGCTCAATAATGGAGCCATCAATGTCAAAGCTTTTGATGGATCCCAAAGGTCCACTATTGGGGAAATCAGCTTGTGTTTGCAAATAGGACCGACTTGGTTCGACGTTGATTTTCAAGTGATAGACGTCCCAACATCTTACAACTTGCTATTGGGATGGCCTTGGATCCATGCTGCTGGGGCTGTAGCATCAACCCTACATCAAGTAGTGAAATTCGAGTGGAATCACCAAGAGGTAATTATTCATAGCGAAGGTAGCAATCCCATATATAGTCGCCAGACCATCCCAGCAATCGGAGGAAGAAGAAAGATAGGCGGAGAAACCTACCATCACATTGAGCGAGTCAACACCATGGACAAGGATAAACGGTGGGATAACAAAATTGAGAGTATACTGAATTGGTGTGGATACGAACCTGGCAAGGGACTTGGCAAGAATCTCTAAGGAATCGCTAGGCCTATCAAGTTGAAGAAACACGATACCACTTTCGGTTTGGGATATGAATACACTTGGGAGGAATTCAACCACTGGTCGCCACCATGACGCAGTCCCTACTATCCACTGGAGCATCCGATACCTCGCTTGGAGCAGACCTTCCAGCCAGCCAATGTCATATATGGGTCAGGAGAAGAGGAAGCACTAGTGGCGATGAGGAATTTGTTTTTGGAAAATGATAATATGGACTGTTGTGTCATTTTTGAGGAGGAGGGGAGGAAGGCCCTTCTATAAAAGCTATGAGCCGAGGAGCACGCCTCAACAATTGGTCCATCAGGACCACCAGGGCCCGGAAAGCTTCGGGGTAGCAAGGCTGAACAAAGCACCGTGCATTATCTTTATTTTTCGCTAATTGACTTTCTCTCCGCATTTTTAATATTGAAATAAGAGCTCCAATGTTCAAAACAATTATGAAAGTTACCAAAGCATTTCAGTTTCTTATAAATCTTTCTCTTATTACTTTTCATCGTTTACTTTATTTACACAACATTACTATTACTTATCTTGATGAACCGACGATTGTGACATGCAATGAGACAACGCAACAAACAGATATAGACTCGGAAGAAGATGATATACCAGAAGAGGTTGTTAAAGAGGTTGAGGATTTTGAGAACAAACCTAAGTCTAACCTGGACGAAACTAAGATTGTCAACCTGGGAGATGCCGAAAATGTCAAAGAAATGCGCATCAGTGTTCATCTGTCACCATCAGAAAAGAAAGAGTACACGGAATTTCTAAGGGAATATGAGGACATATTCGCGTGGTCTTATGATGACATGACTGGTCTCAGTACATCTATTGTAGCTCACAAACTGCTAACCGATCCGACATGCCCACCAGTAAAACAGAAGCTCAGGAAGTTCAAACCTGACATGAGTTTGAAAATCAAGGAAGAAGTTACCAAGCAAGTCAAAGCCAAGGTTCTCAGGGTAGTAGAGTATCTAACATGGTTAGCCAATATTGTGCCATTGCCGAAGAAGGACGGGAAGGTTAGAGTCTGTGTCGACTACCGGGATCTCAACCGGGCCAGTCCGAAAGATGACTTCCCCTTGCCGAACATACACATTCTAATTGACAACTGCTCCAAGCATGAATTGTAGTCGTTCGTTAATTGTTTTGCTGGATATCATCAGATATGGATGGATGAGGAAGACGCGGAGAAAACGGCTTTCATTACGCCGTGGGGGATGTATTGTTACAAGATGATGCCATTCGAGTTAAAGAATGTTGGGGCCACCTACATGAGGGCCATGACTGCTATTTTCCATGACATGATACACAAAGAGATCGAGGTATATGTAGACGACGTCATCATCAAATCCAAGAGAGCCAATGACCATATGGAAGATCTGAGGAAGTTCTTCAATAGACTAAGAAGGTACAACTTGAAGCTGAATCCCGCCAAATGTGCATTCGGGATTCCTGCCGGAAAACTACTTGGGTTCATTGTGAGTCGTCGAGGAATAGAACTGGATCCGTCAAAGGTCAAAGCCATCTAAGAATTGCCACCACCGAAGAACAAAAAAGAGGTTATGAGTTTCTTGGGAAGACTTAACTACATCAGCCGGTTCATAGCTCAATCCACTGTCATTTGTGAGCCAATCTTTAAGATGTTGAAGAAGGATGCCGCTACCAAATGGACTAATGATTGTCAGAAAGCCTTCGACAGAATCAAGGAATACCTGTCAACGCCGCCAGTTTTGGTCCCGCCCGAGCCGGGTAGACCTCTATTACTCTACCTCGCAGTATTAGATGGAGCTTTCGGTTATGTTCTGGGGCAGCATGATGAAACGGGAAGAAAGGAGCAGGCCATCTATTATCTCAACAAGAAGTTCACCCCGTACGAGGCCCGATATTCTCTATTGGAACGCACCTATTGTGCTCTAACTTAGGTAGCTCAGAAGTTGAGACACTATTTCTGTGCCTATACCACTTACCTCATATCAAGAATGGATCCTTTGAAGTACATCTTTTAGAAGCCCATGCCCACTGGCAAGATAGCCAAGTGGCAGATCCTAGTGAGTGAATTCGACATTGTTTACGTAACTCAGAAGGCAATCAAAGGACAAGCACTGGCCGATCATCTCGCTGAAAATCCTGTGGATGGAGAATACGAGCCTCTAAAGACGTATTTTCCTGATGAAGAGGTATCTTTCATAGGGGAAGATATTGCAGAACCCTATGATGCTTGGTGAATGTTTTTCGACAGAGCAGCAAACTTCAAAGGAATTGGCATAGGAGCGGTCCTAGTATCAGAAACTGACCAGCATTATCCGGTGTCTGCCAAACTCAGGTTCCCGTGCACCAACAACATGGCCGAGTATGAAGCCTACATCTTAGGGCTCAAGATGGCCATTGACATGAACATTCAGGAATTGCTAGTGATCAGAGATTCAGACCTGCTTATACATCAGGTCCGAAAAGAATGGGCAACCAAGAACTCCAAGATACTCCCGTATCTGCATCATGTACAGGAATTGAGGAAGAGGTTCGCAAAGACAGAGTTCCAACATGTTCCCAGAGTTCAGAATGAGTTTGCTGATGCATTGGCTACCCTATCGTCCATGATACAACACCCAGACAAGAACTTCATTGATCCTCTTCCGGTAAATATATATGATCAGCCAGCTTACTGCACTCATGTAGAAGAAGAAGCAGACGAAAAACCTTGGTTTCATGATATCAAGGAATATTTGACGAAAGGATAATATCTAGAACTTGCAAATCCTACTCAGAAATGCACACTTCGGAGATTATCTAACAACTTCTTTCATAGTGGAGGAATCCTGTATAGGAGTACTCCTAATTTGGGGTTACTAAGGTGTGTCGACACAAAGGAAGCATCCACTCTATTGGAGGAAATTCATGCAGGGACCTGCGGTCCGCATATGAACGGTTTTGTCTTAGCCAAGAAAATACTCTGATCTGGTTATTTTTGGATGACTATGGAAACAGACTGCATCCAGTATGTCCAAAAATGTCATCTCTGTCAGATACATGCAGACATGATAAAGGTGTCTCCAAACGAGCTCACTGCAACAAGCTCGCCATGGCCGTTCGCTGCTTGGGAAATGGATATTATCGGACCTATCGAGCCTGCCGCATCAAACGGGCACAGGTTCATTCTAGTGGCAATTGATTATTTTACCAAATGGGTTGAAGCAGCATCGTACAAAGCAATGATTAAGAAAGTGGTAGCAGATTTTGTCCGTGACCGTATTGTTTGTCGGTTCGGAATTTCGGAGTCAATCATCACTGATAATGTTTCCAATCTCAATAGTGACCTGATGAAAGCCATGTGTGAAACCTTCAAGATCAAACACAATAATCCTACGGCTTACAGACCTCAGCTGAACGGAGCTGTAGAAGCCGCCAATAAGAATATCAAGAAGATACTAAGGAAGACGATAGAAAAACATAAGCAGTGGCATGAGAAATTATCATTTGCCTTGTTTGGATACCTCACCACAGTCCGCACATCAACCGGGGCAACTCCCTATATGTTGGTTTATCGTACATAAGCAGTCATTCCCGCCGAGGTAGAAATTCCCTCCTTAAGAATCATACAGGAAGCTGAACTTGACGATGCAGAATGGGTAGAGAGTCGCTACGAGCAGCTAGCTCTTATAGACGGAAAGAGAATGAATGCAGTTTGCCACGGTCAGCTCTATTAGAACAGAATGTCCAGAGCCTTTAACAAAAGAGTCAAGCCGAGACAGTTTACACCGGGGCAGCTGGTGTTAAAGAAGATTTGTCCCACATCAAGAGGAAGCCAAAGGGAAGTTCTCTCCCAACTGGTAGGGTCCATACATGGTTCACCGGGTCCTCACCGGAGGAGCCCTCATACTTGCAGAAATGGACGGTGAAGTTTGGCCGAAGCCGATCAATTCAGATGCAGTGAAGCGATACTATATGTAACTTTTATGCTTTCCTCATATGATGTAATTTGAACTACGCCTGACCTGATTCCTGTTTAATAGGGGATACATAGGCAGCCCTATGGTTTTGGTCATAATTCAATAAAATTTTCATTTCCCCCTGCTATTGGAAACTGGGGCAGAATTTTGAGGAGGACCCTCAAAATTCCGAAGTGATTTGAGCCATTCGACGCAAGCAGCCGTTGGAAGCAGCAGCCCAGTAAACTGGGGCAGAATTTTGAGGAGGACCCTCAAAATTCCAAAGCGAGAGAAGTTGCAGTATATTGGACCACATCGCAGTCGTCGGTTCATCTAAAGAAAACTATTCTTAATTATGTATTTATTTTCACATTTCTTTACTAAATCATGCATGTCTGTTACCAAAGTTGCTTCGTTTAGCAATGCTACCCCAATTATACGCCCAATATCATTAGAACGGAGCCGAGCAGGTCAATCAGAGCCATCGGGAATACGAATAACCTCCCCTCTTTACAAAACTCACGATTTTTCTTTGAATGCATGCACTTTAGTTGCAAAATCATCAAATATACTATACACTCACGAGACTCACATTGCTCATGAATATAACTCTCAGAACCGTTGCACTTACTCACAGCTGCTATCCGCACGTAGTGCTCCCAGCAGACACAGTATCCCCAGCAGTCACAATATCTCGATCCGCTATCAGCTAAGAAAATTCTATCATCATTTTGCCCTTTTACTCATTGCATAAGGCTACCTTTCTGCCTTCCGAGACTAAGCATTGTCTCCATCTGCATTTCCTGCATTGCATAAGGCTACCTTTCTGCCTTCCGAGACTAAGCTCTGTCTCCATCTGCATTCCTGCATTGCATAAGGCTACCTTTCTGCCTTCCGAGACTAAGCTCTGTCTCCATCTGCATTCCTTCATTGCATAAGGCTACCTTTCTGCCTTCCGAGGTTAAGCTCTACCTCAATCTGCATTTCTCTACATTGCATAAAGCTACCTTTCTACCTTCCAAGGTTAAGCTCTACCTCCATCTGCATTTCCCTGCATTGCATAAGGCTACCTTTTTGCCTTCCGAGACTAAGCATTGTCTCCATTTGCATTTCTCTACATTGCATAAGGCTACCTTTCTGCCTTCCGAGACTAAGCTCTATCTCCATCTGCATTTCTCTGCATTATATAAGGCTACCTTTCTGCCTTCCGAGACTAAGATCTGTCCCCATCCTGCATGGCTGAAATATCGCCACTTTATCACACTTGCATGGCTGAAATATCGCCACCTTTTATTTACGTCTTGCATCGGCTGAAATATCGCCACCTTTTATTTACGTCTTGCATCAGCTGAAATATCGCCACATTCTGCATTTCATGGGCTGAAAGATCACCAAATTGTCCAAAGGCGTCATTGTTCGGAGGTACCATTTGCATAGCTCGAGAACGCCATGCCATGGCCTGAGGACCCCATTTTATCTTTTGCATATCATTATTCAAAGGCATCATAGTTCAGAGGCATCATTCTCATAGCCCGAGAACATCATTTCATAGCCTGCAAATCCTTTATCATACGCTTCATGGCCCAGGACGTCATAGTCCGAGGACTTCATCCTAACTATCTGAAGACAACATTCATGGTCCAATGGGAACTTGCATCACGTTTAAATTTATGCACAATATATGCTCATTTGCAGGTAAATCATCTAACAATGGCCGTCTCAGTAGGGGCGATCTCGTTCCAGTTCCCACAGCTTATCAAACTCCGACCATCCTTCTCAACCCGAACATCGCATCCGTTTTTCGAAATCTCCATCGGTATATTCCGCCAATGGATCCTGAACTACTTATGACCTGATTCCTGTAAGACCAGGGATATGTAGGCAGCTCAGTAACCAGAGCTCGGTCAAAATTCTTCAAATCGTTTCATTCGGTCAAAATTGGCCATCATATCTTTACGTGACAACTCTTTCATCCTTCCCGGGTAAATATGGGCAGTTGTTGTTACCCAATTTTTTCCCTATGTATTTTTATATACAAAATACTTTCAAAAAAGCATGTACATGCATATATAAGCATGCCCAAGAGTTTTGGTATTTTTTCAAAGATTTTAAAATCAATTTATTGTCCATTTTTAGCAGTACAAAAAACCATAATTATTCCCAAAATCATCAATTTTGGTGAATAATTTATTTTTATTCCCATATTTATACAAAAATATAGTTAAGATAATTTTTGTATATTTTTACAAATTTATTTGGTATTTAAAAGACTAAATTGCATATAATTGCAATTATAGCCTGTTTTAAGATTAATAGCATTTCTATAATTGTAAAATTGGTTTCAATATTTTTAAATCAATATTTAAGCATTATTAGTTGGGTCAGTACTTTTAATTTGTTTTTAAAGTCTTTTTTCACTATTTTATAAAATAAAAGAGGAAAATTGGCTATTTAACATTTACCCTATTTCTATTTCAATTACAGCCTCATTTCCTTTCAATTTTAACCTCAATTTAACCCCAATTCTGCCCAAATTAAAACCAACCCAGTTTCAATTTGGATCCAACCCACAACCCAATTGCAAACGACCCAACCCGCTCCCCACCTACCACTTAAATCTAGACCGTTGATCACTCAAGATCAACGGCCAAGACTCGCTCTTTCCTAATTAAACCTAAATGACTACCCTAATCTCCCTCATTCTCACCTGACCCGCCGCCTTGAAACCCTTCGTCTCTCAAAATATTCTCAAGCTCTCTGAAACCCTAGCCATCTCCCACCTTATTCTACCGTGTTTCCACCGGAATCCATGGCTTCTCAGGCCATGGATGGCCTGTACTCACCCCCTCCATCATTAAACCTTGGGTGTTTGAAGCTTCGAGGCCTGACCTCGATGGTTCTCCTTCAGATCCTCTTAGATCTATAGTTCTATGGCTTCTCCAGCCATGCTCCGGCATATTCAAGCATTAGGAGCCCGATTCTATCTCATCTGACTTAAGATCGAACCTTCTTCCAAGCCTTTCTCATTTCTAGGGTTTCGCCGAAACCCTAAGCTATTCGAGGTTTTTCTCTATGTGTTTTCTTAGATCTATGCAGTGTCTGTGCTGTACTTGATTTTTAAAGTGTTTTCCCCAAATTTTCTTTTCAAAATCGCTTGTCTTTGATTTAGGGTTTTTGAAAGGATTTCAGAACGTCTTTCTGATTCTTCCTTTTTCTTTTCTTTATGTGTGTTTGCCTATACTATGTTTTACCATGCATGTGTTGTTTTTCTACCTTTCTTTCTGCTATACATGACTCTTCTGTTCCTTTGTACTCTATTGTGCCTCTAGATTAGGCTCGCATGTTAATATTTGTTATGTTTTCCTACATGTTCTTTGCTATACTTTCCAGTATTCTCTTACTGTATGTGTTTCTTGCTGAGTTCTTTAACTTTGTTTATTTTACTAGACTCTTGTTGGAGTTCTAAGCATGTATTACTACTGTTTCTTAAGCTTATATCACCCTTCTTCTCTCCAACTTGCTTAAGTTCCGACTTTTCTTAAACATGTTCTTTATGCTCTTTAAGTCAACTTTTTGCTTCAAACCTGTTATCATATTTGTTTTGTTTCTCATGAGGCTCTGAAAGAGACCTCTGAGTTTGTTTCAATGGCTTGCCTTCTCACCTCTGTGTCTGATTCAAGTGGAAGCCCTAGGATTTGGGTTTTCTTTGGCAAGTTTGATTTTGTGTTCGAGTTAGGGTTTTATTTTGGGACCCTGGACTCTCAGACTCATCATGAGTCTACAAACTAAACTTGTATCCCTTTGATTATGATTCTGAACCTTTCTATGTTAGACTCTTTTCTAAGTAACATGACAGTTCCTTCTTGATTCACATACTTGTGTGCTTTATATATGAGAAATTCTTCTTTCAAAAGGGGTTTGCCAACTATTGATTGATTCCGAGTTCCTTTTAATAGGGTTTGATTGATTGTTACCGATTTTCTCTAATTGAACCTTCTTTACCTTTTCCTGACTTGGTTCATCCGAACAAAGCCTGCAATTTTGATTTTTACTAGCTGTTTGACTGATTCCCTTTCCTTATTTTTTTTCCACAAACCGTGTACCATTGGACTTTTGCCTTAAATAAACCCTGTGTATTTACCCTTCTTGTGTTACTTTGGAAACGATTTTAATCTAATTCTTTCCTTAATTGTCTTCTACCCATTTGAAATCAGAATCCCTTAACTGAAGGGAGATTCTATGTGATTGATTGCAAACTATTCCCTTACCTTTTCTTACTTATTTTCTGCACTATAAAAGGGGCACGACCCTTCTGCACTTAGACACCTTGAACCTTCAGTTTAACACTTCGAATTCAATACTTTACACATACACCTCTCAATTACAATACTCTTTCAATACTCTACTCTCGTCTGAGATCTTTTGTACTGTTTGCTTGCAATTTGGTTTACAAGACTTCAGCTTTTGCTTATTTGTTTCCCTGAAACTAGTATGTCTTAATTTTGATTTCAGCACCATCCCTATGTGTTTACTTTACAGTTACTACGCTCCTATCTACTTTGCTGTTCATGTTCTGTACTGAATATGCTACTCTCTCTTTGCATCTACTGTACATGTTTGTTGTGAATTCCCTATACCCCCACTCCCTTCTATGTGTTTGTGTTAAGGTTCATGGCCTGACAGCATCCAAATTGTTGCTTAGGTCTGAACCTGATCCTCAATGGATCCCAACTCTCAAAATTTGGCTAACAGGCTGGCCAGGGGTGTGCCAGCACTCCTAATTGCTGGGCATGACCACCAGCCTGCCATGGCTCTCCCTAATTCCCCCTCTATGCACTTGCACTCTCTCTTAGATTCTAAGTTCTGCCCCTCTCTTATGAGCCTTGCTTTGGGACCTTGAGTTCCCTCTGACCTTGGACATCTGAGGGCTGGCATTTCCACACTGCACTATGCTCTTAATTCTGCAATGTGTTTGGGGTGTAAGCATTGCCCGGAGCCCTTTGAGACTTTTGGGAACTTTGATACATCCCAAACATGAGAAAGGCTTTGCAAACCTGATCCTGGAAGTTGGTTCATCTCATATTGTTAGACCTTGAGTCTGAATTAGGCTCCTTGGTTGTAACTTAATTGCTGATCTAATTTTACATTTCTTAATTCATTCTGGTCTGTAATATATTGTAATAACTTATGGGGTTCTAGTGAAAAGGGGAGGGTCATTTATGTATGCAAAGGGTAGATAACATGCTCATAGGCGTTACTATTTACAAGCTCTGCACTTACGCATATCATGTAAAAATCCTATCTATAAGTTTTCTGCACTCATGCATGTCATATAGAAATCCTGCCTATAGTTTCTGCACTTATGCACATCATGTAGAAATCCTGCCTATAAGTTTCTGCACTTCTGCATATAGAAATCATGACTATAGGTATCCTGCACTTCTACATTTTCATCTATCATTAGGCAAACAGTTATAGGTTAAGTAATAATAAATTTCATTCTAGATACCATGTCTATAGGACTCCCTGCACTTTCATAATCGTCTTAAAACCAACAACGCCTAGAAATCATGCCTATCGGAGTAACCCTTTGAATCTGATCCGCTTATTCCATCTACGAGTTTAAAATCAGTTGCAATGTTGTCTAATATCTGCAGATCTTATGTTTTTATAATCAATAAGCCTTCTTTAAAATCGGAGTAAGCATTGTTAGATATTATGCCTATAGGTTTTACCTAGGCAAACTTAATTAGTTAACTGCATCAGTCTTTGATAAATTACAACCAGGGAAGGCTAATTTGGACTCCTCATCTAAGAAATATGTGATGAATCAGCCTATCCTACGCTTTAATTTGATTCAGACCATAACCAGTACTTGTAAGTCATGCTAAACAATTTGTTTCTTTAAATGAGGAGGCCCGTTTGAGTCCTTTAAATTGTTATGTGTTCTCCCTATACCTGCCTTATATGTTTTGATTATCGCCCTAGAATTTTATCCTTTAAAAACTCTGTAAAGCCAAATCTCTCTTCCCTTTAGGACTAGTAGTCCCAAATGCCTCCGGGAATGATAGGATTGGGGCGGGTACTAGCATGCAATAAGTAACGATACTATTCCGTGCTTAATACCTTAACGGGGTGGGAAAGGGTAGATATAGATATGATGACTGGTACGCTAATACCACATGTAACCCCTCTTTTGAGGAGTGATTACCAGGTATTGCATTGACGTGATCTATATTGTTTGTAAACCTAGGACCCCCTTTCTTTTTAACTTGTTTTATTGTCCGAACTATTTCCTTAAAATTTCTGCTTTCTTTATGCTCTTCAAACTTTCAATTTGCTTGCAATAATATGTGAACCCCTTCTTACTTGAGCCCTTAATTGTTTATTTGATTATGTGAAGTCACAATTGTAACATGGCCGGGAACCACACTAGTGGATCTTGAGGGGTGCCTAACACCTTCCCCTCGAGATAATTTCTAGCCCTTACCCAAACTCTGGTTCTTCAAACTCAAAACCTTCTTAGTGTCTTAATGCACTTAATCATTAGGTGGCGAATATTCAAGTTCCAAAACACAATTCCCAAAAGGGAACGAGTCATCCTCCGACATGTCACAAGCTCGATTTCGCGAGAAAAAGGGGGCGCGACAGGTAGTAAAGAAGGAAGTGATCAAATGGTTAGATGCGGGAATTATCTTCCCCATCTATGATAGCAATTGGGTCAGCCCTATCCAATGTGTGCCGAAAAAGGGGGGAATGACTGTTGTGAAAAATGAGAACAATGAGTTTATCTCAACTCGTACAGTCACGGGATGGCGGATTTGCACGAATTACCAAAAATTGAACACAGCCACCCGGAATGACCTCTTTCCCTTGCCTTTTATTGACCAAATGTTGGACAGGCTGGCCGGGCGATCGCACTTCTGCTTCTTGGATGGATATTCGGGGTATAATCAGATATCAATAGCCCCCGAAGATAGAGAGAAAACATCCTTCACTTGTTTGTATGGCATCTTCGCCTTTCGGAGAATGCCTTTTGGGCTTTACAATGCACCGACGACATTTCAACGGTGTATGTTAGCCATTTTCACATACATGGTGGAGGATATTATGGAGGTCTTTATGGATGATTTCTCCGTGGTGGGAGATTCATTCGAGGACTGTCTTCACAACTTAAGAAGAGTGCTCAAAAGATGTGTGAAGACAAATTTAGTGTTGAACTGAGAGAAGTGCCATTTTATGGTACAGGAAGGGATAGTACTGGGGTATCGAGTGTCCAGTAAAGGAATTGAGGTCGACCATGCTAAGGTTGACGTGATTGAAAAACTACCACCGCCCACTTCAGTCAAGGTAGTGAGAAGTTTCCTTGGGCACGCCGGGTTCTACAGGCGATTCATAAAAGATTTCTCCAAAATTGCTAACCCATTATGCAAACTCCTTGAAAAGGATCACCCCTTTGTGTTTTCTAATGATTGCAGGTTGGCATTTGAGGAGTTGAAGAAGCGATTGGTGACTGCACCCATCATTGTTGCACCCAACTGGGAGCAACCATTTGAGCTCATGTGCGACGCAGGTGACTATGCCATAGGATCAGTCTTGGTGCAGCGAAAGGATAAACTGATGCACCCGATTTACTATGCAAGCAGAACGCTAAGCAGTGCATAACTAAATTACACCGTGACGGAAAAGGAAATGTTGGTTGTTGTTTTTGCATTTGACAAATTCAGGTCATACTTGATTGACTCGAAAGTTATTGTTTACACTGACCATGCAGCAATTAGGTACCTGATAGAAAAGAAGGAGTCAAAGCCACACTTGATTCGCTAGGTTCTTCTGTTACAAGAATTCGATCTGGAAATACGTGACCGAAAAGGGACAGAGAACCAAGTAGCTGACCACCTCCTAAGGTTGGAAGGAGATGAAAAGAAGGTAGAGGTTGAGGATATAACAGAGAAATTCCCGAATGAACAGTTACTGGCAATGACCATGGAGGAGATACCTTGGTATGCTGATATTGCTAATTATTTAGCAAGTGGTATTATACCTTATGAACTCTCCTCAACTCAAAAGAAAAAGTTCTTTCGTGATTGTCGGTATTATTATTGGGATGAACCTCTATTGTTTAAAATATGTGTAGATAACATGATCCGGCGGTGTATCCCCGACAAAGATCAACATTCTGTTTTGTAGGCTTGCCATGCTTCACTATATGGTGGACACTTTGGAGGAATTTGGACAGTAGCTAAGGTGTTGGAGTTAGGCTTGTACTGGCCTACTCTGTTCAAGGATGCCCATGCTTGGGTTAAAAACTGCGATGATTGCCAAAGGACTGGCGACATATCTCGTAGACACGAGATGCCAATGACCACAATTCAAGTGGTGGAGATTTTTGACATGTGGGGGATTGAATTCATGGGGCCATTCATCAGCTCGTATGGTAACAAGTACATATTGGTAGCAGTTTACTATGTCTCCAAGTGGGTCGAAGCAGTGACTCTCCCGACCAATGATGCAAAAGGGGTACTAGTTTTTCTAAAGAAGAACATTTTCACACGTTTTGGTACTCTAAGAGCTATACTCAGTGATGGTGGAACCCATTTATGCAATAGAGCATTCACACGACTGTTGGAAAAATATGGAGTTCGTCATAAAGTGATCACCCCGTACCACCCACAATTGAGTGGGCAAGTTGAAGTGTCCAACAGGGAGATTAAAAGTGTCCTTACAAAAACAATGAATGCAACAAGGACTGACTGGGCAAAGAAATTGGATAATGCATTGTGGGCATACCGCACAGCCTTCAAAACCCCAATTGGTATGTCACCGTATAAGTTGGTGTTTGGCAAGGCATGCCACCTCCCAGTTGAGCTAGAGCATAAAGCACTTTGGGCATTGCGGCAGTTAAACTTAGACATGGAGACATCAGGTACTAACAAAATCATTGGGTTATATGAGCTTGAGGAATTCAGGTTCCAGGCCTTTGAGAGTGGTAGATTATACAAATAAAGGATGAAATTAATGCATTATAATCACATCTTGGATCAAAACTTCAAACCCAAAGATCTAGTGTTGTTATACAACTCGAGATTGAGATTGTTCCCAGGTAAGTTAAAGTCCCGATGGTCAGGACCCTTCAGAGTGGTGCAATTGTTCTTAAGTGGAGCTTTCGAGATTGAATTAGAAGATGGGACAAATAAGTTCACAATAAATGGGCAAAGGTTGAAACATTACCTGGGAATGACTGAAGGAAAAGGGGATAGAATGGTAATCACTTTGGAAGAGCCCCAAGTATGCGAATGAGGAGTATGATCAAATGCTTGCGTCGTGCCGCGACATTAAATCAGGCACTGCATGGGAGGCAACCCACAAGTGTGTTCATAAAAAAAATAACGCCAGCACCGCGACCGCGGTGGACCGCAGTGGAAGGCAAACTCTCTGCCTCAAATTCTACATCACACTGCGACTGCGGTGGACTGTGGTAAACCGCGGTGAGGAATTTTAAACCCACCGCGGCCGCGGTGGACCGCGGTGGGTACCATGTATTTTAATTTTTTTTTTTTGCATTTTTCTTTTCTCTTTTCTTCCTCTTTTAATTTCAAAACCCAAAACCCCCTCTCTTAAACCCAAAATACCTGTTCCCCTCCCTAAAATTTTCAATCTCTCCCTCTCTCTAATCCCTAACCACTCAAATACTCTCTTCTTCTTCTTCTTCTTCCCTCATACTAACATCCCCCACCTCTATTCCTCTCACCCATTCTTCAACTACGGTATGTTCCTCACTTCTTCCCTCTCTTTTCTTTGGTATTGTGTTGTAGTTTATGTAGTTTTATGTTGTGTTGGGATGTAATTGTTGGTATATTCGTTTTCTTCTTGTTTTTGCTTTTAAATTTTATTTTTGAGTTTGATTGGTGAAGGGGCTGTGCATTGCATGTTTGAAAAGGTGTTTATTGGTGGGTGATTGAATGAAGTGAGTGTGGGTGTGTGGTGTGGTAGTATACTTGATTGGGGAGGAGCTTTGATGTACCCATGAGGGCTATATGTGTTTGGATAGTGCCCTACTCATAAGGTGTTTGGGAAATTGCCCCAATGGAGATATAAGGAGCTATTGTGACATGGTTATGGTGAAGTCTGAGTAACCATCCATAGTCACATATTTTGCGCACTCACTAATAGGTGTTTCGTTGTATGACAGGTACAATGAGTTCTTCCAGGAAGAGACAAAACACCGGACCCTCCACTAGCGAACCGGGAGGCTCCTCACGAGCTAGGAGCCAAGCCAGTGCACCTCAGTTCGATAGCACTCGGTTTGTATCCAAATCAACAGAGGATAGGTACAACCAGAAAGCAGCTAAGAAGTTGCAACCTGAGGTGCATATTGATCGAACGACTTTGGAGGTGGAAATCCCTAATATGTTTAATGAGCTGAGGCGGTGTCAGCTGGACATCTTCTTCGAGGTACCGGAGGAGGCTAATGTTCAACTAGTAAGGGAGTTCTATGCAAACTTGCCAGGACATGAGAATGGGGTTGTGACGGTGCGCAACACCCTGGTAAATGCATCACTCGACACCATCCGCATGGTATATAGGCTGCCAGTGTTTAGGGGTGAATTTGATCCTCATCGTACTTTTAGCGGTACATGGGCCTTGTGGGGAACTCTTCTCGATACTATCTGTGTGCCGAACGGAGAACACCTATGGATCAAGCACATGATTACTCTCAACTCCCACTGTCTGAATTGGGAGACTAAGTGTTGGTTCACCATTGTCAACAGTTGATTGTTGCCATCCAGCAACACGACAAATGTTAATCTACCACGGGCGTTCGTAATCCACTGTTTCATGTCCCACAGTGATTTTGATGTGGCCCGGCTCATCCATAAAGAGATGTTCATTAGATCACCTGAGATAACCAAGGGCCACTACTTCCCTTCACTGATCACCCGGCTATGCCGTATTGCTCGAGTCCCTGAAGACCCACGGGTTGATGGGAGATTACCACTAAAAGCCCCGTTCCAGGCGAGAAAAATTGGAATTGGACGAGAGCCGGTGGTGAATGTTGATGACTCTGATGATGATTCAGCTGATGATGATGATGATGCTGAGGTAGCTGCGGTTCCTCCTCCTCCGAGAGTTGATGTGGCAGGCCCATCACAGCCACGCTGGAGCACCCGTATGATAGCTTTAGAGCAGGATATGGCTGGGGTGCGTACCTCAGTCACTGATTTGGGTGCCCGTGTTGATGCGGTGGCTGAGAGGCAAGTGAAATCGGAAAAGAAATTCTTGGGCTGGTTGAGAGAGCTGGGACGTGCGTGTAGCGTGAACCCAGACACTGTCTCCGATCAGGAGTGAGCCTTCAGGGAAGTTCCTTAACCTCACTGTTCTTTAAATTTTTAAGCCATGGGGACATGTCTTCATTTTAAGTGTGGTGTGGGGGATACTTCATTGTATGTTTGTAATTGTAACAATTGACTGTTTGATTTTGCTTGTTTTGTCTTGCTTTGATTGTTTTGATGTAGAGTAATAGTTCATTAGGAAAGCTAAAATAGTAAGTGACGTGTCCCGATGACGGATCTCTTTCGGCGGGGTTCTTGAGGGACTAAGTCGAAAGAAAAAGAATTTGGAATATGGAGACTCTTCCTGATGACGGATCCTTTAGAGAATTTTCTTGAGGGAAGTTAGTCTAGAAAAAAAGA
This sequence comes from Nicotiana sylvestris, assembly GCF_000393655.2. NCBI lineage: Eukaryota > Viridiplantae > Streptophyta > Magnoliopsida > Solanales > Solanaceae > Nicotiana > Nicotiana sylvestris. The sequence goes on from NC_091064.1 coordinate 34,037,680, forward strand.
CCAAAAAGATTTTTTTTATTTTTTTTATTTTTAGGTATTGTAGTAACTCCCCCTTGGGTTTTCTTTGGGCCACGGTTCTTTTCCAAGGGTTTAGCTTGAACCGGATATAGGTAGTTTTTATTTATTTTTGTTCTTTTTAGTTTTTAGAGTAGGAATAATGGGCTACGAGCTAAATTCGAAGGAAAACCCTTAGCGTTGATACACCTGAGCACAATAGTCACTAGATTATAACGCCTAGATTCATTGGTTGAATCCTGTTAGAGTGCCTTAAAATTGTACGTTTGTATCTAACTTGAACATTCAAAAGAGAATGTCTTAATAAACCAATCTGGAGTGAGTCATGTGCCATGTGTGTGTGAGTTTTACTGTGTTCCATGTTTCATATTTGATGCCTAGAACTTGCCCTGTGTGTCTGTAAAGTGAAATAGTAGTTTGTTTCAGGTTTAGAAGTGATATAGACATTTCTTTGTTGAGCCAGACATATAAAGTAAACCCACCTGAATGCAATACATCTTAGTTAACCCCGTTGAGCCTATAAGCCTATTTCTTTGGCAACCACATTGCGAACCTTACCCAATTGTTTGAATAGCTTGCCGTTTGAACCCTTTTACCTCCCAATATGCACTTGAATGGTAGTGAAAATATGCAAAAGCAATAGTGTGGGGTGGTGGTTTGGTTTTTGAGAGGGACCATTGAGATAGAGAAAATGTGTGGAATTTTGAAGCATAAAAGAAAAAGCACCACGAAAAAAAAGAAGTACAAAAATATGAGTTATAAATAAATATAATGGTTGATAAGTGGTGGCTTGTATAAATTGCACCTAATGGATGAGGATGTTTTAAACAAATGAGGTGGAGTGTTTGGTTGGCACAACTATGATCTTTAAGTTTAATGTAATTGTATTAAAAGTGCTTAGGGAGGTTAGTCACTATATCTAAATATATACTACCCGTCCCTTAGCCTACATTACAACCAAGTAAAGTCCTATTGATCTTGGACTGAATGGGCTCAATTAGTAAAGTATTATACTACGAGCAAGCCTATGGTGCATCTTTGTGGCATGTGAACGTTCTTTCTGAGAGTGAGTGAATTTTGCCTATCTTAGTTCCTACTTGTTCTAATTATCATTATATGTGGAACTACTCTCTTGCATGATGTGAGGGCATGTGATTCACAAAGGAAATGTAAGTCTTGACTCTTGTATAGAGTAGTTTGAGTAAGTGCAAATGTTGCATGGTACAAAAGGTTTGACTCTTGAGGTAAAGGTTGTTCACTACTAGGTGCAACGTTTGTAAAATATTTATGGTGTTAGTCATTAAGGGAAAAGCTTAGGGAAGGAATTTTGATGGAGTGTGGTGGATTGCTCGAGGACTAGCAATAATTTAAGTGTGGGGTGTTGATAGTAGGCTATATATTTGATATTTACACCTTAATATGACCATACTTCGTTGTTGTTTTATAGATAAATTGCCAACAAAAATGCTCTAAATAGTATTCTTTTGTTTAGCAGGGAATATTATATGAGAGGAAGCAACATGGAGTGTTTTGGAGGCGATAATGTGAAGAAAAATGCCCACTCGAGAAGTACCCGAACACAAAGAAGCATAAATGGCCTGGGCAAAAAGGCCACCGCGACCGCGGTGGCACCACGGTGAACCGCGATGAATTAACAACGTAAGGCAGAAAGGTCAGCATTCACCGCGGTCGACCGCGGTGCACTGTTCATGCTGCTGGAAAGTTTGAGGACCAAAATGTAAAATTGGGAAAACTTTTGTAAAACCCTTATATGCTTTAGAAACTCGTCCAAGATGGGGCTAAGCTGACTTTTAGACTACTTTTGGAGGCAAGAACAAGAGTGAGAAGATCAACCAAACATTAGAGTTTTTTTATCTCTTTTTAATTCTTGCAATTTTACATTATGAACAATTTAGTAGTTTTCTCTTATTTTGTTATGAGTAGCTAAATACTTATCTAGGGTTGATGGAACCAATTGTTGGTTGAAGTTTTAACTTAAGTTGTTATAATCGAGCCGGATGTATAATATGATTGTTCAACTACGTTTTGTATGGTGATTATTGAATGGTCCCTTGATTAATCGTGTCTAATTACCTTATATTGCTTGAGAAAGAATATTAGGTTAGATAGCTGTTGAACAACACCACTTTTGGGTAATTGAAGAGATTCATTACTTGAACTTAAAAGTGGGTTTAGAGATAACAAACCTTTGGTGGGATAATTTAGAGTTGCATAACTATTGTCAGCTAGAGTAGTTCGAGAGAATGCTCTAGTAAATTATTGTAGTTGGTCGAGAGATAATTATGATAACCCATAACTCTTAATCCTCATAGAGTATTACGGTGAGATTATAGCGGAAGAGTCAAGACCTAAACTAGCAATTAGGGAAATCACTGCCCTAGACCTTCTTATCATTGAATTATCTTTGTTTTAGCTTACTATTTTTTTAATAGTAGTTGAAGTAGTGAAACAAAAACCCAATCTTTATTGATCAAAAATTTTGAATCTAGAGATTGATTGAGTTGGTAATAACATTGCCGAAGAGTATAATAGATATGTTAGTTCCCTGAGGATTAGATTCCGGACTTAAAATCAGATTATATTTGCAGCGACCGCTTAGTCCTTTTTATAAGGCATAGTTGGGCGTTATCAATCTTACTCACCATCCATGATGTTTGCTTCAGTTGAGTTTCCCATATGTTCCTATCTTTGATGTAGTAACTATGCATCCATTATATCCACAACTTCTTCTTTTCTTTGCAAAAATTCCAGTATTGTTTACATATGGCAGCTTTGTTCCAGATAGTATGTCCATGATATTAAATCCCCCAGCTGACTTGGGTAGGCAGACTTTCTCCCATGCCAATAGAGACTTTTTTGACACACTGCCTTCTCCTTAGCTATGGATACACTGATTGACAGTACACAATCTGTATTTATTCCTGGCAGAGTAATCACAGATAACATCATCCTTAGCCATGAACTTGTGAAATGATATGGAAGGAAGGGGGTATCACCTAGGTGTATGATGAAATTGGACATGCAAAAAGCTTACGACTCAATTGAATGGGCCTTCATGAAGCAGGTGCTGAATGCTTTTGCCTTCCCAAAACAATTTGTGAGGTGGATCATGACTCGTATGGAAACTATCACATATACAGTTATGATTAATGGAGCACTGACACTTAAAGCTAGGAAGGGGTTGAGACAAGGGGATCCAATGTCTTCATTCCTGTTTGTATTGGCAATGGAATACTTAACAAGAAGCTTAAAGACATTGAATCAGATCCCAGACTTCAACTATCATCCCAAGTGTGCAAAGATTGCAACTTGGTTTTGCTGATGACCTTTTATTGTTTTGCAGGGGTGACATAGGATCAGTCAAGTTACTGTTTCATTGCTTTATGGAGTTCTCAAAAGCTTCTGGTCTGGTGATTAACAAGAATAAAAGTTTCATATTCTTTGGAGGAGTCACACAAGCTGCACAAGAGGAAATCCTAGAGTTGGTAGGAATTCAGAGAGGAGAACTGCCAGTAAGTTACTTGGGTGCTCCACTAAGCTCTAAAGAATATCCATAGCATAATGCTAACCTATGATTGGTAAAATAGCAGGCAGAATAACCTCATGGACTGCCAAATTTCTATCCTATGCTGGAAGGATTCTACTAATAAAGAGTGTGCTATTCTCTATTCAAATTTATTGTGCACAAATCTTTGTGCTCCCTAAAAAGATTACTAAGCTAATTGAAGCAGTTTGCAGAAGTTTTTTGTGAATGAGAAAGAAATGTTTCTTTTACTTTTCATTCAATCATAAATAGTAAATACAACCAAAGGGAAAAATCAACGAATTTCTCTCTATCTCCCCTCATCTTCGCAGAATGAAACAAGAGTAATAAATATAATCTAAATCAATAGATTAATAGAAGGTAAGTATCAATCTATTATTCTTGATGCGATTAATAACAGCTAGGGGTGACAAAATGGTTCAAAGAAAACAGCTAACTGCCCATAATATCCATTAAAAAATGGGTTAGATAATGAACTATTTAGAAACGGGTCAAATATGGATAAGAACCATATTATCTATTTAGAAAATGGATAACCAATTGGTCTAACTTTCACTTTGTAAAGCCTCAAATTGGGGGTTCCTCAAGTTAGGGAGACTAAGAATTCTCCCAAAAGTGATCATATGTAAGAAGTCATGGATAATATGGTTACCCATGTTATCCGTCGGTTAACCGGTTTTTATCCGTATTAAATATGGGTCGGATCGGATAATTTACCCGTTTTCAACCCGAACCATATCCAACCAGACCTGCCCGTTTACCACTCCTAATAACAGCTACAACTTTTTAGTGACTAGAAATATGGAGAATGCCGGATGCTAATGTATCTTTAATGTATAAAATGTCTTTTGACAAATTTATTTGTATCGGATATTTACACAAAGCTTTAAGTGATATGTATTTTTGTTTGGATTTATTGGGTCTTAATATTAAATATTTAGTTAAGTATAAGCACACGGTGCGAGAAAGTATTTAAAATAAGCTAGACACCGAGTGTCTCACCTAAAACTGAAGGCTGAAATGGATTTCGCAAACTCATCTCATCTTCTTTTAAGATCATGTCATGGGGTTTGTTGCCAAGTAAACTAGAGATATGAATAATTCAATAACAACATTGACATATAGGTGAGATAGTTGTTCTTTTGTCACCTTTAATTTGCACTAACTAACATGAATAGGAAAAAATAATCTGTTATTGACATAGGTGGAAAAGTTTATAAATTTGGTGCAAAATTATTGTGGTTTTTTACGGTTGGTATCCACATATCATTTTATACTTATCACTATTGTGTTTTTGGGTAAACTACAAAGTTGGCCAATCGATTGAAATTAATTTTTTATATATATTTGACTGTTTATATTTTTGGGAGCGATTAAAAATATTTATATTTCTATTTTTTTCCCCTCCAATAGCACCTTTTTTTAAAATTTTTTTTTTGGCCAAATACTACCACACTTGTGTTTATATTTACGAACATTTAATATTCTGGTCATAATAGAAGACGAGGCGTTAAGAAATGGGAATTGGTGTTGTTCCGAACTAAGGTCTAAGAATGGACAAGGCACCGCCATGAAAGGGGAACTTACAACCTAATGTAAGTGGGAGACCACAAACTTATTTGAAAAATAATTTGACTCTAGAAGTAAAGACATGCCACCCATCTTCTTTTTTAAACTTTAAATTTCAATTTTATAATAGTGGTAAGGGTCAGCTTACACATACTTCAATTATTTTACTGAGTATTTATTATGTCTGATCGTGTGCCACTATCCACGTCTATTAAAACTTAAACAAATGAGAAGGAATCGCCTAACGATTTTTTGTCCCGCCTAATGATTTTTTGTCTCCATTGAACAAACCATTTTGTGTAAACGGAAGTCTTTTTTAATTTTCTTTTGTGAGAGAAAGTGTGGTATTTAAGTTTTAGGTAAGAAGAAGTATCCATTGCTATATTCACCTTACCTTTTACTTATTCCTTTAAATTTGATGTCAGTGGAACTGTGGAAGGACCTGTGGAGAGAATATATAATGTAACGATAATGTTTATCAAGTAACAAGTTAAAGTTATCGAACATGATAAAATTATATTTTTCTTTTCAAATTTGTGCACAATAATAATACTTAACCTCTGGATAATCTTGCATTTACCAACTCAATGTGGTTAGGAAGCATCTTATCAAAGCAAAAGTTTTTTCTTGGGTCATTTTTTCGTTCTCAGGACGACATGTTTCAGAATTTTCAGATAGAGAAAATGTATAGACCAATAGTTCCAAGGTCCATCAAAATATTAACATCGTAAGAGAAAGCTCATTTTTTTTGCACGGTATGTTAAACTCAATATATTATATGTATTTTTTAAAATTAAAAAAAGAAAAGAAAGAGAAGTTATGCATATTTAAAAATAAAATAAAAATGTATCCACACCCGAATATCTAAATTAAACTAGGCACCTCTTTTTTGGGGTAGAATTGCATTCTGTTCAATTGTTTGAAGCCTTGAGTAGTTTCATATGATGTATTATTACTTGTGTGAATCGTCGATTATGATTTTCAAGTGATCCGGAGTTGATTTAAAAGAATGATTTTCAACTAAAAAGCTTTAAGTCAGAAGAGTTGACCAAGTTTGACTTTTGTGTATTTGACCTTGTATCGGAGTTTTGATGATTTCGTTAGGTTCGGATGGTGATTTTGGACTTGGTCGTATGCCTGAGTTTGCATTTGGATGTTTCTTGAAGGTTCTAGTATTAATTCGCGAAAGTTGGCAATTTGGAGTTTTGGAATTTTCATAAGTTTGACCAGAAGTTGATTTCGGTAATATCATGTTCGGATTTTGATTCGGGGAGTCGGAATAGATTCGTTATGTCATTTGAAACTTGTGTGCAAATTTTGAGGTCATTCAGAGTTGATTTGATATGGTTCAGCATGAGTTTTAGAAGTTGAAAGCTCAAAAGTTCATTAAGTTTGATTTGAGGTGCGATTCGTGGTTTTTATGTTGTTTGATGTGATTTGAAGCTTCGACTAAGTTCGGGTGTATTTTGGATCATTAGTTGAGAAACTAGTTAAGGATTTGGAGTTTTGACCATGGTCAATATGTCACGACCCTAAACCCAGACCCAGTCGTGATGACGCCTCTCGTGAAAACAAGGCCAGCCGACACAAACTTCCAATTAAATTAACAGATAATAATTCATAATTAAGTCATTAATAATGATAAATCCCATAATAGAGTGAAATATATCAACTGCGAAAAATCAAACACAGCCCGACAAGGGGGTGTCACCAGTTATGAGGATCTAACATAGTCTAAGTGTACGAAAGAGTTTATACAATCTATTACATAACTAGAGCTAGGGAAATAAAATAGGAGGGAGAAACACTAGGCTGCGAATTCCGAACAGCTACCTAGTGGACTCCGAATAGCTTGCTGAGCATCAACTCTCACTGGCTGGACCTGAAGCTCCTGAATCTGCACACAGGTGCATGGAGTAAAGTGAGTACTCCAACTCAGTGAGTAACAATAATAAATGAAGACTAAACGATAAGAAATCACGTAAAACACAACAACATGCTATAAAGAAGTAGTGTAAAACCAATAAAAGGCAATGAAACAGTGAAATCTTATAAAAACACCTTAGTTCAGAATAAGCTTCTTTAAAACACCTTTTTGACAGTTAAACACGAAAATGAAAAGCAGCTAGAAAAGATAAACACATACAATCCGCCCCTCGGGCACAATGTCAACAGAATCAGCCCCTCGAGCAATAACATAGAACAACACTAGCCCCTTGGGCTATATCTCATATCACAATGGGTACCTGCGCTCACTGGGGGGTGTACAAACTCCGGGAGGGGACCTTTACGGCCTAAGCGCAATATCAAGCCATCTCGTGGCATAATCAATAGGCTATCGGCCTCATATCAAACCACCTCATGGCGTACAACTCAGGCCCTCGACCTCATAATCATAATCAGTACAACACTGCTGCGGGGTGCATACCGATCCCATAATAATCCTCACAACACAGGCCCTCGGCCCTACTCAGTCAAAAATCTCTAAAAGCCACTCGGGCACAGTAAAATATGATGCTCAGCCCAAAATATTATTTAAAGTGTTAAAACAGAGTAAACATGGTTGAGTTATGAAAATAGTATAATATAGCATGAATGAGTACAAATATAAATCAAAATAGTTAGGAAATAGCAGTAAAAATCCCCCAAGGGTCCAAATAGTTGGCACGAGGCCCAAATATGACATTCAGCCCAAAACATGATGATAGCAAACAATTTTCAATCAAATACGCGGTAAAACAATCATTCGGGATGGACAAAGTCACAATCCCCAATGGTGCACGGCCCCACGCTCGTCATCTAGCGTGTGCGTCACCTAAATATAGCACAACGATGTGTAATCCGGATTTTCATACCCTCATGACAACATTTACAATCATCACTCACCTCTATCCGGTCCAAACTCTAGTCCACGATGCCTTTGCCTTTCGAATCGGCCTCCGGATGCTCCAAATCTAACCAAAATCAGTGCAAAACTATCAAAATATGCTAAGGGAACAAAGCCCACTCGAAAGAAATTAAATTACAATACAAATCCCGAAATTGGCCAAACCCGAACCCCGGGACCACGTCTTGAAATTCGATAAAATTTACATAAATGGAATCTTAATCACTCCACGAGTTCATACATATCAAAAGTCCCAAAATCCAGTCCCAAATGGCCCCTCAAATCCTCAAGTCAAGGTTTCCAATACCAAGCCCTAATCCCCAATTTTTAACTCTTAATTTCCATTAATCTTAGGCCAAATCAGTGATATAATGCCATAGGATTGACTATTAGGTTCAAAGATCTTACCTCCAAGCGTTATCCCTTGAATCCTTCTTCAAAATAGCTTCCCCAAGCTCAAACCCGAATAAAAATGGTGAAGAACAACTCAAAAATTGCAAAGGAAGCCTTTTATACTTTCTGGCCCGGAGATTCCGTACCTGCGACCCCATTAACGCTTCTGTGGTATCGCTTCTGCGGCCCAAGACACCGCATCTGCGATCACCACTTAAGTCACCTTCCGCACCTGCGACCCTACCTCCGCATCTGCGGGCCCGCATGTGCGGTTCACCTCTCGCATCTGTGGTTTCACTCAGCCATGACTTTGACCGCATCTGCGGCTCCAAACTCGCTTCTGCGAGACCGCACCTGCGGTCCCCTAGCCGCAGGTGCGGTTATGATAGCAATGGAACATGTTCAGCTGCCAAAACCAAACTCAATTCTTCCGTCAACCATCCGAAATCGCCCCGAGGCTCCCGGGACCTTAACCAAAAGCACAAACACATCATATACCACTACCCAAACTTGTACCAATCTTCAAAATACCTCAAACAACATCGAATCAACCAATTCACATAGAAAACAAGCCTAAGATTCCAAAATCTTCTGAATTCCGCTTTTGATAAAAAAGTCTATCAATCCACGTCCGAATGACCTGAAAGTTTGAACACATATCCCAAATAACATAGCAAACCTACTGCAACTCCCGGAATTCCATTCCGACCCCTATATCAAAATTTCACCTATCAACCGGAAAACGCCAAAATTCCAATTTCGCCAATTCAAGCCTAAATCTACTATGGACCTCCAAAATACATTCTGATCATGCTCCTAAGTCTCAAATCACCTCCTAAAGCTATCCGAACCATCGAAACTCACATCCGAGCCATTAAACATATAAGTCAACATCCGGTTGACTTTTCCAACTTAAGCTTCCTCAAAAGAGACTAAGGGTCTCAAACCTTACCAAAACCTCTCCGAACCTAAGTCAACCAACCCGATAATACAAAATACAGCTGATCAAATCAATAAGAAGTGGAAATGGGGGAAACAGAGCGGTAACTCATGAAAAGACCGGCCGAGTCGTTACATCCCCCTCTTAAACAAACATTCATCCTCGAACGTGTCAAGAAACATACCTGAAGCCTCAAACAGGTGAGGATATCTGCTCTGCATCTCCTGCCCGGTCTCCCAGGTAGCCTCATCCACGGGCCAACCTCTCCACTGCACTTTCATTGAAGCTATATCCTTTGATCTCAACTTTCGAACCTGACGCTCCAAAATAGCTACTGGCTCCACATCATAAGTCAAATCATCATCTAACTGAACCGTGCTGAAATTCAGAACATGAGACGGATCCCCAATATACTTTTGGAGCATAGAAACATGAAATACCGGATGCACACTCGACAAGCTGGGTGGCAAAGCAAGCTCATAAGCCACCTCCCCAATCCTCCGAAGCACCTCAAAAGGCCTAATGAACCGAGGACTTAATTTACCTTTCTTACCAAATGTCATAACACCCTTCATGGGTGAAACCTTCAACAGAACCTTCTCACCAACCATGTAGGACATATCCCGAACCTTCCTGTCAGCATAACTCTTTTGTCTCGACTGCGCGTTACGAAGCCTCTCCTGAATTACCTTCACCTTCTCTAAAACATCTTGCACCAAGTCTGTCCCCAATAGCCTAGCCTCGCCCGGCTCGAACCAACCAACTGGAGATCTACACCGCCTCCCATACAAAGCCTCCTATGGAGCTATATGAATACTCGACTGGTAGCTGTTGTTATAAGCAAACTCTGCAAGCGGTAGAAACTGATCCAATGACTATCCGAAATCAATGACACAAGCACACAACATATCCTCCAATATCTGAATAGTGCGCTCGGACTGCCCGTCCGTCTGAGGGTGAAAAGCTATTCTCAACTCAACCTTAGTACCCAACTCTCACTGCACAGACCTCCAAAACTGCAAAGTAAACTGAGTGACCCTATCTGAAATGATGGAAACTGGGACACCATGCAAGCGAACAATCTCCCGGATATAGATCTCTACCAACCGCTCTGAGAAATAGGTAGTACACACATGAATGAAGTGCACGGACTTGGTCAGCTGATCCACGATCACCCAAATTGCATCGAACTTCCTCAAGGTCCGTGGGAGCCCAACTACAAAGTCCATGGTGATCCGCTCCCATTTCCACTCTGGAATATCCATCTGCTGAAGCAAGCCACCTGGTATTTGATGCTTATATTTCACCTGCTGACAATTGAGACACCGAGCTACAAATACCACAATCTCCTTCTTCATTCTCCTCCACCAATAATGCTGTCTCAGATCCTGATACATCTTCGCGGCACCCGGATGAATGGAATACCGCGACCTATGGGCCTCCTCTAGAATCAACTCCCGAAGCCCATCTACATTGGGTACACATATCCGGCCCTGCATGCTCAACGCCCCATCATCACCAATAATCACATCTCTAGCATTATCATGCTGAACTCTATCCTTAAGGACAAAAAAATAAGGATCATCATATTGGGCATCTCTGATGCGATCATATAAGGAAGACCGAGAAATCACACAAGCCAATACCCGACTGGGCTCCGAAATATCTAACCTCATGAACCGATTAGCCAAGGCCTGAACATTAACTGCAGAGGTCTCTCCCCAACTGGAATATATTCGAAACTCCACATACTCACCACCTTCCGACTCATAGCATCGGCCACCACATTGGCCTTACCCGGATGGTACAAAATAGTAATATCATAATCCTTTAACAACTCCAACTATCTCCGCTGCCTCAAATTGAGATCCTTCTGCTTGAACAAGTGCTGGATGATACGATGATCAGTAAACACCTCACAAGACACATCATACAAGTAATGCCTCCAAATTTTCAATGCGTGCACAATGGCAGCCAACTCCATGTCATGAACAGGGTATTTTTCTCATGGGGCTTCAACTGGAGAGAAGCATAAGTAATAACTCTACCCTCCTGTATCAACACACACCCAATACCAACTCTCGAAGAAACATAATACACGGTATATAAACCTGAAGCTGATGGAAAAACTAACATTGGAGCTGTGGTCAAGGCAGTCTTGAGCTTCTGAAATCTCTCCTCACACTCATCCGACCACCTAAATAGAGCACTCTTTTGAGTCAACTTGGTCAAGGGAGATATGATAGATGAGAATATCTGAACAAACCGGCGGTAATAACCCGCCAAACTAAGAAAGCTACAAATCTCTATGGCTGGGGACGGTCTGGGCAAACTCTGAACCAACTCTATCTTCTTCGGATCAACCTGAATACCCTCGCTGGACACCACGTGCTCCAAGAAAGCTACTGAATTGAGCCAAAACTCACACTTGGAGAACTTTGCATAAAGCTTCTCCCCCCTCAATCTCTGCAACACAACTCTCAAATGCTCCGCGTGCTCCTCCTGACTACGCGAGTACACCACAATATCATCAATGAAAACTATGACAAATGAGTCAAGATACGGCTCGAACACGATGTTCATCAAATGCATGAACGCTGCTGGGGCATTGGTCAGCCCAAAAGACATCACCAAGAACTCATAATAACCATATCGGGTCCTAAAAGTTGTCTTAAGAATATCCGAGTCCCTGATCTTCAACTGGTGATAACCTGAACGGAGATCAATCTTGGAGAACACCCTTGCTCTCTGAAGTTGGTCGAATAAATCATCAATGCGAGGTAAAGGATACTTGTTCTTAACTGTTACTTTGTTAAACTGCATAAAATCAATGCACATCCTCATAGTGTCATCCTTCTTCTTCATAAATAGAACCGGCGCACCCCAATATGACACACTAGGCCGAATGAACCCCTTATTAAGGAGTTCTTGAAGCTTCTCCTTTAACTCCATCAACACCGCTGGTGCTATACGATATGGTGGAATAGAAATGGGCTGAGTGCCCGGCACCAGATCAATACCAAAATCAATATCCCTGTCCAGCGACATGCCCGACAGGTCTGCAGGAAACACATCGGGAAAATCCCTTACAACTGGAACAAAATCAATACTGGGAGTCTCTACACCGACATTTCTCACAAAGGCTAAATACGAAAACAACCCTTCCTAACCATATGATGGGCCATTGTGAATGAAATTACCCTACTGGGAACATAATTAGTCAAACCTCGCTACTCAATTTGTGGCACACCCGGCATAGCCAATGTCACTCTCTTAGCATGACAGTCCAGAATAGCACGCCACAGAGATAGCCAATCCATGCCCAATATAACATCGAAATCCACCACACATAACAACATAAAGATCTACTAGGGTCTCCAGACCCCCAATAGTCACCACACATGACCGATACACACGGTCTACAACAACAGTATCATCCACCGAAATAGACACATGAACAGGTGAAATAAGAGACTCACAAGCGTATCCAAGTAATAAGCAAAGTATGATGACACATAAGAATAAGTGGAACTGGGATCATATTAATACAGAGACATCTCTGTGGAAGGCTGAGACAATACCTGTGATCACGGTGTCTGAAGCAACAACATCGGGTCTAGTTGGAAGTACATAGAAATGTGCCTGACTGCCACCTGATCGTCCTCCCCCTCTAGGGAGACCCCTAACTGACTAACCTCCACCCCTAGCTGGCTGATTGGGTGGTGGTGAAGTAACCGATACTGAAGCCGATGGTTGAGTCCTCTGCTGAGATAAACCCGCAAGACGACGAGGACACTACCTCCACATATGACCCATCTCTCCACACTCATAGAAACTTTCGGGTGCTGGAGACGGGGATTGAAGGGAGCCCCTAGCACTAAAATGACTAGTAGATGCACCTGGCATAGAAGAGCCCTGAACTGATGGAGCACGAGACGAACTCTGAGCTGGAGAAGGGCACTAAGTGATGACTGGCCCTGATGAGAACTGTGAGAACCATGACCAGAAAACGCCCCACGATAACCTGGGCGAGCTGGCTGAGCATGCCTGAATGGACGGCCTCTGCCGTGCTGAAACTGACCTTTCGAAGGAGTACCACCATAACTACCAGATCCTCGAGGCCTTTGTGCCTCCCTCTCATCTCTCTCCTAGTGCCGAACAGACTCAATCTTACGAGCAATGTCTACAACCTCCTCAAAAGTAGCACCATACACCCTATCCCTGGTCATGAGAATACGAAGCTGATATGTAAGGCCATCAACATACCTCCTAATCCTCTCTCTATCTGTCAGAACCAACCTAATAGCATGATGAGCTAACCCTGAGAACCTCATCTCATGTTGTGTCACAGTCATCTCTCCTTGATGCAACCACTCGAACTGCTTGCACAACTCCTCTCTGCAAGACTGAGGCACATACTTCTCAAAAAAGAGAACGGAGAACTGCTGCAAGGTAAGGGGTGCTGCACCAACATGCCTACACCTCTCATAAGCCTCCCACCAAGTGAAGGCAGCTCCAGAAAACTGAAAAGTAGTGAACGCGTCCCCGCTGGTCTCTAGAATACCCGCTGTGCGAAGAATCCTCTAACATTTGTCCAAGAAACCCTGGGCATCCTCGCCCTCTACACCACTGAAAGCCGGATACCGAAGTCTACCAATCCTCTCTAACCTGCGCTGCTCATCCTCTGGGATGGCAAGAGCTACATAGTCCTGAGCAGCTGCAACCGGCTGGGCTGGATGTGCCCATGGCGTCTGAAGTCCCTACACAACCTGCTCAAGTATGCGAGCGGTGGGAGTTTGAGTGCCTCCCCCGGCCTGAGAAGTGGCTGCGGTTGTAGTGACTGAAATTGCTTGAGCTAGGCCAGTGCAAACATATAGAATCTGATCCAAGGACTCCTAAAGACCCAGAATCACAATGGGCACAACTGGTGCCTCTGGTGCTGTTGGAGCGTCCACAACTGGGACCTGATCCTGAATTGGGGCGGCTGGTGGGTCTACAGGTGCTGCCCTAGTTGCGGTGCGGGCCACACCTCTGCCCCTGCCGTGACCCCGACCGCGTCCTCGGCCTCTAGTGGCCACAACTGGTGGTACTGGTGGTCGCCCATCCTAACCGGTAGAACTTGTCCTCACCATCTGTGAGAGAATAATATAACAGAAGTTTAGTACTCGGATCAACAAATTCGCGTGACAAGAATTTCAAGAATATGAAGTTTTTCCTAAAGGTTCTGCAGCCTCTCGAGGATAAATACAGACGTCTCCGTACCGATCTGTGAGACTCTACTAAACCTGTTCATGACTCGTGAGACCTATATAAACTAGGCTCTAATACCAACTTGTCACGACCTTAAACTCAGACCTGGTCGTGATGATGCCTCTCATGAAGACAAGGCCAGCGAACACAAACTTCCAATTAAATTAACAGATAATAATTCATAAGTAAGTCATTAATAATGATAAATCCCATAATAGAGTGAAATAAATCAACTGCGGAAAACCAAACACAGCCCGACATCGGGGTGTCACCAGTCATGACCATCTAACATAGTCTAAGTGTAAAAGAGTTTATACAATCTATTACATAACTAGAACTAGGGAAATAAAATAGGATGGAGAAACATTGGTTTGCGAACGCTGAGCAGCTACCTAGTGGACTCCGAATAGCCTACTGAGCAATCAACTCTCACTGGCGGGACTTGAAGCTCCTGAATCTGCACACAGGGTGCAGGGAGTAAAGTGAGTACTCTAACTCAATGAGTAACAATAATAAATGAAGACTGAACGATAAGAAATTACGTAAAACACAACAACATGCTATAAAGAAGCAGTGTAAAACCAATAAAAGGCAATGAAATAGTGAAATCTTATAAAAACACCTTAGTTTAGAATAAACTTCTTTAAAACACCTTTTTCAGTTAAACACGTAAATGAAAAACAGCTAGAAAAAATAAACACATACAATCCTCCCCTAGGGCACAATGTCAATAGAAACAGCCCCTCGGGCTGTATCTCATATCACAATGGGTACCCTCACTCACTAGGGGTGTACAGACTCCGGGAGGGGCCCTTACGGCCCAAGCGCAATATCAAGCTATCTCATGGCATAATCAATAGGCTCTCGGCCTCATATCAAGCCACCTCGTGGCATACAATCAGGACCTCGGCCTCATAATCATAATTAGTACAACACTGCTGCGGCGTGCATCCTGATCCCATAATAATCCTCACAACACAGGCCCTTGGCCTACTCAGTCAAAAATCTCTAAAAGCCACTCGGGCACATTAAAATATGATGCTTAGCCCAAAATATCATTTAAATGTTAAAATAGAGTAAATATGGCTGAGTTATGAATAAAGTATAATATAGCATGACTGAGTACAGATATAAATCAAAACAGTGAGGAAATAACAGTAAAAATCCTCTAAGGGTCCAAATAGTTAGCACGAGTCCCAAATATGGCATTCAGCCCAAAATATGATTATAGCAAACAGTTTTCAATCAATTACGCGATAAAACAGTCATTCGGGATGGACTAAGTCATAATCCCCAATGGTGCATGGCCCCACGCTCGTCATCTAGCGTGTGCGTCACCTCAATATAGCACAACCATGTGTAATCCGGGGTTTCATACCCTCAAGACAACATTTACAATCATTACTCACCTCTATCTGGTCCAAACTCTAGCCCGCGATGCCTTTGCCTCTCAGATTGGCCTCCGAATGCTCTAAATCTAACCAAAATCAGTGCAAAACCATCAAAATATGCCATGGGAACAAAGCCCACTCGAAAGAAATCAAATTACAATACAAATCCCGAAATTGGCCAAACCGACCCCCAGGCCCATGTCTCGGAATTCGATAAAATTTACATCAACGGAATCCTTTTCACTGCACGAGTTCATACATATAAAAAGTCCCAAAATCCAGTCATAAATGGCCCCTCAATTCCTCAAGTCAAGGTCTCCAATACAAATCCCCAATCCTCAATTTTTAACCCTTAATTTCCATTAATCTTAGGTCAAATAAGTGAAATAATGCCATAGGATTGACTATTAGGTTCAAAGATCTTACCTCCAAGCGTTATCCCTTGAATCCCTCTTCAAAATAGCTTCCCCAAGCTCAAACCCGAATAAAAATGGTGAAGAACAACTCCAAAATCGCAAAGGAAGCCTTTTATACTGTCTGGCCTAGGGATTCCGCACCTGCGACCCCATTAACGCTTCTACGGTACCGCTTCTGCGGCTCAACATACCGCATCTGCGGTCACCACTTAAGTCATCTTTCGCACCAGTGACCCTACCTCTGCATCTGTGGGCCCGCAGGTGCGGTTCACCTCCCGCATCTGTGGTTTCACTCAGCCATGCCTTTGGCTGCGTCTGCGGCTCTGCACTCGCTTCTGCAAGACCACACCTGTGGTCCCCTAGCCGCAGGTGCGGTTATGACAGTAATGGAACATCTTCAGCTGCCAAAACCAAACTCAATTCTTCCGTCAACTATCCGAAATCACCTGAGGCCCCCGGGACCTCAACCAAAAGCAAAAACACATCATATACCACTACCCAAGCTTGTACCAATCTTAAAAATAGCTCAAACAACATCGGATCAACCAATTCACATCGAAATCAAGCTTAAGATTCCAAAATCTTCCGAATTCCGCTTTTGATCGAAATGTCTATCAAACCACGTCCGAATGACCTAAAATTTTGCACACACATCCCAAATGACATAACGAACCTACTTCAACTCCCAGAATTTCATTTCGACCCCTATATCAAAATCTCACATATCAACCGAAAAATGCCAAAATTCTAGTTTCGCCAATTCAAGCCTAAATCTACTCCGGACCTCCAAAACATATTCCGATCATGCTCCTAAGTCCCTAATCACCTCTTGAAGCTATACGAATCATCAAAACTCACATCCAATCCCTTTAACACATAAGTCAACATCCGGTTGACTTTTCCAACTTAAGCTTCCTCAAAAGAGACTAAGGGTCTCAAACCTTATCAAAACCTCTCCGAACCCAAGCTAACCAACTCGATAATACAAAATACAGCTGAACAAGACAATAAGAAGCAGAAATGGAGGAAATGGAGTGGTAACTCATGAAATGACCGGCCGAGTCGTTACACAATATCAGGTCAAGATGATATTTTTCGGTGTTTGAGTGCGCGAGTAGGTTCTTAGCATATTTTATTGATTGAAATACATATATGGGTTGTGTACGAGAGGTTCCCAATAAGTTTTGAGTGCTAAGACAAAGATTCTTTTGTTGTTGATTTTCTAGTATAAAATAATTACAAAAATGTCATTTTTGTGTCTTAAATTTGTAGATTTAAAACATCATATCTCCCTCATTTTAAGGCCAAATTGGGTGATTCAAAAGGCTATCTTGGGTGTAATCTCACAAGGAGTATATTGGGCTTATTAAATATGATTTTAGGGGTCATATAGGATCAGATTTGAGCTATAATAACTGCTGTATTTTTTACTTATTCCGAAATTTAGTCACTTTTGCTCACATGGTTTTGGAGTTCGGATTTGAGTGATTTTGGCGAAGATTTTCACAATATAGATTGGGTTGAGTATTTTCTACTCAGTTTGATTATATTTTGTTATTCCATCTTTGTTTTTGGCATTTGATTGATGATTTAAGAAGAGAAATTGGAGGGTTTTGTCTAAACATTCCTAAAGTAAATTTTTGAGTTTTGAGCATCGATTTGGAGTCAGAATTGAGTGAAATTATTATGATTAGACTCGTAATTAAATGAATTATCAGATTTTGTGAGTTTTGTTGGTTTTCGAGGTGGGGGCCGGAGTTTATTTTTTGGTTGACTTTGAGTAAATGTGTAAAGATTCGACCTTTACATATCGAGTTTGCTTCCTATGGTATTATTTAATGATTTTGAGTTGGTTTTGGCTAGTTTCAAGCCGTTCAGAGGATGATTTGAGTAGGATGATGCTTTTAGTTTATCGATTTGGCTTTATTGAGGTAAATATCTTGCCTAACTTTATTGCGGGAATTTTTCCTACTAATTGATATTGTTTGTTACATGAGGGGGAGATGCATATATGAGGTGACGAGCGTATATGAATGTGCTAGGATTAATCATGATCGGGAGTAAATTATATGATTAATTGTACCTTGTAGAATTATGTGACCTTCTTGTTTCATGTCTTACTTGACTTCTAGATGTAACGACCTGGTCGATCGTTTTGAGAAGTTAAGCTCAATTCAGCGGCATAAGGTCTTGAGCAGCTTCATATTATGTGTTATGACTTGTATGCATGGTTGAGTTCAGTTACCGAATGATTCGAAGTCAAATTGGAAGAAAGATTCTAATTTTGGAAGCTTAAGCGGTGAGAGCTGATCAGGATTTTGACTTTATATAAATGGCTCCGAAGTGCATTTTGAATGATTTTAATAGATTTGTATGGTGATTTGGGACTTAGGCGTGCATCCAAATTTGGATTTGGAGGTCCGTAGAGTAATTTGAAGCATTTCGGCGAAAGTTGGAAAAATTAAAATTTTGGAAGGTTGAGAGGTTTGACCAAGAGTTGACTTTGATGATATCGGAAAGGATTCCAATTCCGAAAGTTGGAGTAGGTACGTGATATTGTATATGACTCGTGTGCAAAATTTGGGGTCAATCGGACGTGATTTGATAGGTTTTGGAATCAGTTGTAGAAGTTTGATGTTTCAAGTCATTAAGCTTGAAATGGTGTGCGATTTATGTTTTTGTTGTTGTTTGATGTGATTTGAGGGATCGATAAAGTTTTTATGGTATTTTAGGACTTGATGGTATCTTTGGTTGAGGTCCCGGGGGCCTTGGATGTGTTTCGGGGTGAGTTTTGAGCGAGTCCAGGCATTTCTGCACTCTGATGTTTTTCTGGTACTTTTGAAAGTGTGGGCCACACATTTTGGAGTGTTGAGGCAGAACAAAAGTGCTCAGGCACAAGAAAAAGTGCTGAGGCAAAGGAAAAATGCGGACCATAGAGGAATAGTGCGAACCGCACAATTCTTCTTGCAACCGCACTTCAGGGTGTTCTGCAGGTTTGCTGGAGATGATTCAAAAGATAAAAAGTCAACATAGGAATTTGGAGATGATTCAAAAATTAAAGTTGTAGCCCTTCGAGTCTCGTTTCTAGAAAAATAAAGAAATAATCATTTGGACATTTGTACAGAAAGGTATGGCCATTTTACTAAATCTTGGTAGGGCAAAATTTGCTTAAGTGCGTCCGCAATTTGCATTGCAGCAGCATGACCTGGGATGGACGAGCACACTTGAAAATGTGCGGTCAGCACTTTGGAAGACATATTTGGTACTATATAAATGAGGTTTAGGGTGTTATTTCATATTTTGGACTTTGGGAGCTCGGTTTGTGATGATATTTCGTGGAGTATTCAAGAAAATCATCGGGGTAAGTGATTCTAACTCGGATTTGGTTAATATATATGAATATATCACTGATTCAATCATTTAATTAGTACTTTGAGATTGAAATTTGTGAAAAATTGTAGAAACTTCATAAACTATAAATTGGGAATTTGAAGGTCGAGTTGTGATCGGAATTGGCTAATTTCGGTATGGATGGACTCGTGGTTGAATGAGTATTATAATTTTGTGACTTTTACCCGATTCTGCGACGTGGGCTCATGGCCTGACTTTTGTGTTGACTTTTTATCTTTTGACTTAAAGCTTATTATTTTCTTATGGAATTGATTCCTTTAGCTCGTATTGATTGTATCGAATTGTTTATGACTAGATTTGGGCCATACTGAGTCGGAAATTGTTGAAGAAGAATTCTTACTGATTGATTGAGCTTGATTCTAGGTAAGTATCTTGCCTAACCTTGTGTGGGGAACTACCCCTTAGGATTTGAGTCTCCTACGCTAATTGTAGTCCGTGTACGCGAGGTGACGAGTGCGTGCTCGGACTTATTTGTGGAAAGTTGACCTTTTAGGGTTCTTAGGTCTTTATATTCACCGAGTATGAAGTTGTTCTTGATATGATTGAGTTTCTTATTTACTAATTTCACCTTTACATGCTATAATTGGAATTAATTATTTTATGATTCACTCTTATTGCCTATTTGACTCTTATTTGACTTAACTGAAGTTTTTTACCTCTTCTATTGTCATGCTATGTTTTCATAATTGCTTATCTTTATTTGAAATTATTATTATCTCATCCTGTAATTGTTTAGTCTTAATTGAGGTTATGATTATCTTTCCGCTGCTTATCCTTAATTGAATTTGTTGTATCTTCTTCATAATTGCCCGACCTTAAAAAAAGTTAAGATATCCTATATTTTTGTTGTCAGGTCCTTATTTGGAATTATTTGACTTGTGTTATCTCCCTTGTTGTTGAACTGTATATTGTGGGATCGTTGTTACATATTATTTTCTCCCTTGCTGAGCTGTTCTTATTATATCTAGTATTGTCACGACCCAAACCGATGGGCCGCGACGGGCACCCGGTACCTTATTCAACCGAGTACCAACATAACATATCTTTTCATGTCATACTATCATAAATAGCTGAACCGAAGAGGCTGCCGTGAAATATGTATAATTTAACAGGTAATGCCAACTTATACATAAGCCATATGGGCCTCTAAGACCAAAATTGTCATGACCTTAAACCTGGACCCGGTCGTAATGGCGCCTCTCGTGAAGACAAGGCCAACCGACACTTTCCCATTTCAGTTTTAAGCAGTTAAACAATAAGAACTAGGTCTAAAACGTAGTAAATAATGCAAGAGTAAGCAGTGAACATTACAGTTTATGGAAATAAAACCCAACACAGCCCGATACTGGGGTGTCACTAGTCATGAGCATCTATCAATTCTAACAGAAGTCTGAAAAGTCTACAAAGCTATTACAAAGCCACTAATAAGGGAAAATAATTGAGATAAGGGGGAAAAAACACGGGACTGCGGACGCCAAGCAGCTACCTCGTGAACTCCGAAGTCTGCCGGGAGCTCTCAACTCTCGCTAGCAGGATCAGCAATGCCTGAATCTGCACACGGGGTGCGGGGAGTAAAGTGAGTACTCCAACTCAGTGAGTAATAATCATAAATAAAGATTGAAAGCAAGAAATCACGTAAGACACATTATATGCTATAATGAAGCAGTAAATGCCAATAGACAATGAATCAGTAAAGACATGTAAAAATCATTTAAGTTCAGTTAAACTTCATGAAATGCCTTTTCAACAATTAAGTAGGAAAATGACAGGCAATATGAAAGATAGACACATAAAGGTTCTCCCCTCGGGCACAATATCAACAAGTCTGCCTTTCGGGCAATATCTCAGAATAATACCATCCCCTCGGGCTATATCTCACATCACAATGGGTACCCGCGCTCACTGGGGATGTGCAGACTCCTGGAGGGTCCCCTTACGGCCCAAGCGCAATATCAAGCCATCTCGTGGCATCATCACTAGGCTCTCAGCCTTATATCAACAAGCCACCTTGTGGCGTACAAATATCAGGCCCTCGGCCTCATAATAATAGTCGGTGTTTCCTCACAATATAGGCCTCCGGCCTTACTTAGTCAGAATCTCACAGCCACTCAGGCCAGAGTAAAATATGATGCTCAGCCCAAAATATCATTTAAAAATTATCATTTAAGTGTTAAAGTAGAGTAAACATGGTTGAGTCATGAAAAACAGTAGAATATAGCATGACTGAGTTCAGGTATAAAGTCAAAACAGTGAGGAAATATCAATAAAAAATCCCCTAAGGGTTCAAATAGTTGGTACGAAGCCCAAATATGGCATTCAGCCCAAAACACGATGATAGCAAATAGTTTTCAGTCAAATACGTGGTAAAACAGTCATTCGGGATGTACTAAGTCACATTCGCCAACAGTGCATGACCCCACACTCGTCATCTAGCATGTGCGTCACCTCAATATAGCACAACGATGTGCAATCCGAGGTTTCATGCCCTCAGGACATCATTTACAATCATTACTCACCTCAATCTGGTCAAATCTTCAGCCTACGACGCCTTTGCCCCTCGAATCGGCCTCCACTCGCGTCGAATCTATACAAAATCAGAATCACGACATCAAAATATGTTAAGGGAACGAAGCCCAAGCGAAAATAATCAATTTACAACATAGATCCCAAAATTACAAAAACCCAACCCCGGGCCCACTTCTCGGAATTCGATAAAATTCACATCAATAGATTCTTCATCTCCCTACGAGTTCATACATATCAAAAGTATCAAAATCCGACCACAAATGGTCCCTCAAAACCTCAAGTCTAGGTCTCCAATACCAAGCCCTAGTTTCCCCAAACTTTTGATCCTTAAATACCATTAATTACAAGCCTAATCCGTGAAATAATACCATAGAAATGAGTTTTAGGTCCAAAATCCTTACCTCAATGAAGTTCCCTTGAAATCCTTCTTCACAATCGTCCAAAAAGCTCTCAAGCCAACTTAGAAATGGTGGAATAGCTCAAAAATCGCGAAGGAAACAATTTATACTTTCTGGCCCAGGGATTTTGCATTTGCAGCCAATTACCCGCTTCTGACCGCTTTTGCGGTCAACGGACCGCTTCTGTGGTCATCACTTAAATGCCCACTTTCCGCTTCTACGATCCTTTTCCCCGCACTTGTCCTATCGCAGATGCGGCGCCTCAGCCAATTCTGCGGACCCATGCTTCCTAGGCCCTTTTTGCTTCTGCGGTCCTTTTCATCGCATCTGCGGCATCGCACATGCGGTTCCCAATCCGCAAGTGCAGAAACAATAGAAGTAGAAAACCACGTCTGAATGAACTGAAATTTTGCACACACATCCCAAATGACACAATGGAACTACTGCAACTCTCGAAATTCCATTCTGAACCCTATATCAAAATCTGACCTATCAACCGGAAAATGCAAAAAATCCAATTTTGCCAATACAAGCCTAAATCTACTCCAAACGTCCAAAACTCATTCTGATAATGCTCCTAAGTCCCAAATCACCTCTCGAAGCTATCCGAACAATCGGAATTCACATTCGAGCCCTCTAACACATAAGTCAACATCCGATTAACTTTTCCAACTTAAGCTTCCTCAAAAGAGACTAAGTGTCTCAAACCTTACTAAAACCTTTCCAAACCCGAGACAACTAACTTGATCACATATAAAACCGATAGACAAAGCAATAAGAAGCAGAAACTAGGGAAACCAGAGCGGTAACTCATGAGACGACTGGACGGGTCGTCACATCCTCCCCAACTTAAACAAACGTTCATCCTCGAACGACTCAAGAAACATACCTGAAGCCTTAAACAGGTGAGGATAACTGCTCTGCATCTCCTGCTCGGTCTCCCAGGTAGCCTCCTCCACAGGCTGACCTCTCCACTGCACTTTCACTGAAGCTATATCCTTTGACCTCAACTTTCGAACCTGACTCTCCAAAATAGCTGCTGGCTCTACATCATAAGTCAAATCACCATCCAACTGAACCGTGCTGAAATCTAGAACATGAGACAGATCCCCAATATACTTTCGGAGCATAGAAACAAGAAATACCAGATACACATTCGACAAACTAGGTGGCAAAGCAAGCTCATAAGCCACCTCCCAATCCTTCGAAGCACCTCAAAAGGTCCAATAAACCGATGACTCAAATTACATTTCTTCCCAACTCACATGACATCCTTCATGGGAGAAACCTTCAAACAAACCTTCTCGCCAACATTGTAGGACACATCCCGAACATTCCTGTCAGCATAACTCTTTTGCCTCGACTACGTTGTACAAACTCTCTCCTGAATCACCTTTACCTTGTCTAAAACATCCTGCACCAAGTCTGTCCCCAATAGCCCAGTCTAACCTGGCTCAAAACAACCAATTGGAGATCTACACCGCCTCCGATACAAAGCCTCATATGAAGCCATCTGAATAATCGACTGGTAGCTATTGTTATAAGCAAACTCTCCAAGCGTAGAAACTTATCCCATGACCCTCAGAAATCAATGACACAAGCGCGCAACATGTCCTCCAATATCTGAATAGTGCACTCGGACTGCCCGTCCGTCTGAGGGTCAAACGTTGTACTCAACTCAACCTGAGTACCCAACTCTCGCTGCACAGACCTCCAAAACTGCAAAGTAAACTAAGTGCCCCTATCTGAAATGATAGAAACTGGGACACCATGCAAAAGAAAAATCTCCCGGATATAGATCTAAAAACTAAAAAGTCCATGGTAATCCGCTCCCACTTCCACTATGGAATATCCATCCGCTGAAGCAAGCCACCCGATCTCTGATGCTCATATTTCACCTGTTGACAATTGAGACACCGAGCCACAAATCCTACAATGTCTTTCTTCATTATTCTCCACCAATAATGTTGCCTCAATTCCTAATACATCTTTGCGGTATCCGGATGAATGGAATACCGTGAGCTATGGGCCTTCTCTACAATCATCTCTCGAAGCCCATCCACATTGGGCACACATACCGGCCCTGCATCCTTAACACCCCATCATCATCAATAGTCACATCCCTGGCACCATCGTGCTGAACTCTGTCCTTATGGAATAGCAAGTGAGGATCATCATACTGACACTCTCTAATGCGATCATATAAGGAAGACCAAGAAACTACACAAGCTAATACCCGACAGGGCTCCGAAATATCTAACCTCATGAACCGATTGGCCAAGGCCTAAACATCAACTGTAAGAGGTCTCTCCCCAACTAGAATATATGCCAAACTCCCCATACTCATCGCCTTTCGGGTTAAAGCATCGGCCACCACATTAGCCTTTCTCAGATGGTACAATATAGTGATATCATAATCCTTTAGTAACTCCAACCACCCCCGCTGCCTCAAATTGAGATCCTTCTACTTGAACAAGTAGTGGAGGCTACAATGATCAGTAAACACCTCACAAGACACACCATACACGTAATGCCTCCAAATCTTCAACGCATGAACTATGGTAGCCAACTCCAAATCATGAACGGGGTAGTTCTTCTCATCGGGCTTCAACTGACGAGAAGTATAAGCAATAACTCTACCCTCCTGCATCAACACACACCCAATACCAACTTTCACAGCATCACAATACACAGTGTATGAACCCAAAGCTGATGGCAAAACTAACACTGGAGCTGTGGTCAAGACTGTCTTGAGCTTCTGAAAGCTCTCCTCACACTCATCCGACCATACAAATGAAGCACCCTTCTGAGTTGACTTGGTCAAGGGCGATGCGATGGATGAAAATCCCTAAACTAACCAGTGATAATAACCCGCCAAACCAAGAAAACTGCGAAGCACTGTGGCTGAAGATGGACTGGCCCAACTCTGAACCACCTCTATCTTCTTCGGATCAACCTGAATACCCTTGTTGGACACCACGTGCCCCAAGAAAGCCACTGAACTGAGCCAAAATTCACACTTGGAGAATTTTTCATAAAGCTTCTCCTCCCTCAATCTCTGTAACACAATTCTCAAATGCTCCACATGATCCTCCTGACTACGCGAATACACCAGAATATCATCAATGAAGACTATGAAAAACGAGTCAAGATAAGGCCGGAACACGCTGTTCATTAAATGCATGAACGCTGCTGGAGCATTGATCAGCCCAAAAGACATCACCAAGAACTCAAAATGACCATATCGGGTCCTAAAAGCTGCCTTTAGGATATCCGAGTCCCAAATCTTCAACTGGTGGTAACCTGAACAGAGATCAATCTTTGAGAACACTCTCGCTCCCTAAAGCTGGTCGAATAAATCATCAATACGAGGCAAATGATACTTGTTTTTAAATGTTACTTTGTTCAATTGCCTATAATAAATACACATCCTCATAGTGCCATCCTTCTTCTTCACAAATAGAATCGGCGCACCCCAAAGTGACACACTAGGCTGAATGAACCCCTTATCAAGGAGTTCCTAAAGCTGCTCCTTTAACTCTTTCAACTCCGCTGGTGCCATACGATATGTTGGAATAGAAATGGGCTGAGTGCCTGGCACTAGGTCAATACCAAAATCAACATCCCTGTCCGGTGGCATGCCCGGCAGGTCTGCAGGAAAAATATTGGGAAAATCCCTCACAATTGGAAAAGAATCAATACTGGGAGTCTCTGCACCGCCATCCCTCACAAAGGCTAGATATGAAAGACAACACTTCCCAACCATACGCTGGGCTTTCAAGAATGAGATTACTCTATTGGGAACATAATCAGTCAAACCTCGCCACTCAATCCATGGTACACCCGGTATTGCCAATGTGACTATCTTGGCATGATATTCCAGAATAGCATGACACAGAGATAGCCAATCCACTCCCAAAATAACATCGAAGTCCACCATACACAATAATAACAGATCCACTCAGGTCTCCAGACCCCCAATAATCACCACATATGACCAGTACACATGGTCTACAATAAAAGTATCGCCCACCGGGGTAGATATATAAACAGGTGAAATAAGAGACTTACGTGGCATATCCGAATAACAAGCAAAGTATGATGACACATAAGAAAAGGTGGAATCAGGATCAAATAATACAGAGGCATATCTATGGCAGACTGAAATAATACCTGTAATAACAACATCGGAAGCAATAGCATCGGGTTTGCCTGGAAGTGCATAGAAATGGGCCTGATTGGCACTAGATCGACCTACCCTTCTAGGGCGACCCCTAGCTGAATGACCTTCACCCCTAGCTAACTGGGTGGGCGATGATGAAGTAACTGGTGTTGAAGCCGACAACTGACCGCTCTATTGAGATGGACGCACAAGACGACGAGGACACTACCTACACATGTGACCCATCTCTCCACACTCATAGCAACTCTGGGGTGCTAGAGAATGGGACTAAAGAGAACCCCTAGCACCGAAATGACTAGTAGATGCACTCGACATAGAAGAGACTTGAGCTGATGGAGCACGGGACGAACTCTGAGCTAGAAGGGCACTAAGTGATGATTGTCCCTGCTGAGAATTGTGAGAACCATGACCTGATAACGCCCCACAATAACCTGGCTAAGCATGCCTGAATGGACGGCCTCTACTGTGCTGAAACTGACCTCTCGAAGGAGCACCACTATAACTACCAGATCCTTGAGGCCTCTTGGCCCCCCTCTCCTCTCGCTCCTGGCGACGAACAGACTCAATCTCCCGAGCACTGTCTACAACCTCCTCAAAGGTAGCACCAATCACCCTTTCCCTGGTCATGAGAATACGAAGCTGATAAGTGAGGCCATCAATAAACCTCCTAATCCACAACTGGGACCTAATCCTGAATTGGGGCGACATGTAGGTATACAAGTGTTGCCCTAGTTGCGGTGCAGACCACTCCTCTGCCTCTACCATGACAATGACCGCGTCCTTGGCCTCTAGTAACCACAACTGGTGGTACTGGTGGTCACCCATCCTGACCGGTAGCACGTGTTCTCACCATTTGTGAGAGAATAGTATAACAGAAGTTTAGTACTCGGATCAACAAATTCGCACGACAAGAATTTCAAGAATATGAAGTTTTTCCTAAAGGTTCTGCAGCCTTTCGAGGATAAATACAGACATCTCCATACCGATCTGTGTGACTCTACTAAACCTGCTCATGACTCGTGAGATCTATGTAACCTAGGCTCTGATACCAACTTATCACGATCCTAAACCTAGACCCGATCGTGATGGCGCCTCTCGTGAAGACAGGGCTAACCGACACTTTTCCATTTCAGTTTTAAGCGGTTAAACAATAAGAATTAGGTCTAAAATGTAGTAAATTATCCAAGAGTAAGCAGTGAACATTATAGTTTGCAAAAATAAAACCCAACTCAACCCCATACCGGGGTGTCACTAGTCACGAGCATCTACCAATTCTAACACAAGTCTAAAAATTCCACAAAGCTATTACAAAACCACTAATAAGGAAAAAGAATTGAGATACAAGGGGGGGGGGGAGGACACGAAACAACGGATGCCAAGCAGCTACCTAGTGAACTCCGAAGTCTGTCGGGAGCTTTCAACTCTCGCTAGCAGGATCAGCAATGCCTGAATCTGCACACGGGGTGCAGGGAGTAAAGTGAGTACTCCAACTCAGTGAGTAATAATCATAAATAAAGACTGAAAGCAAGAAATCACGTAAGGCACAGTACAGGCTATAATGAAGCAGTTAAACTTCATGAAATGCCTTTTCAACAATTAAGAAGGAAAATGACAGGCAATAAGAAATATAGACACATAAAGGTTCGCCCCTCAGGCACAATATCGACAAGTCCTCCCCTCGGGCAATATCTCAGAACAATGCCAGCCCCTCGGGCTATATCTCACATTACAATGGGTACCCGCGCTCACTAGGGGTGTGCAGACTCCTAGAGGGGCCCCTTACGGCCCAAGCGTAATATCAAGCCATCTCGTGGCATCATCACTAGGCTCTCGGCCTCATATCAACAAGCCACCTCTTGGCGTACAAATCTGAGGCCCTCGGACTCATAATCATAATTAGTGTTTCCTCACAATATAGGCCCTCGGCCTTACTCAGTTAGAATCTCACAGCCACTCGGGCCACAGTAAAATATGATGCTCAACCCAAAATATTATTTAAAAATTATCATTTAAGTGTAAAAGCAGAGTAAACATGGCTGAGTCATGAAAAACAGTAGAATATAGCATGACTAAGTTCAGGTATAAAATCAAAACAATGAGGAAATATCAATAAAAATCCTCTAAGGGTTCAAATAGTTGGCACGAAGCCCAAATATGGCATTCAGCCCAAAAGATGATGATAGTAAATAGTTGTTAGTCAAATACGCAGTAAAACAGCCATTTGGGATGGACTAAGTCACAATCCCCAACAGTGCACGACCCCACGCTCATCATCTAGAGTGTGCGTCACCTCAATATAGCATAACGATGTGCAATCCGGGGTTTCATACCCTCAGGACATCATTTACAATCATTACTCAACTCAATCCGGTCAAATCTCTAGCCTGCGACACTTTTGCCCCTCGAATCGGCCTCCACTCGCGTCGAATCTATCCAAAATCAGAATCACGGTGTCAAAATATGTTAAGGGAACAAAGCCCAAGCGAAAATAATCAATTTACAACATAAATCCCGAAAATACCAAAACCCGACCCCATGCCCACTTTTCGGAATTCGATTAAATTCATATCAATAGATTCCTCATCTCCCCACGAGTTCATACATATCAAAAGTACCAAAATCCGAACACAAATGGTCCCTCAAATCCTCAAGTCTAGGTCTCCAATACCAATCCCTAGTTTTCCCAAACTTTTGATCCTTAAATTCAATTAATAACAAGCCTAATCCGTGAAATAATACCATAGAAATGAGTTTTAGGTCCAAAATCCTTACCTCAATGAAGTTCCCTTGAAATCCTTCTTCAAAATCGTCCAAAAAGCTCTCAAGCCGACTTAGAAATGGTGGAATAGCTCAAAAATCACGAAGGAAATAATTTATACTTTATGGCCCAGGGATTTCGCATCTGCGGCCAATTACCCGCTTCTGCGGTACCGCTTTTGCTGTCAACGGACCGCTTCTGCGGTCATCACTTAAACGACCACTTTCCGCTTCTACGATCCTTTTCCCCGCACTTGTGCTATCGCAAATGCGACTCCTCAGCCGCCTCTACGGACCTGTCCTTCTTAGGACCTTTTTGCTTCTGCGATCCTTTTCATCGCATCTGCGGCATCGCAGATGCGGTCCCCAATCCGCAGGTGCAGAAACAATAGAAGTAGCAAATCTGCAGCTTCACCAAAATTCCAAACTTCTCCGTTAACCATCCGAAATCACCCCGAGGCCCTCAGGACCTCAACCAAAAACACAAATATACCCCATAACCTTATTCAAACTTATACCAACCTTCAAAACACCTCAAATAACATTGAATCAACCAAAACACATCGGATTCAAGCCTAAGTTTACAAAAATCTTGCGAATTCAGCTTTTGATCAAAAACCCAACCAAACACGTTCAAATGAATTGAAATTTTGCACACACATCCCAAATGACACAACGGAACTACTGCAACTCTCGAAATTCCATTCTGACCCCTATATCAAAATCTTACCTATCAATCGGAAAATGCGAAAAATCCAATTTCGCCAATTCAAGCCTAAATCTACTCCAAACGTCCAAAACTCATTCCGATCATGCTCCTAAGTCCCAAATCACCTCTCGAAGCTATTCGAACAATTGGAATTCACATCCGAGCCCTCTAACACATAAGTCAAAATTCGGTTGACTTTTCCAACTTAAGCTTCCTCAAAAGAGACTAAATGTCTCAAACCTTACTTAAATCTTTCCAAACCCGAGCCAACGAACCCGATCACATATAAAACCGATAGACAAAGCAATAAGAAGCAGAAATTTGGGAAACTAGAGCGGTAACTCATGAGATGACTAGCCGGGTCGTCACATCCTCCCTAACTTAAACAAACATTCGTCCTCGAACGACTCAAGAAACATACCTGAAGCTTCAAACAGGTGAGGATATCTGCTTTGTATCTCCCGCTCGGTCTCCTAGGTAGCCTCCTCCACAGGCCGACCTCTCCACTGCGCTTTCATTGAAGCTATATCCTTTGACCTCAACTTTCAAACCTGACGCTCCAAAATAGCTGCTGGCTCCACATCATAAGTCCAATCACCATCCAACTGAACCGTGCGGAAATCTAGAACATGAGACAGATCCCCATTGTACTTTCAGAGCATAGAAACATGAAATACATGATACACACTCGACAAGCTGGGTGGCAAAGCAAGCTCATAAGCCACCTCCCCAATTCTCCAAAGCACCTCAAAAGGTCCAATGAACCGAGGACTCAAATTACATTTCTTCCCAAATCTATGACACCCTTCATGGTCTAAACCTTCAACAAAACCTTCTCGCCAACATTGTAGGATACATCCCGAACCTTCCTGTCAGCATAACTCTTTTCCCTTGACTACGTTGTACGAACTCTCTCCCGAATCACCTTCACCTTATCTAAAGCATCCTGCACAAGTCTGTCCCCAATAGCCTAGCCTGACCTGGCTCAAACCAACCAACTGGAGATCTACACTGCCTCCCATACAAAGCCTCATATGGATCCATCTGAATACTCGACTGGTAGCTATTGTTATAAGCAAACTCTCCAAGCGTAGAAATTGATCCCATGACCCTCCAAAATCAATGACACAAGCGCGCAACATGTCCTCCAATATCTGAATAGTACGCTCGGACTGCCCGTCCGTCTGAGGGCGAAAAGCTTTACTCAACTCAACCTGAGTACCCAACTCTCGCTGCACATGCCTCTAAAACTGCAAAGTAAATTGAGTTCCCCTATTTGAAATGATTGAAACTGGGACACCATGCAAACAAACAATCTCCCAGATATCGATCTCTTCCAACCGCTCTGAAGAATAAGTAGTACATATAGGAATGAAGTGAGCGGACTTGGTCAGTCGATCCACAATCACCCAAATAGAATCGAACTACTTCAAAGTTCATGGGAGTCCAACTAAAAAGTCCATGATGATCCGCTCCTACTTCCACTCTGGAATATCCATCCGCTGAAGCAAGCCACCCGGTCTCTGATGATCATATTTCACCTGTTGACAATTGAGACACCGAGCCATAAATCCTACAATGTCTTTCTTCATTCTTCTCCACCAATAATGTTGCCTCAAATCCTAATACATCTTTGCGGTATTCGGATGAAAGGAATACCGCAAGCTATAGGCCTCCTCCACAATCAACTCACGAAGCCCATCCACATTGGGCACACATATCCAGCCCTGCATCCTTAACACCCCATCATCACCAATAGTCACATCCCTGACATCGTCATGCTGAACTCTGTCATTATGGACAAGCAAGGCAGGATCATGATACTGGCGCTCTCTGATGCGATCATATAAGGAAGACCAAGAAACCACACAAGCCAATACCCGACTAGGCTCCGAAATATCTAACCTCACGAACCGATTGGCCAAGGCCTGAACATCAACTGCAAGAGGTCTCTCCCCAACTAGAATATATGTCAAACTTCCCATACTCACCGCCTTTCGGCTTAAAGCATCGGCCACCACATTGGCCTTTCCCGGATGGTACAATATAGTGATATCATAATCCTTTAGTAACTCCAACCACCCCCACTGCCTCAAATTGAGATCCTTCTACTTGAACAAGTGGTGGAGGCTACAATGATTAGTAAACACCTAACAAGACACACCATACAAGTAATGCCTCCAAATCTTCAACGCGTGAACTAAGGGAACCAACTCCAAATCATGAATGGGGTAGTTCTTCTCATTGGGCTTCAACTGACGAGAAACATAAGCAATAACTCTACCCTCCTGCATCAACACACACCCAATACCAACTTTCACAACATCACAATACACAGTGTATGAACCCAAACCTGATGGCAAAACTAACACTGGAGCTGCGGTCAAGACTGTCTTGAGCTTCTGAAAGCTCTCCTCACACTCATCCGACCATACAAATGAAGCACCCTTCTGAGTCAACTTGGTCAAGGGCGATGCGATGGATGAAAATCCCTAAACTAACCAGCGATAATAACCCGCCAAACCAAGATAACTGCGAAGCACTATGGCTGAAGATGGACTGGCCCAACTCTGAACCACCTCTATCTTCTTCGGATAAACCTGAATACCCTTGCTGTACACCACGTGCCCCAAGAAAGCCACTGAACTGAGCCAAAATTCACACTTGGAGAATTTTTCATAAAGCTTCTCCTCCCTCAATCTCTGTAACACAATTCTCAAATGCTCCACATGCTCCTCCTGACTACGTGAATACACCAGAATATCATCAATGAAGACTATGACAAACGAGTCGAGATAAGGCCGGAACACGCTGTTCATTAAATGCATGAACGCTGCTGGAGCATTGGTCAGCCGAAAAGACATCACCAAGAACTCAAGATGACCATATTGGGTCCTAAAAACTGCCTTTAGGATATCCGAGTCCCTAATCTTCAACTGGTGGTAACCTGAACGGAGATCAATCTTGGAGAACACTCTCGCTCCCTAAAGCTGGTAGAATAAATCATCAATACGAGGCAAAGGATACTTGTTTTTAACTGTTACTTTGTTCAATTGCCTATAATAAATGCACCTCCTCATAGTTCCATCCTTCTTCTTCACAAATAGAATCGTTGCACCCCAAGGTGACACACTAAGCCGAATGAACCCCTTATCAAGGAGTTCCAAAAGCTGCTCCTTTAACTCCTTCAACTCCGCTAGTGCCATACGATACGGCGAAATAGAAATGGGCTGAGTGACTGGCACTAGGTCAATACCAAAATCAACATCCCTGTCCGGTGGCATGCCCGGCAGGTCTGTAGGAAACATATCGGGAAAATCCCTCACAACTGGAACAGAATCAATACAGGGAGTCTCTGCACCGACATCCCTCACAAAGGCTAGATATGAAAGACAACACTTTCCAACCATACGCTGGGCTTTCAAGAATGAGATTACTCTATTCGGAACATAATCAGTCAAACCTCGCCACTCAATCCATGGTACACCTAGTATTGCCAATGTGACTACATTCCAGAATAGCACGACATGGAGATAGCCAATCCATTCCCAAAATAACATCGAAGTCCACCATACACAATAATAATAGATCCACTCAGGTCTCCATACCCCCAATAGTCACCACACATGACCGGTACACACAGTCTACAATAAAAGTATCGCCCACTGGGGTAGATACATGAACAGGTGAAATAAGAGACTCACGGGGCGTATCCAAATAACGAGCAAAGTATGATGACACATAAGAAAAGGTGGAATCGGGATCAAATAATATAGAGGCATCTCTATCGGAAGCAATAGCATTGGGTCTGCATGGAAGTGCATAGAAATGGGCCTGACCGGCACTAGATCGACCTCCCCTTCTATGACGACCCCTAACTGAATGACCTTCACCCCTAGCTGACTGGGTGGGCGATGATGAAGTAACTGGTGCTGAAGCCGATGACTGACCTCTCTGTTGAGATGGATGTGCAAGACGACGAGAACACTACCTCCACATGTGACCCATCTCTCAACACTCATAGCAACTCCTGGGTGCTGGAGAATGGGACTGAAGGGAACCCCTAGCAATGGAATGACTAGTAGATGCACTCGGCATAGAAGAGACCTGAGCTGATGGAGCACGGCACGAACTCTGAGCTAGAAGGGCACTAAGTGATGATTCGCCCTGCTGAGAATTGTGAGAACCATGACCCCATAACGCCCCACAATAACTTGGGTGAGCTGGCTGAGCATGCCTGAATGGACGGCCTTTACTGTGCTGAAATTGACCTCTCGAAGGAGCACCACTATAACTACCAGATCCTCGAGGCCTCTTGGCCTCCCTCTCCTCTCGCTCCTGGCAACAGACAGACTCAATCTCCCGAGCACTGTCTACAATCTCCTCAAAGGTAGCACCAATCACCCTCTCCCTGGTCATGAGAATACGAAGCTGATAAGTGAGGCCATCAATAAACCTCTGGATCCTCTCTCTATCTATTGTAACCAACCAAATAGCATGACGAGCTAACTTGGAGAACCTCATCTCATACTGTGTCACAGTAATCTCTCTCTGATGCAACTACTCAAACTGCCTGTGCAGCTCTTCTCTTCGAGACTGCAGCACATACATCTCTAGAAAGAAAACGGAGAACTGCTTCCAAGTAAGGGGTACTGCACTAATAGGCCTACGCCTCTCAAAAGTCTCCCACCAAGTGAAGGCAACTCTCGAAAATTGATAAGTAGTAAAAGCGACCCCGTTTTACAAAGCATCCTCTAATACTTATCTAAGAAACCCTGGGCATCCTCGCCCTCTGCATCACTGAAGGCCGGAGGCTGAATTCTACCAAACCTCTCCAACCTACGATGATCGTCCTCTAGCATGGAAGGAACTATATAGACTTGAGCAACTGCAACTGGCTGGGCTGGATGTGCCCCCGGTGTTTTAAGTCCCTACACGACCTGCTCAGGAGTGCGAGTGGCGGGAGTCTGATTGCCTCCCTCGGCCTAAGAAGTAGCTGCGGCTGTAATGACTGAAATCGCCTGATCTAGGCCTGTGCAAATATATAGAATCTGAGCCAAGGTCTCTTGAAGACCTAGAATAGCAATAGGCCCAGCTGGTGCCTGAGCTGGTTCTGCTGGAGCGTCCACAACTAGGACCTGATCCTGAATTGGGGCGGTAGGTGGGACTGCAGGTGCTGCCCTAGCTGTAGTGCGGGCTACACTGCTGCCCCTACCATGACCATGACCGCGTCCTCGACCTCTAGTGGCCACAACTGGTGGTACTAGTGGTCGCCCATCCTGACCGGTAGCACGTGTCCTCACCATCTGTGAGAGAATAGTATAACAGAAGTTTATTACTCAGATCAACAAATTCGCACGACAAGAATTTCAAGAATATGAATTTTTTCTAAAGGTTCTGCAGCCTTTCGAGGATAAATATAGACATCTCCGTACCGATCTGCGAGACTCTATTAAACCTGCTCATGACTCGTGAGATCTATGTAACCTAGGCTCTGATAGAAACTTATCACGACCCTAAACCCAGACCTGATCGTGATGGCGCCTCTCGTGAAGATAAGGTCAACCGACACTTTCCCATTTCAGTTTTAAGCGGTTAAACGATAAGAATGAGGTCTAAAATGTATAAATTATCCAAGAGTAAGCAGTGAACATTACAGTTTGGGAAATAAAACCCAACACAAGCCGATACTGGGGTGTCACTAGTCACAAGCATCTACCAATTCTAACACAAGTCTAAAAAGACCACAAAGCTATTACAAAACCACTAATAAGGAAAAAGAATTGAGATAGGGGGGAACACGGAACTACGGACGCCAAGCAGCTACCTCGTGAACTCTGAAGTCTGTCGAGAGCTCTCAACTCTCGCTAGCAGGATTACTATTGCCTGAATTTTCACACAGGGTGCAGGGAGTAAAGTGAGTACTCAAACTCAGTGAGTAATAATCATAAATAAAGACTGAAAGCAAGAAATCACGTAAGGCACATTACAGGCTATAATGAAGCAGTTAAACTTCATGAAATGCCTTTTCAACAATTAAGTAGGAAAACGACAGGCAATAAGAAAGATAGACACATAAAGGTTCGCCCCTCTGGAACAATATCAACAAGTCCACCTCTCGGGCAATATTTCA
The DNA here is from genome assembly GCF_000393655.2 of Nicotiana sylvestris. Classification (NCBI taxonomy): domain Eukaryota; kingdom Viridiplantae; phylum Streptophyta; class Magnoliopsida; order Solanales; family Solanaceae; genus Nicotiana; species Nicotiana sylvestris. Next base: position 34,074,223 of record NC_091064.1, read on the forward strand.
GAACAATACCAACCCCTCGGGCTATACCTCAAATCACAATGGGTACCCGCACTCACTAGGGGTGTGCAGACTCCTGGAGCGTCCCCTTACGGCCCAAGCACAATGTCAAGCCATCTCGTGGCATCATCACTAGGCTCTCGGCCTCATAGCAACATGCCACCTCTTGGCGTACAAATCTCAGGCCATCGGTCTCATAATCATAATCAGTGTTTCCTCACAATATAAGCTCTCGGCCTTACTCAGTTAGAATCTCACAGCCACTCGGGCCACCGTAAAATATGATGCTCAACCCAAAATATCATTTAAAAATTATCATTTAAGTGTTAAAGCAGAGTAAACATGGCTGAGTCATTAAAAATAGTAGAATATAACATGTCTGAGTTCAGGTATACAAGTCAAAACAGGGAGGAAATATCAATAAAAAATCCTCTAAGGGTTCAAATAGTTGGCACGAAGCCCAAATATGGCATTCAGCCCAAAATATGATGATAGCAAATAGTTATTAGTCAAATACGCAGTAAAACAGCCATTCGGGATTACAATTATTACTCACCTCAATCCGGTAAAATCTCTAGCCTGCGATGCCTTTGCCCCTCGAATCGGCGTCCACTCGCATCAAATCTATCCAAAATCCGAATCACAGCGTCAAAATATGTTTAGGAAACGAAGCCCAAGCGAAAATAATCAATTTACAACATAAATCCCGAAATTACCAAAACCCGACCCCGGGCACACTTCTCGGAATTCCATAAAATTCACATCAATAGATTCCTCATCTCCCCATGAGTTCATACATATCAAAAGTACCAAATTCCGAACACAAATGGTCCCTCAAATCCTCAAGTCTAGGTCTCCAATACCAAGCCCTAATTTCCCCAAACTTTTGATCCTTAAATTCAATTAATTACAAGCCTAATCCGTGAAATAATACCATAGAATTGAGTTTTAGGTCCAAAATCCTTTCCTCAATGAAGTTCCCTTGAAATCCTTCTTCACAATAGTCCAAAAATCTCTCAAACTGACTTAGAAATGGCGGAATAGCTCAAAAATCGCGAAGGAAATAATTTATACTTTATGGCCCGGGGATTTCGCATCTGCGGCCAATTACCCGCTTCTGCGGTACTGCTTTTGCTGTCAACAGACCGCTTCTGCGGTCATCACTTAAACGACCACTTTCCGCTTCTACGATCCTTTTACCCGCACTTGTGCTATCGCAGATGCGGCTCCTCAGCCGCTTCTGCGGACCCATCCTTCCTAGGCCCTTTTTGCTTCTGCGATCCTTTTCATCGCATCTGCGGCATCGCACATGCGGTCCCCAATCCGCATGTGCAGAAACAATAGAAGTAGCAAATCTGCAGCTTCACCAAAATTCCAAACTTCTCCGTTAACCATCCGAAATCACCCGAGGCCCTCAGGACCTCAACCAAAAACACAAATATACCCCATAACCTTATTCAAACTTATACCAACCTTAAAAACACCTCAAATAACATCGAATCAACCAAAACACATTGGATTCAAGCCTAAGTTTACAAAAATCTTAAGAATTCACATTTTGATCAAAAACCCAACCAAACCACGTCCAAAAGAACTGAAATTTTGCACACACATCCCAAATGACACAACGGAACTACTGCAACTCTTGAAATTCCATTCCGTCCCCTATATCAAAATCTCACCTGTCAATCGGAAAATGCGAAAAATCCAATTTCGCCAATTCAAGCCTAAATCTACTCCAAATGTCCAAAACTCATTCTGATCATGCTCCTAAGTCCCAAATCACCTCTCGAAGCTATTCGAACTATCAGAATTCTCATCCAAGCCCTCTAACACATAAGTCAAAATCTGGTTGAGTTTTCCAACTTAAGCTTCCCCAAAAGAGACTAAATGTCTCAAACCTTAAATCTTTCCAAACCCAAGCCAACTAACCCAATCACAAATAAAACCGATAGACAAAGCAATAAGAAGCAGAAATTTGGGAAACCGGAGTGGTAACTCATGAGATGACTGGCTGGATCGTCACATCCTCCCTAACTTAAACAAACGTTCGTCCTCGAACGACTCAAGAAACATACCTGAAGCTTCAAACAGGTGAGGATATCTGCTTTGCATCTCCCGCTCGGTCTCCCAGGTAGCCTCCTCCATAGGCCGACCTCTCCACTGCGCTTTCATTAAAGCTATATCCTTTGACCTCAACTTTCAAACCTGACGCTCCAAAATAGCTGCTGGATCTACATCATAAGTCAAATCACCATCCAACTGAACCGTGATGAAATCTAGAACATGAGACAGATCCCCAATGTACTTCCGGAGCATAGAAATATGAAATATCGGATACACACTCGACAAGCTGGGTGGCAAAGCAAGCTCATAAGCCACCTCCCAAATCCTCCAAAGCACCTCAAAAGGTCCAATGAACCGAGGACTCAATTTACATTTCTTCCCAAATCTCATGACAATCTTCATGGACGAAACCTTCAACTAAACCTTCTCGCTAACATTGTAGGACACATACCGAACCTTCCTGTCAGCATAACTCTTTTGCCTCGACTACGTTGTACGAACTCTCTCCTAAATCACCTTCACCTTGTCTAAAGCATCCTGCACCAAGTCTGTCCCCAATAGCCTAGCCTGACCGGGCTCAAACCAACCAACTGGAGATCTACACCGCCTCCCACACAAAGCCTCATATGGATCCATCTGAATACTCGACTGGTATCTATTGTTATAAGCAAACACTCCAAGCATAAAAACTGATTCCATGACCCTCCAAAATTAATGACACAAGCGCGCAACATGTCCTCCAATATCTAAATAGTGCGCTCGGACTGCCCGTCCATCTAAGGGTGAAAAGATATACTCAACTCAACCTGAGTACCCAACTCTCGCTGCACAGACCTCCAAAACTGCAAAGTAAACTGAGTGTCCCTATCTTAAATGATGGAAACTGGGACACTATGCAAACGAACAATCTCCCAGATATAGATCTCTGCCAACCGCTCTGAAGAATAGGTAGTACACATAGGAATGAAGCGCAGACTTGGTTAGCCGATCCACAATCACCCAAATAGCATCAAACTACTTCAAAGTTCGTGGGAGTCCAACTAAAAAGTCCATGGTGATCTGCTCCCACTTCCACTCTGGAATATCCATCCGTTGAAGCAAGCCACCCGGTCTCTGATGCTCATATTTCACCTGTTGACAATTGAGACACCGAGCCACAAATCCTACAATGTCTTTCTTCATTCTTCTCCACCAATAATATTGCCTCAAATCCTAATACATCTTTGCGGTATCCGGATGAAAGGAATACCGCGAGCTATGGGCCTCCTCCACAATCAACTCACGAAGCCCATCCACATTGGGCACACATATCTGGCCCTGCATCCTTAACACCTCATCATCACCAATAGTCACATCCCTGGCATCATCATGCTGAACTCTATCCTTATGGACAAGCAAGGCAGGATCATGATACTGGCGCTCTCTGATGCGATCATATAAGGTAGACCAAGAAACCACACAAGCCAATACCCGACTAGGCTCCGAAATATCTAACCTCACGAACCGATTTTCCAAGGCCTAAATATCAACTGCAAGAGGTCTCTCCCCAACTAGAATACATGCCAAACTCCCCATTCTCACCGCCTTTTGCTTAAAGCATCGACCACCACATTGGCCTTTCCCGGAGGGTACAATATAGTGATATCATAATCCTTTAGTAACTCCAACCACCCCCGCTGCCTCAAATTGAGATCTTTCTACTTGAACAAGTGGTGGAGGCTACAATGATTAGTAAACACCTCACAAGACACACCATACAAGTAATGCCTCCAAATCTTCAACGCGTGAACTATGGCAACCAACTCCAAATCATGAACGGGGTAGTTCTTCTCATGGGGCTTCAACTGACGAGAAGCATAAGCAAAAACTCTACCCTCCTACATCAACCCACACCCAATACCAACTCTCGAAGCATCACAATACACAGTGTATGAACCTAAAACTGATGGCAAAACTAACACTGGAGTTGTGGTCAAGACTATCTTGAGCTTCTGAAAGCTCTCCTCACACTCATACGACCATACAAATGAAGCACCCTTCTGAGTCAACTTGGTCAAGGGCCATGCGATGGATGAAAATCCCTGAACAAATCAGCAATAATAACTCGCCAAACAAAGAAAACTGTGAATCTCTATGGCTGAAGATGGACTGGCCCAACGCGGAACCACCTCTATCTTCTTCGGATCAACCTGAATACCCTTGCTGGACACCACGTGCCCCAAGAAAGCCACTAAACTGAGCCAAAATTCATACTTCGAGAATTTTGCATAATGCTTCTCCTCCCTCAATCTCTGCAACACAACTCTCAAATGCTCCGCAAGCTCCTCCTGACTACACGAATACAGAAGAATATCGTCAATGAAGACTATGACAATAGAGTCGAGATAAGGCTGGAACACGTTGTTCATTAAATGCATGAACGCTGCTGGAGCATTGGTCAGCCCAAAAGACATCACCAAGAACTCATAATGACCATATCGGGTCCTAAAAGCTATTTTTGGGATATCCAAGTCCCTGATCTTCAACTGGTGGTAACCTGAACGGAGATCAATCTTGGAGAACACTCTCGCTCCCTATAGCTGGTCGAATAAATCATCAATACGAGGCAAAGAATACTTGTTTTTAACTGTTACTTTGTTAATTTGCCTATAATAAATGCACATCCTCATAGTGCCATCCTTTTTCTTCACAAATAGAATCGGCGCACCCCAAGGAGACACACTAGGCCGAATGAACCCCTTATCAAGAAGTTCCTAAAGGTGCTCCTTTAACTCTTTCAACTCCGCTAGTGCCATACGATACGGTGAAATAGAAATGGGCTGAGTGCCTGGCACCAGGTCAATACCAAAATCAATATACCTGTCTGGTGGCATACCCAGCAGGTCTACAGGAAACATATCGGGAAAATCCCTCACAAATGGAACAGAATCAATACTGGGAGTCTCTGCACCGACATCTCTCACAAAGGCTAGATATGAAAGACAACACTTCCCAACCATCTAGGCTTTCAAGAATGAGCTTACTCTATTGGGAACATAAATAGTCAAACCTCGCCACTCAATCCGTGGTACACCCGGTATAGCCAATGTGACTATCTTGACATGACATTCCAGAATAGCACGACACGGTGATAGCCAATCCATTCCCAAAATAACATTGAAGTCCACCATACACAATAATAACAAATCCACTCAGGTCTCCAGACCCCCAATAATCACCATACATGACCGGTACACACGGTCTACAACAACAGTATCGCCCACCAGGGTAGATACATGAACAGTTGAAATAAGAGACTCACGGGGGTGTATCCAAAAAACGAGCAAAGTATGATGACACATAAGAAAAGGTGGAACCGGGATCAAATAATATAGAGGCATCTCTATGGTAGACTGAAACAATAAATATAATAACAACATCGGAAGCAATAGAATCGGGTCTGCCTGGAAGTGCATAGAAATGGGCTTGACCGTCATTAGATCGACCTCCCCTTCTAGGGCGACCCCTAGCTGACTGACCTCTACCCCTAGCTGAGTGGGTGGGTGATGAAGAAGTAGCTGGCACAGAAGCCGATGACTTACCGCTCTGCTGAGATGAACGCACAAGACGACGAGGACACTGCCTCCACATGTGACACATCTCTCCACACTCATAGCAACTATGGGGTGCTGGATAATGGGACTGAAGGGAACCCCTAGTACCGAAATGACTAGTAGATGCACTCGGCATATAAGAGACCTGAACTGAAGAGCACGGGACAAACTCTGAGCAGGAAGGACACTAAGTGATGACTGGCCCTGCTGAGAACTATGAGAAACATAAGCCGATAATGCTGCACGATAACCTGGGTGAGCTAGCTGGGCATTCCTGAATGGACGGCCTCTGCTGTGCTGAAACTGACCTCTCGAAGGAGCACCACTATAACTACCAGATCCTCGAGGCCTCTTGGCCTCCCTCTCCTCTCGCTCCTGGCGACAAACAGACTCAATCTCCCGAGCACTGTCTACAACCTCCTCAAAGGTAGCAGCAATCACCCTCTCCCTGGTCATGAGAATACAAAGTTGAAAAGTGAGGCCATCAATAAACCTCCTAATCCTCTCTCTATCTATAGTAACCAACCAAATAGCATGAGGAGCTAACTCGAAGAACCTCATCTCATACTGTGTCACAGTCATCTCTCTCTAATGCAACCACTCAAACTGCCTGCGCAGCTCCTCTCTGCGAGACTACGATACATACTTCTCTAGAAAGAAAATGGAGAACTGCTGCTAGGTAAGGGGTACTGCACCAATAGGCCTACGCCTCTCAAAAGTCTCCCACCAAGTGAAGGCAGCTCCCGAAAATTGATAAGTAGTGAAAGAGACCCCGTTTTACAAAGCATCCTCTAATACTTATCTAAGAAACCCTGGGCATCGTCGCCCTCTGCATCACTGAAGGTCGAAGGCTGAATTCTACCAAACCTCTCCAACCTACGCTGCTCGTCCTCTAGCATGGAAGGAACTATATAGACTTGAGCAACTGCAACTAGCTGGGCTGGATGTGCCCCCGGTGTTTGAAGTCCCTACATGACCTGCTCAGGTGTGCGAGCGGCAGGAGTCTGATTGCCTCCCCCGGCCTAAGAAGTAGATGCAACTGTAATGACTGAAATCGCCTGAGCTAGGCCAGTGCAAACATATAGAATCTGAGCCAAGGCCTCTTGAAGACCTAGAATAGCAATAGGCACAACTGGTGCCTGAGCTGGTTCTGCTGGAGCGTCCACAACTAGGACCTGATCCTAAATTGGGGTGGTAGGTGGGACTGCAGGTGCTGCCCTAGCTGTAGTGCGGGCCACACCGCTGCCCCTACTGTGACCAGGACCGCGTCCTTGACCTCTAGTGGCCACAGCTGGTGGTACTGGTGGTCGCCCATCCTGACCGGTAGCACGTGTCCTCACCATCTGTGAGAGAATAGTATAACAGAAGTTTATTACTCAGATCAACAAATTCGCACGACAAGAATTTCAAGAATATGAATTTTTTCTAAAGGTTCTGCAGCCTTTCGAGGATAAATACAGACATCTCCGTACCGATCTGCGAGACTCTATTAAACCTGCTCATGACTCGTGAGATCTATGTAACCTAGGCTCTAATAGCAACTTATCACGACCCTAAACCTAGACCCGATCGTGATGGCGCTTCTCGTGAAGATAAGGTCAGTCGACACTTTCCCATTTCAATTTTAAGCGGTTAAACAATAAGAATTAGGTCTAAAATGTATAAATTATCCAAGAGTAAGCAGCGAACATTACAGTTTGCGGAAATAAAATCCAACATAGCTCGATACCGGGGTGTCACGAGTCACGAGCATCTACCAATTCTAACACAAGTCTAAAAAGTCCACAAAGCTATTACAAAACCACTAATAAGGAAAAAGAATTGAGATAGGGGGGAACACGGAACTGTGGACGTCAAGAAGCTACCTCGTGAACTCTGAAGTCTGTCGAGAGCTCTCAACTCTCGCTAGCAGGATCACTAATGCCTGAATTTACACATGGGGTGCAGGGAGTAAAGTGAGTACTCAAACTCAGTGAGTAATAATCATAAATAAAGACTGAAAGCAAGAAATCACATAAGGCACATTACAAGCCATAATGAAGCAGTTAAATTTCATGAAATGCCTTTTCAACAATTCAGTAGGAAAACGACAGGCAATAAGAAAGATAAACACATAAAGGTTCGCCCCTCGGGCACAATATCAACAAGTCCGCCCCTCGGGCAATATCTCAGAACAATACCAACCCCTCGGGCTATACCTCACATCACAATGGGTACCCGCACTCACTAGGGGTGTGCAGACTCCTGGAGGGGCCCCTTACGGCCCAAGCGCAATATCAAGCCATCTCGTGGCATCATCACTAGGCTCTCGGCCTCATATCAACAAGCCACCTCTTGGCGTACAAATCTCAGGCCATCGGCCTCATAATCATAATCAGTGTTTCCTCATAATATAGGCCCTCGGCCTTACTCAATTAGAATCTCACAGCCACTAGGGCCATAGTAAAATATGATGCTCAACCCAAAATATCATTTAAAAATTATCATTTAAGTGTTAAAGTAGAGTAAACATGGATGAGTCATGAAAAACAGTAGAATATAGCATGACTGAGTTCAGGTATACAAGTCAAAACAGGGAGGAAATATCAATAAAAAATCATCTAAGGGTTCAAAAGTTAGCACGAAGCCCAAATATGGCATTCAGCCCAAAATATGATGATAGCAAATAGTTGTTAGTCAAATACGCAGTAAAACAGCCATTCGGGAAGGACTAAGTCACAATCCCTAATAGTGCACGACCCCACGCCCATCATCTAGCATGTGCGTCACCTCAATATAGCATAACGATGTGCAATCCAGGGTTTCATACCTTCAGGACATCATTTACAATCATTACTCACCTCAATCCGGTCAAATCTCAAGCCTGTGATGCCTTTGCCCCTCGAATTGACGTCCACTCGCGTCGAATCTATCCAAAATCAGAATCACAACGTCAAAATATGTTAAGGAAACGAAGCCCAAGCAAAAATAATCAATTTACAATATAAATCCTGAAATTACCAAAACCCGACCCCGGGCCCACTTCTCGGAATTCGATAAAATTCACACCAATAGATTCCTCATATCCCCACGAGTTCATACATATCAAAAGTACCAAAATCCGAACACAAATGGTCCCTCAAATCCTCAAGTCTAGGTCTCCAATACCAAGCCCTATTTTCCCAGACTTTTTATCCTTAAATTCCATTAACTACAAGCCTAATCCGTGAAATAATACAATAGAAATGAGTTTTAGGTCCAAATCCTAACCTCAATGAAGTTCCCTTGAAATCCTTCTTCAAAATCGTCCAAAAAGCTCTCAAACCGACTTAGAAATGGTGGAATAGCTCAAAAATCGCGTAGGAAATAATTTATACTTTCTGGCCCAGGGATTTCACATCTGCGGCCAATTACCCGCTTCTTCGGTACCGCTTTTGCGGTCAATGAACCGCTTATCCGGTCATCACTTAAACGACCACTTTCCGCTTCTGCGATCCTTTTCCCCGCACCTGCGCTATCGCAGATGCGGCTCCTTAGCCGCTTCTGTGGCCCCAACCTTCCTAGGCCCTTTTCGCTTCTGCGGTCCTTTTCATTGCATCTGCGACATTGCACATGCGGTCCCCAATCAACAGGTGCGGAAACAACAGAAGTAGCAAATCTACAGCTTAACCAAAATTCCAAACTTCTTCATTAACCATCCGAAATCACCCCGAGGCCCCCGGTACCTTAACCAAAAGCACTAACATACCCCATAACCTTATTCAAACTTATAACAACCTTCAAAACACCTCAAACAACATCGAATCAACCAAAACACATCGGATTCAAGCCTATGTTTCCAAAACTCTTCCGAATTCCACTTTTGATAAAAGAATCCCAACAAAACCACGTCCGAATGACCTAAAATTTTGCACACACATCCCAAATGACACAACGGAACTACTACAACTCTTGAAATTCCATTCCAACTCCTATATCAAAATCTCACCTATCAACCGAAAAACGCCAAAAATCCAATTTCGCCAATTCAAGCCTAAATCTACTCCAAAACTCATTCAGATCACGCTCCTAAGTCCCAAATCACCTCCCGAAGCTATTCAAACCATTGGAATTCTCTTCTGTATAACTTGGACCATGCCGAAAAGAAATAAGAGATGGCCTTAACATACCTGGAGTAGGGGAAAATTTATATAATATTTCTTAGAAATGATTGCACTGTACTCTTTTAGCATTGTAAATTTTTTACGTTGGAAGCCTTCATGAATTGAATTTATCTTCTGTTCCTAACGTATTTCAGACTAAAAAATGGTATAAGTTTCTTGTTCTTTGGATATGAATGTCCAAAATGTAAATGAGAAACAAGACTTTTCTAAGTTCTGATTGTTGTCTAAAGTAAAGGATGGAACAGAGGCTTGTATTAAGTCTTACCTATTAAGTTTCAATTACTCATAGTTAGCCACCTAGGCTAATATGGCTCTTAGTCATCTATTTGGTTAGATTAATGGCTGCCACATTTTTGTGGGGGCGGGGGGGAGGAGGGAGAGGATTAATTTTATCCAAAATATATTCCTAATTAATTAGGTAATATCCTGTTACCCGGTAATTAATCAATTACCCATAAAATTGAGAATTATTCTCACTTACTTAAAATATTACTCACTTTTCACATACCTAATACACCTTACTATTATGGTCATGTGGTACTTTGTATGGTACTAGTTCATAATTACCGGGTATTTTAGCTCGGGCCGTATTTTACCCCAAAATGCCAAACTTGGACAAAATTAATTTTCTTTGACTTGCTCCCCCTTTCACCTTCACGAATTTACTAATCACTTGTGAAATAGCATAATCCTTATAATCTCTAAATAACCTTTTACTTGGATTGATGTCAATTACCTTACGACAAATTTAACGTACAATACTTCAGGGTGCAACATCATCGTAACATAGTACTGTGAATCATAATATCACTGTAATATAATATTGTCGGGTGCAACACTGTCGTAACTTAATACTGCAAAGCGTAACATCACCGTAATGTAATACTGTTGGGTGCAACACTGTCGTAACTTAATACTGCAAAGCGTAACATCATCGTAATGTAATACTGCAAGGCGTAACATCATCATAATATAATATTGTAGGACCTAAAATCATCGTAGTATATTACTGCAGAGGGTAACATCATCGTAATATATTACTACAGAGCATAACATCGACGTAATACTTCGGGGCGTAACAAGTATTCTCTATTGTGGTTATTCCTTGTGAACTAGATTTACCGTTTCTTTGTGATCGAAAGTTCTTGAGTTGATTTACTTGTCGTACTCTTGTATATATTGTCATTGTTGCTGTTGTACTTGTTGTGGTGATGCACGAGGTTTCTGCCGTGCAGTTGTCATTGTGATGCACGAGGTTTTTGCCGTGCGATTGTTGTTATTGTGATACATATTGTTCCTACCGTGCGAGTGTTATTAGGTTGCACGAGGTTTTTGTCGTGTTATTGTTACTGTTGATATTTGCACATGCGGCATGACAAGGAGAAATATATATATGTGGGTTGCGCAAGTGACGAGACAAGGTGGGAACAATATATTGCACGTATGACGAGATACGGCGGTCACTTATTTTATTATTGCACACATGGTGAGGAAAGGTAGGCTATGTCAGGGATTGATTTGTGACTTATGATGGAAGGGGTCATTCTTTGTTGATATTTATGTAGTAATGCACTTACCTGTGTGAGTTCTATTTTTGTGAAAATTGTGGGAAAACATTCTACGTGCTATCCATTTCTTTTCCTATACTTACTAGCTGGCATGATCTATGTTAGAACACTTGCACAAACATACACGTAGTTAAGCACTCCTATCGGTTAAGAGGATGGATTTTGATATTGTTGAGTATTGATGCACACCTTTGTTACTTGCCTTCTATGTGAGAATGACTCTCTTGGTATGTGAGTCACCAGTGTGGTTATAAATTTGTAATGAGGGCACATGATACCAAGTGGTTAGGATTCTGAAATTTGGACCCGTGAATTGTGGATACTCTGAGGTTCGGTACCTCATGATGGTTATTAACTAAAACCTGGTGTTAAAGAGGACGTTTTTGTTAAATTATTACTTGAATGTCCTTTATCTGTGATCGCCAGATTTAAATCGTGTTCCGCTCATCCTACTCTATTAGTATTATGATGTTCCGCTGTTACTTGTTGCTTTCCTTTTATTACTGCAATTACCATATCATTTTGTCATTATACGTAGTCTTTATATAGATATTGTATTTTGTTGTTCTGTACTTATACTTGTTAGGTTATGTAGTCCAGTAGGTGTCTTGATTGTTCCTCGTCACTTCTCCTCTGAGGTTAGTCTTTATACTTACTGGGTACCGCTGTGGTGTACTCATACTATGCTTATGCATAATTTTTGTGCAGATGCAGGTATTTGATCATTAGTAGCTGTGTGGATCGTTGCTCTGGAGACTCAAGGTAAACCTGCTGCTACATTCGCAGTCTTCGAAGTCACCTTCTTATTTTGTATTTACACTGTTCACTCTTATTTTGAGACAGTTGTATTTTAGAGGTTTTCTAGCAAACTCTGTAGAGCTTATGACTTGTACTACAAGTTTTGGGGTTGTAAATTTTAAAGAGATTTCTATTTCAAATTGTTAGATATTATTTAAATATTGTTGTTGTTTCATTTAATGTTAGGATTACCTAGTCTCTAAGACTAGGTACCATCACGATACCCAACGGAGGGAAATTTGGGCCGTGACACTACATTACTAAGAATATGAAATTAAATGCTAGAATCCAAGATTTAAATTATTATAACTTGATTAAAGTTTGACGGATTTTTGTGAAACTATTGATGTGCTAAATTCGGTCATCACTATGCTTAATCACTAATACATCACTACGACCGTTATTCTTGAGATATTGGATTCTATACTTGAGTTGAACATCATTTTTGAGATTTGTTGAAATACTTGGATTGTAAGTTCTTGAGGTTTATTGAATTGTTATAAACTTAAAAACTGTGATTGATGTTCATTTGGAATATTCGCTTCAACATTATCCTAGATGTTATTCATGCTTTCTACCTTGCTTGTTATTGATAGGGTTGTCAATGGCTCGGTTCGGCCTGTTATTTTATAAATTATGTACCATACCAATTTTTGGTTATTCTATTATGTATAACAAAAATTAGACTTTTCAAAATCGTCTCAATCATGTGGGTTTCACATCGGTATCGATACGGTTCGGTTAATTTTTGGTAATTTTTTTAAATGTCATGTAAAAGTTACTAGTAGAAGTAGAATGCGATAATATACGTACTTTTATAGGACTTAACAAAACACTCTAGACATTTTAGGGATCGTTTGATATGAGGAATATGGAGTAATTAATCCCGAGACTAAATTTTAGAAGAGTTTATCCCATGTTTGGATGGGAGAAAATTGTGGTATGATTAATCCCGGGATAAAGTCTTTAGAAGATTAAACATTCAAAAAGATAAATCTAAATCATATAAAAGGAAACGTATTCAATACATTATAGT